>NC_037648.1:5623467-5969300 GCF_003254395.2 Apis mellifera
GATAATATTAAATATATTAATATTAATATTATGATAATATTAAGTACTAAAGTTAAGTATAGTAATATTAATATTATGATAATATTGAGTACTTTCAAGTAATGCGATTGTATAAAAATTTTTTTTACATCAAAAATTCATTATTTAATGTAATATCGAAAATAAAATATAACAATATTAGAAGTCATTTATTTAAAAGTAAAAATTGGAGATATCATTAAAATAGATGTAATTTGAGCTTCATTATATTATTTCTGCGAATCATATTATTACTCTACTTCCACATTTCTATGCTTTCATGATTAAATATTAATATGAAATAATACCAATAAAAAGTTATCAATTAAAAAGTAATAAAAATATAATGAAATATAATTATTATAGAAAGTAAAGAATTACTTATTACAAAAAGTAAAATCAAATAATTAAACTTCATTCAGATAAATTAAAATATTTGTTTTGTGATATTCGTTCCAATAATTTAGAAAACAATTGTAATTGAATATTAACATAATAAAATTAATTCTTTCTTTAATTATAATTTCTTTCAATACAATTAACTTATTAAGAAGAATTGTAATAGCCTATACTTGGTTAATTAGTTTTAATCATGAATTAGTAAACATGAAAGAACATGGTGATTATTGAATTAGTGGGAATTTTTCTTTTTTTTTCTATTGAAGCAATGAAAAAATAAGAAGTAAGAAGAACGTGCAATATAATAAACAAAATAAAAAGGAAATTTCTTATTGTTGATTTACTACATTACAAATATAATATATATACATATATATATACATATATACATATAAATTATCATTTTTTTTTAATCATTATTTTTCACGAAATTTTTAAATTTTAATACTAAAACAAATTTTTAAATTTTAATACTGAATTTAATGATGAGTTTAATTTCTATATAATAAATTTAAAAAGTATTTATTTTATATTATATATCCAAGTATATTTAATAGTATACTTTTTAAAATACTCTTTAAAAATTAAATTTGTTTTGAGAAATTAAAAAAATTAGTTTATTAAATGACATAGAAAAAGAATTTTTGAAAATTGCAATTTGTAAGAGTCAGGAAGAAAATAATCAAAATCATTTTTAAATTTATTTTTATCTATGCCTATAAAAAGAAATCATCATCATCATCATCATCATTATCATCATCATTGTTGTTATTGTTATTGTTATCATGTTGTTATCGTTGTTGTTATTGTTATTACTATTGTTATTATGTTATTATGTTATATATATATATATTTATTAACATAAATTTTTAGAATGTCTTTTTTAAATTTTTATTACAGGATTAGATAAAAAATAATTCATTTATATTTTATCATAATCATATTTTAAATAAGTTTAAATAAGTTGCAATTTTAAAAAATTTTTTTAAACAAAATCTAGTAAATCTAATTCTTATAATTTCTCAAAATTTCAATTTGTTAAATTCAATTTTAAAGAAGTTATTGTATTTTAAAGAATTTTGGAACCAGTGTATATAAATAATTTTCCTTTCGTGATATAATAATTAATAAAAACTCATGATAATAGTAATACAGCTTGACACAGCAAAAAATAAAATAGAACACGAAATCGATAGAAACGTAGAGTACAAATCTTTTATATGTTTCTTTGTGATATGAAGAAGGAAAGGAAGCCGAATCCATTTTCTAGTGTAAAGCGGAAATTAGAATTTTCACAGCGAAAGATGGCGATGAGTTTTCGTGAGATGAAGAAAGCGAATCTTTGGCCGGAATGAGTTGGCGTTGATGGAACGAGAAGAGGGTTAGAAGGTAGATGACTTTAGGCAGACCGTCAAATCGAGAGAGAAAAACGTGGCAGGTTACTTCGACTCACTAGAAAGGTCGTCCAATCCTTGATTACTGTAACACGATAAAGAATGAAAGTCCACTTCCATTTTTAGATTTGATAGTATGTCTCATATACGTTCCTCTTTCGTTCGCAAATTTTTTTTACTTAAATGTTAATTTTCTACAAGCTAATATCGTTAAATTAAATTTACAATGGTAATACTAATCGCTATTATAATAGTATGCATACTTCCAATTTCAAATAAATTTTATTAGGATAATTTTTAAATAGATAGATCTTATTTTTTAAAAAATATATTATAAATTTGAATATTTGAAATGTTTTAAATATTATATTTTTATTCAGTTTATGAAAAGATAAAATTATAAATATTTGTAGAAATATATAAATAAATAAAATTTAATAGGGAAAATTATTTTTTTTTAATTATTTTATTTTAGATAATTTCAACAAAAAAATATATCGTCTTATTAAATTAATTTATTAGAATTATATTTAGATAATTTATTTAGATAATTTTAACAAAAAATATATTGTTTTATTAAATTAATTAAAATTGTATTAAAATTTCGTTTCATTTTGTCTCATATATAAATTATATTAAAATTAATTGCTTATTCTTCTATTATATAAAAATTTTTTTATATGAATAATTTTGATATTTTTTATATGAATATTTTTTCCAATTTGTTCATATAACGAAGATTTTATTGTATAATAGAATATATGCAAAATTTTTTTAATAGATATTAAATTTATATATTTTATTATACAGATGTTTTTTTATTGTAATTTTTATTTGTGTTTAATTTCATATATATTATATTTTCTTTGATAATAATTTAATTAAATTTAATAAATTTTATATTTAAGTTTCAAGAAATTGTCAAACAAGTACGTAAGATAATTTATATAAAATATTTTACAGAAGATAATAAAAAAAAGTTAAGAAATTCTTATCAATATCATGTCAAATTTCATTAAAAAATTACAAAGAATATATATATGGATTAAAAAGTCATTAGAAATATTGATTTAAATGTTTCAATTGTTAATTAAAAAATGTTTAATCGTTATTAATATATATTATAATATTTTCACTTGTATTCATTAAGATATAAAAGTATTATATATTGTATTTTAGATATATAAAATGAAAAATAAATGTAAGAATTTACCATTTGTAATTACATTCTTGTTACTTATTAATTTATTACATTAATATAATTAATATAACGAACGAATATAAATTATTTTGATATAAATATATTATGAGTTAAATTATTAATTTGTTAAATGAAATAAGATTAATTGACTCATATGATTATGGTTAAAGAAAATTCAATTAATTACTTATTTGCATTAAAATGTCTTTGTTGTATAAACTAATGAGAAGCAAATGTGTTCATGTGTATATTTATGTATACATATATTGATTATAATATTAATTGTGAGCAATTGATTAAAAATTAAAATATATGAAAATTAAAATTCTAAAAATCTCGAATTACGCTATTAGAATTTTCAACTTATATCAATTAATTTAATAAATAGAAAATAAATAAATGAAGAAAAAAATAATTATATTTTTTTATATTATATTTTTTTCATAATGATTTTCTAAGATTTTCTGAATATATTAACATTTTTAATTTTCCTTTTAAGAAGTATTGATTTTTTTTGTAACTATTTAATTCAAATATGGACGTCTAAAAATTTTAACTACAAGTTTCATTTAGAACTCTGATAAAGTTTGCATCCCTTAAAATGCTGACACAAACCAGCCGTAACATCAGCGGAATTAATTAACAAGCACCTCAAACGACGAACCTTTGGCAAACACCCGGAAGTGCTTCTCGACTTCCTGCTCGCGTGTGATGCCCCATGCTGCATCCATAAACTACTCATCCGCAATGTTTGTTCGTGCACATGAGCATTTCATCGACTTTGGTAAATATTGAAGAATCGGATGTTGTCATTTGATTAAAAAATATAAGATAGAGTGCATTTTATTTACTCGCGATCTATGCTTATATCGATTATATATTCAACTTACTATTCTACTTTTGCAATAATTTTCCTCGAGCACTTGTTTGGAATTTATTAATTTATATTAGTAAACATTAAATTTTGATTGTACCGAAAGAATTTGTATATTAAAAAATGAATTTTTATTTATTATGTATTTATTAAATAGATAATTGTAGATAATATTTGCTTTATATTTTTCTAATTATTGTATAATTTTAATTATTACATTATAATAAAATTCAAAATTATATTATTAAATTATATAATTAAAAAAGTAAAAAATTAACTAATTAAATTATAAAAGTTATTAATGAATTCAATTATAATATGAAAAATTATTTTTTTATAATTTGTAGATTACTTCTTAAACATAGAAATTTTAGTTTAATGAGAATATCCTTTAGAATTTCGATAATTCTTTAAGTGGAAAAAAAGAGATTTGAACGATGACTTTGTTATAGTAAAATAATTAATAAATAGGCTCATACTAACGATAATTATAATTATTGTTGGATTCTCAGAAAAAATTGAGCTGGTATTTAATGTTTAATTTAATATTTCACATTTTGGAAAATGAATAAAATACATAAAGTTCACATAATGAAGTTCATCTAATGAAAATCCCGAGAATGATCTTACGTATCTATTTTCAACTTCAATGTTCAACCGTTTTATATCATATTTTATCCTTTATATCAAAATATTACATTTTGCTATAATACATACGTTTCGAAATAAATATTATTCATAAATATAATTTATTTTGAAATGAAAATTTTTTTTAATTGAAATAAAGTTCATCTAAATCGATATATTTTTTGGATTTTATTTGATTGTTATAAATAAATTTTGATTTGAAATAATTAGTATTATTACAATAAATAAATAAATTTTGATTTGAATTTATTAGTATTATTACAATTAGTAATATCAATAAGATGCTATTAAATATAATTAATTTTAAAATAAAAATTTATAATCAATATGAAAGATTATATTAATTTATAAATACGTTTATTTAATTATTTTAAATTATTACAAAATAATTATCATTTTGAAATAACATATTTAATATATTTTTAAATATATTTTTAAAATTAAATAAATATATATATATTTCAGTTTTTCTAAAAAATGATGTTCTTTCTGTTTTAAATATATTTGATTAAATATATACATAAAAAAATTATCTGAAATTTATTAAATTATTAAGATATAATTATAAGATTGTAATTGTCATAAGAACATTATCAAAATTGTTTTAAAAATATTATTAAATTAATAAAAGAAATATTAAACTAAAATCTTTTAAATAAAATTACACAATAAAAAATTTATACATATATACAAAAAAAAAAACTTTTAATGTTTTATTAACTCTAAAACTCTAAATGTTTTATAATTATAAAATAATTAAAAAAGGACCAACAGTGATATTTATTATTCTTTTATTTATTATTCTATAATAATATTTATTATTTTATAATAATTTGATATTATCTTATTTTATAATTCATTGAAAAAAAATTACATACATTCATATTATTTCAAAAATATATTAATATTTTAATATAACGATTTAATTTTTAATTAATTTTTTATAATAAATAATTAAAGTAATACACTGATTTAATATTTATCTTTATTTTATTATATGACTAATTTTAAGAAGAAATATGTGTATTAAAAATTAGGGAATATAATGAAAATCGCTCAAATTTTTCACTCATAGATTATTCATAATAAGTCAATTCATCATTATTATTATTTATTTATGAAAAATCTAAATCAAGAAAAAATATTTATATTCATATTCATAAATAATTTGAATAAACAAATTCTATTTATTTAATTACATTATCTTATTATTAATGAAAATTTAACAATGTGATATAAAAATAATTGAATAAATTAGAAATTAATAAATAATAACAATTAAGAATCAGTATATAAATAAATAACAGCAGTTTTTGAAAAAATTTTTGTTAATGTGTGAAATTACATTCTCTTAATATTCTAAATTTTCTATTTCTAACATTTTTAACATTTAAGAAAATATATTTAATAATATTAACATCTTTAATAATATTAATTTATTTTTATATAGATATAATTTATGCAAAAATTTTTTAAAATTATTATTATAGTATAATTAACACTTTTTAAAATAATTTTCAATTTAGAATAATTTAAACATATATAAATATATAATTATAATTTTATTCGTTTATCAAAAAGAATTAAAGTTAAAGTTAAAAGAAAATTTTTTTCTTAAATCAATAGTCAATATTTTTTAAATTATTAGTAAAATAAATTAATTTTCCTACTTTCTACGATATCGAAACATGCTACTTTTCGTAGAAGTTTTCGAGTTTGTAACTAATAAGATTTTAGTTCTCTTACGTAATACGATTCCAAACTAATTAGTTGTTTTTGGTAGCATTCGAGAAAGTGCACCCTCCGTGAAATTCGGATCTCTTCTAAATGTTCGATTCTTCTAATATAAACTCGTCTCTCGACAAATTCTCCAATGTGATTTATTCGAATTAAACGACTCCGCCCTTATCTTGATCGTTATTAAAGACCAGCCAGAAATTTTCCTTCGATCGACTTTACGTATTCACGTTCTGTCGTTATCGAAGAATTTGAGGGTGAATTCGATGCAGACAAAAAAGAAGAGAAAAAAGCAGGGGAAAGAGATAGAGAACGATGATAGGGATGAAATAAATGGAGAAATTAAATTACGTTCTCGAGAAAAATTTTCTTCGACGATCAAACGATCGTAAAATAAGCGAAGGAAACTGTATTTGACAAACAAGCAATGGTTCTTCTGGCAATTTGTTTACAAAACGACAGAATGTGTTTTCTATTCGTTTTCGAATTTACTTTACCGAGATTCACGAAATTTTTTTTGAAAAGAATCATTGGATGGTCTGAGATTATTTTAGTTTTAGAAGGCATCGAAGAATTTTTGAATTCTAAGTAGGAATTCAAAGTAAGAAGCAAAAGAACATTTTGAATTTAAACAACTCTAAAGATTAGATGTATTTTTCTCATTATTATGTATTAATATTTTATATTGTTATTGTAGATAAGATTTTCTTTTTTATTCAAATTTTTATGTATTTTAATGAATTTTGATGAAAACAAAAGTTGTTATTGTATATAATTATATAAAAATGTCAATTAACATTTATTTATTAAATTAAAAATTATTCTAATTTATATTTATGAGAATAAATAGTAGAATAGTTTTATTTTCACATTATTTTTTTGCTTTATTTTCGCTTTGCTTCATCTAATGCAAATTTAAATTATTTATAACTTTTATTAATAAATATTATTATTGAAATAAAATATTATAAAAATAATAATATTTATTAATCTTAAACCTTAATTGATATCTTTATATAATAATTTTTATACTTATTTTGACTTATAGAATCAATCTTCCAAAATTTTTTCAAATATATTAATATCATAAATGAATATGATATGATAAAAGAAAATTTTAATGATATATAGATTATATAAAAAAGATATTCTTGATTAAGAAATAATTTTTACTTTTTTGATTTGAAGATGAAGATGAACCTAAAAATGGTTAATCTTGATTAAGATATTAAAAAACAAATTTTTCTCTTAAATTTGTATTCTACTCATTGTGAAGACAAAAAACATATTGAAGAAATTATGAATTGGAATGTAATTATTTTCTTAAAAAATATTAAAATATTTTAAATGTTTACACTATTTTTTTTAAAATTGTATTGTATTCTACTCATCGTGAAAACAAAAAGTCTATTAAAGAAATTATGAATTGAAATCTAATTATTTTTTTAAAAAATGATGTTAAAATATTTTAAATGTTTATACTATTTTTATTTACATTTTAATATTAAAATTATGATAAATTGTATTAAAATATATTAAAATTAGAATGTGTAATAAAAAATGCAATATATAATTTTTATTATTAAAAACATCTTTTTAACATCTTATTTTAAGATAAAATAAAATAACTAATTATAATAAATTAACTAAATATCAGAATCTATAATATTTCTCTGATAATATGCAATGTAATTTTTGTCACTAATATTTAAATTCTTTATATTTTCTTAAATTTGTTATTGCATTTAAATCGAATACTCTATGATATAATATTTATTATATTATATTATTATTATATTAATATTATATTAATATTAATTATTGATATTAATATTATATTTATTAATATTAATAAAGTTAATATTAATAAAATAATATTATTTATTTATATATTCATTTGTTTGATAAAATTTTTAAAAAATATAAAAATGAATTCAATGAAGCAATATAATTTGTAAATAATCTCTCTCAAAATTCTATTAAAAATATTTAAATTTAAATTTATTATTTATAAATTTAAATTTCTTAAACTTATTTTTGTAATTATTTATAGAAATATTATGTTGTGATTATTATATCTGTATATTATAAAATATTAATAAAATAAATATTAATATAAATTAAATTATAAAAAAATATTATTTATGTATTAAACAAAAGAAAACTATAGTATTTAATATCTTTTAAATTTTTAATTTTTAACATGATTTTTAAAAAATTGTTTTCAGATTAAGTATATTATTAATTAACTACATTATTATACTTATTTTCTATAAAGAAAGTTAATGAGATTAAAAATCTTTTTATATTTTGTTCAATGAGAATATTTTTGAGGAAATAAAAAAATTATGAATGAATATAATAATTACGATATTTATAATTCTTTATAATGATATATTACTAGAAATATAAAAATAAAATAAAGAAGGATTTGAATATTTAAGATTGAAAAAATTGTATTGTTCAATTTTTATATTTCATGAAAGTTTCATTTTTGACTTATTTTTTTATATCGCGAATGTCTCGTGAATGTCTGTAAATATGCCATTACACGAGTTTCAACAGACGAGCGTATGATGATCGCTTAGCTTCTTCTTTCTTTATTCTGTCTCTCGGAGCTATTTTTTATTATATTTATCGTGATCGTTAAGAATCATCGGCATTAAGGACCGACAAGCATTTTCTAGAAAAATGTTTTGCCGTAACCTTGCCGTTGCATACACAATTCTAATAATCAACCATCGTAATAATGTTCTATAATGTTAAGATGACGATATAGAGTTCATTCGTACTGTCACGTCATACATGTTTACAAAATGACATCTTAACAAAATATATGGTATGTAAAATTTTATCACTTTAATCTTTAATGTAAATCATATATTTGTTTTCTTAAAATAAGATAAGGACATAAAAAAAGATATAAAATAAATTTAATAGAAATTGGTCTAAATTATTATCATTTTTTCTTTATTGCGTTTTTATCTTTGATACAAAAGTGAAAAGAGTATGCATAATAGGTAATAAATACGATTCATTATAATGGATAATGATTACTTTTAAGTAATTACACAATTATACAAATTTTATAAATAGCATTAATTATAAAACTGTAAATGTGCAAATATGCAAATTTACATTTTTGTAAACGCAATTAAATTGAAATAATATCTGTATCCAATTTTTGTATTTATTGTATTAGATCTTTTTCGAAAGTTTTTTCACAAAAAATATATCTTTTGATATTTATTTTGATGAACAGATTTTTAGTTTTTTTTTCATGTTTAACTTATTTCAGAATTACTTTTTCTGCATGTTATTCGTTTTTAGAAATTTGTATTTAAGTATCTTTTTTTCTAGATTAAATACAAAAGTTCTAAAATATTTCTAAAAAATCATTTTTTAAATATCAAAAAATTAATATTGATATACAAAAATGTCATTTGAAACTTATATATTAAATTATAAATAATTCAAATTCGTATTAAAGAAAGAGAGGAGGAAACAGAATGCGACAATAGTATGACGGAAACGAGAGAGACAAAAAGAATCTTTTTGTCATTTTTTATTTAATGCAATTGTTTACTGTCTTAACTGATATTTTTATATTTTTATATACTAACTTTTATGTTTGACTTCTAGAATCAACTTTCGAAAATGTTTCAAATAACGTATATAAATAATGTATATAGATAAATATTAACGTGTATAGATAATTAACATGTATAGATAAAATATAAGTAGATTTTAATATTTTTTACATTATTATTTGCAAATAAATCATATGGATCTCATGTTGTGATTTATAAAGTATTCTAGTTTATTTTTTGTTATTTTTTAAATATAAATTTCTTTAAATATAATAATATTATTAATAATATTAATAAAATATTAATAATATTTTTAAATTAATTTTATATTTATAAAATATAATATATAATTATATATAATATATAATAATAATATATAATATAATTTATAAAAATTATAATATATTTATTATATATAATATAATTATAATTATAAAATTATAATTATATTATATATAATTATATATAATATATAATATAATTTATAAAAATTATAATATATTTATTATATATAATATAATTATAATTATAAAATTATAATTATATTATATATAATTATATATAATATATAATATAATTTATAAAAATTATAATATATTTATTATATATAATATAATTATAATTATAAAATTATAATTATATTTTATTTTTCCTAAGTAATTTTTTAATTTTTGATTTAAATATTTATTTTGTAAAAATGATTTAAAGACAAAAGGGTTAATGATTTAATAAATTTAAAAAAGAAAATTTTTTTTCTTTATAATTATATCAATTATATCATAAGATAGCAATAAATAATAAAGAACATATTAAGATATATATTTGTATTAATATATGTAATAAATTTTAATAAAGTATATAATTATAAGTATTAATATATATAATTTATACTAAGATTATATATTTGTAATATGTGAAATTTATATACGTATATTTAATATGTATTCAATTGATAGACATGTAAGCATTTTTTTTAGTTAATAATGAAACTTTTTTTCAATGCAGAACGGAATATAAACTTAGCAGAAACAAATGGGCACAAGTTAGGAAAGAAAAATGTAGGGTTGTTGAGAAATAATTAATATAGTGAAAAGATATCATTGCGGAATACTTTAATGGAGAAACATTAGTTTTGATCTTCATCGACAGTCAAAATGTTTGTATAAATAAATTACTTTCACTTTTTATGTTTTTACCAGCTGACAAACGAGGTCATTTAGAATTAAAGCAACCGTGTCCCGATCGTAATCTTCAGTTTCTCCTTTTGTTTCCATGCGGGGAACGCTATTTTCTATTGGACCTCACAGAACGTTTTCGTTAAGTGCATAAGGGTACGATCTTGTTAATGGGTCAAGAAACGGAACAATGCCAATGTAATAGCCGTTGCTTTCACCTTTTATTGTATTTCACCTCTAACTATTCTATCGCAAATTGCGCGGCGAATTATCGCGAAATTTTCTCAACAACATGATCATATTTATATTTAATAACGTCCAGTTAATCGAATCGATCATCAATAAACGTAATCCTTGTTTTTACTAATCATTCAAAACTCTATTAATAATCAGTTTTCTTTGTATTATCAACCATGAAATTGTTAAACAAAAATTATCAAATTTCTCAGATAAATGTACTTTATATTCTTCACATCTGTTTTTTTCTGATGTTATTCATTGATTTCTGATTTATAAAATAATATTACAGATATAGTAACATGTGAAGATTATTTTCAACTATTTATTTGTGATGAAGAATAAAAAATAATAGTAAAAAATAAATTAGAATAATATAAAAATAAATTGAAAATAGAATAAGTTATTTTGAAATATTATAATTTTTAAGAAAATCAAGTAAATATTTGACAATAGTATTGATAGATTAGATAGAATAGTAATATTATTTACTATATATGTTTTGCTCAAAAAAAAAATTCATATTTTGTTTTAATATTTATTTTTTCAAAACTAATTTAAAAATATCTATTCTTATTTAGAATAAGAGATGCATTTAATTAATTAACATATTTAATAATATATATTTAATATATTTAATAATATATGAAATTTTATATCGAGCAAAAACGAAAAAAAGAAATTAAATGTTAATTAAAGTTACTAATTAAAATTACTAAGTACAAAATTTTAAGAAAAGCTAAATTTTTATTTTTAATTTAATTTTTTAATTTTAATTTTATTTAAATAAATTTTATATTAAAAAATAAAAGAAAAATATTATATCATATGATAAAATTTATTTTAAAATAATTTATCAAATTTTAAATTGAAATAATTACTGATAAAAAATATTTTTTTAAGAAATAAAACTTAATATATTTAAAAATGTAAATTAAAACTTGTATTTTTGAAATTTAAAAAAAAAAGTGATTAAATTTTATTTTATAATATTTTTTTATAGTCCTTTCTATAATAGTCCTCTTAATAATTAAAAATTATTAATAAATTAATAATAAATAATTATTATCAAATTAAAAATTTATTGTGAACAATTAACATAATTATTTAATATCAATTTTTAATTTTGTAGACATTTTTTTAACAAAAATATAAATTTGAATTAAATATGTACGAAACTTGGAAGAATAATTGATTAAATTTGAAATATTATTTCGAATAAGAAAATTTTTATTATTCTATCATGTTATTAACCTTTCATAAAAGTCAGTACAAAATGAGTATATTAAATATATCCAAATCTATTAAAAAATTAAATACAATAATAGAATTGTATGTTTTTTTTTAAAGAATTAATAAAATAAAAAAAATGATAAATAATTTAATATGTATTCATATAATATAATCAAATATAATATATTTATATGCATATAACCAAACATATGATATTATAATTGATAAAGTTAAAATTAATTGTTTGTGACAATTTCATTGTCGCATTGATATATAATTATTTACATTTAGTTTAGCAAATTATAGATATTATAATTTTCTTATGGTTCGAAGATTAATAGAATAGAACTTTGCTTATTGGACAAGTTTCAAATCAATTTAGTTTAAATTGATGTACGAAATACATATTCGATTATGTAAAACATTGCATAAACTGAAATATTGGAATAAGAAAGTAGAAATAAATATAATTTTTATTTGTATTTTTAAAATTAAAATGTAAAATATTTTTTAATAAAGTGCAACTAATAAAAAAAATAGATGATATATTTTTTTATATTATAATATAATATTAAATGGATAGAAATTAATGATTAAAATAAATTAATAATTAAATAGCAATAAATAATTTAGCATTTCCATGTATTTAATTAAACTTCATAAATATAAAATTGAACTTTCAAGAAATTTTTGATAATTTCTCCAAAATTGAAATTTTACAATAAATGGAAATATACAAAGAAATTATATATATTAAATTAAATAATTATATATATTAAATTATATATAATAATAGATTATGAAAATTCAATCAGTTATAAATATTTTATATAATTATATCATATTATATAAATATTTTAATTATATTATATAAATATTTTTTAAATTTAAAAATTTTGCATATTATATATCTAATAATTATATATATATAATTATTAGATATATATATTATATATATATATAATTATACATATATCTAATAATTAATAAATAATAATAAATATCTAATAAATAAAAGTTATATGTGCAATAAACAATTAAACGTGTTGTATGTATTTATTTGTTTTATCATATCAAATAAATTTAAATTAAATCTTTTCTCCAGATAAACATTTAACAGTAAGTAATGCTTGACATAAATTAATTGAAAATGCAACGAAACACAAGAAAATAATTGTGAAATGATTTATTGTATATCGGAGCGCTCTACATAAATCATTCATAATAATGCTCTACAAATACAATAAGCAAAATCTCTGTTTCTAATATGCTAAATTGATTCGTTTATTTTTTTAATTGTTGATTCACATATGTAGATAGAATGTAGCAAACATCTTCAGATTTCAATTCTTCAATCATAAATATATTCCATAATATAATGAGATTTGTATATAGAATATATTTGTAGGATATAATAATGGCATTTATTATTTTTAAATAATACTTACTTCAAATAACCAAATAGAATAAGCTATATATATTATAATATATAATATATAATTGTTATTAATTATACTATTATACTATTATTAATTTATTTCGATTGTGTAATTATATTTTATTTTATCATATAATTTTTATTTTAAAAAAAGAAAACATTTCAAAATATTTCAGAGATCAAGAATTAATTTTTTTTCTTAATAAAGAATTAATAAAAAAAATATTTCAGAATATGTTTTTTCATTAAAAAATGAATCTTCTTGATTTTTTTACATAAATTTATATATTTAATATGTTTAATTAATCAGTATAATATATTATTCTTCAGAAGAAAACATCAAATTTGGATTGATAAAAAAATAACTTAATTTGAAATAATATGATATAGTATTAGTAATACGATATTTATAAAATATTTATAAAATATTTATTATTTTATTAAAAAATAAATAAATTTGTTTGTTTATAAATAGAATGTTAATTTTTTAATTAAATTTAGAATAAAAATTTACAAATTTATAAAATAGTGCATAACATAGTTAATATCTTTATGCTTTCAAAAATATTTGTATATACCTTCTTCTATAAGCAAATATATTATTACTGCAATTATATATAAATTTTTTATGTAAACAAAATTTTAAAGAGAAATTTTTACTTTCATCTTTTATTTGTAATTTTATATTTATAATTTTATTGATATTTAATTTCTATCTGGAAATTAATCAGAAATTCTTTAAATACATTTGATGAATTTTCAAATTTAATTTTCTCGAAAATAGAGTTTAAAATCAAACAAATTTTATTTTTTATTCTTGTTTTATTTTCATGTGTAAAATTTTTTTTTAGATTTTGTCATATTCACTTTTGCCGAATTGATAACAAAAAATATAATTCATGAAAAAAATATTCTTACAACAAAATAAAAAACAATAATCAATTTTTTTAATGAAAAAAATTAATTTATTTCAAATGAACAAATATTTAAAAAATGTGCAATAGATATCGTTATGCGATATATTCTACATTCGATTTTTCGTGCTCTGCATAACTTTTTTTCACTCGTGCTCGTTCTATTAGGTTAAAATGATGACTCGTTGACTTTACTTGTGAGATCGGCCTTTGCCGGAACGGTACCAAAATGCGGAAGGGACGGAAATTTGAAGAAAAATGTCCCCGTTTTTTCGATACAGCCAGAATGACAGGAGGATAGGGACAGGGACAGGGAAAGCACGCGGCTAATAGCGAATCGTAAATCAAGCACGCGGGTAGGAATGCGTTGATTCATCTCGATTTAACTCAACTCCGTCGATCGTGACCATTAGTTTTGACACGTTTATTATTTTTACGCAATCGGTCACCCTTTTACCACGATCGATACGCTGCAGGAGATTTTCAGGAAAAAAGTTAACTTGTACTGGTAAATAGATTTTTTTTGAAGAAGGAGAAATGATTGTTCAATGGAAAAGGGGTACAATTTATTTCCAATATCGAATTGTTTTTTATAATTTAAAAAGAAACAAATAAAAAATAATGCCATAATAGAAGTCAATCTGATTAACTTTATCATCATTAATTATTTATTTATCCTATTCGTGAATTCTAGTTAGGATTTGGTTAGGAAATAGTTCTAGAAACTATTTTAAACAGTTATGTAATATATGTAATATATACAGTTATGTAATATATGTGTATAGTTAATATATAATAAAATATAGTTTTAACTGAAATAATTATTAGAACTAAAATATAATAATAAAACTTCTTTATATAAACCTATCGGAAAATTATTCATTATTCACATAATCAATTCATATAATAGTCCATTTTATTTTCTTCAGCTATGATGTTTCATTTAATTAAGAAGTTTGTATTCGTATAAAAGAATTTTATAGAACATTTTGTTTAAAATACATAATAATATATCAAATATCATTAATTTAAAAATAAATTTGCAAAGATAATAACTCTAATATTTAATAAATTAATTTTTTATTAATTGCATAGCATAAATAATGTATATTTCTAATTATATTATATTACAAAAATGTTTGATAAGTAAAAGTCAAATAATACAAGCTTATTATTAAAGTTCGGATGAGGTAACGTGTAAAATTTCATTCATATAAATGAAGTTCATATTAAATACTTAAAAATTAATATTTCTTCTTTTTTCAAAAATTACTATTTTGTCAAAAATTAAAATTTTAATAAATTCTGATTTTTGAAATTCAGATTTGAAATTTTTCAAATTCAGATTTGTATTTTTCAACTAATAATACTATTCATATAATAACAATATTCGTCTCTTTTGTTTGTAAAAAATCAAATTTTATTTATTATTTTTATTTTATTTCTTTTTCTATAAAAAGTTTTATAATAAAATCATATCAATAAAATAAATCAATAGTTTAAGTATAAGTAAATTCAATTATATTATTATTATTTTATTAATTTGTAATTATAAAAGTAAAAATTTATGTTATAAAAGCTTTTTATAAATTAGAAATTATAAAAATATTTTTTTCATATAAATTATTTTTCATTTATATTTTAAATTATAAGAATATCAAAAAATTTTGAAATTTATGAATATTTTGAAATATTTCGAAGATTTTCGAAGTTTTATTATATTTCTAGTAATTATCATTATTAACTGATATTTGTCTATTTATATAAAATTTGATTGTACACATATCTAATACATACAGAAAAAGACGCATATGGTTTAAAAAGAAAAAATATAAAATATTTAAAAAACGATATCATGATATTTGAGGAATGAAACAAAATCTTTATTTAAATTTTAGTTATATTTCTATAAATTTGATTTTGCATAAAAATTCACAATCTATATTATTAATATATTTTAATATTACATCGATTTCGATTTCGATTCTTGAGAACTGGAATAGTAAATTTAATCTATATCATATCTCAATGTATTAACATAACACACATGTTCAAAAAAATTTAAAAGACAATTTTACTTTATTAAAAAAAGTGAAATTGAAAATTACATGAATTATAAATATAAATTTGTTAAATATATGAATAATTAAAAAATTTTAATTATAGTCGATAAATATATCAATTTTATAATCATTTTGAAACCGAAGAATAACAATTATAAAACCAATATAAAATCAATATAACACCAGTTTTCAAAAACGAAAATTGATATTAATATTGGTTAACTATTGTATCTATAATAGTTATATTATATATAATAGTTATATATAATAATATAGTTATATTTTAATACTTCTGATATTGAAACTTTAAAAAATAACGATCAATTTGATATCTGATTATAAGATTAATTATTTTATATAAGATTGAAATATTACCACATTTCCAAATTTAGTTTATATACGAAAGTGAATATTTAAATATTTTATAATTATATAGTTTTATATTTATAATATATTAAAATTATTATAGATTGCAAATAGAAAAAAATTTAATAATAATTAAATATTTATAATAGTATCGTATAAATAATATTATTTATTTATAAATTGGATTAAAAAAAATTACGTTCAATTGTACTAAAAATACAATAAAAAATTACAAAATCAATTAGAAAATTATTGTAACAAAGTATCTTGCATGAACATATAACAAGTTTAATTATTAAATGAAGTTGATTAAGAAAATTTTATGAATTTTATCATTAGTTTCATGATTATAAGATTATATAAGAATTTTTATTTTGTTTCTTAAAATACTATTTTTATTAATTAGAATTGAATTCACTAATATTATGCATTGATTAATTTGTTAATATTATTAATTATTAAATTAATATGTAAGAAATTTCGAAAAATAATAATTCAATTTCTTTTTTGATTTAATTATTATTACAATCAAGTTATAAAGTTATCTGTTAATAATAATAACTTTTCATATTTAAATTTTATATCATATTCTGTATGAAAGCTGAATGAATGATTCTGTATAAATGAATGTTTGAAATTCATTATTTTAATAATATATCATAGTTAAACATTTGAAGCATGAAAGATGAGAGCGAATCAAAGATTTTTTTTTAAGAAAAGATGAAATTTTTTTTATTTGGTCTATAAGCATTACATATATATATATATATATATATATATATATATATATATATATATATATATATATATTATAATTAATGATTATTTTTTTATTATACATATAAAAGTTCTTTAGTGCTTTTTTATAATCTAATATATAAATAATTTTTAATAGTATAGTATATTTTAGAGTATATAAATAATTTTTAATAATTGTTTATAATTTAATAAGTGTTTCATAATCTAATAATAATCTAATAATAATTTAATATATATAAACAATATTAAATATTAAATATATATATATATATAAACAAAACAAAATTTATGAAAAATAACCATTGATTTTTATTGAAAAATTTTATATTTCATTTTTTACAAATATTATTATATCATTTTTAAATATTAATTTAAATATTAATTTGAAAAAGAATGTTTTAAATGAAATTAGTAAAAATTAAGAAAGAATTAAATAAATAAATGAAATGTAATGAACATCAAAAAAAAAAAATTTGAAATAAATTTTCACTTACGAATTTTTTTAAAATTATTTGTAAAAGTTTCTGAAGTAAAGTTCATAAAAATAATTAAATGCAAACTTATTTTAACCTTGATTTTTGCTATCGCAAATAGTTTAAATTAATTTAAAGTAAAGAACAAAATATCAAATCTTTCTTTTATATAGAATATTTTAAATTTTATATAGAATTCTTTTATATAGAATATTTTTTTTAAAAAGCTATTTCAAAATTAGAAACATTTCAAATCAATTTCATATTATTAAGATTATAATATTTTTATTTGATCTTATTATAACTTGTTTATATTATATGAATAAAAAATTTTTATCAATATGAATATAATTTTATCAATAATATAATTTTTGTTTTTTATTAATAATATAATTTTTGTTAATTCTTTTTAATTAAAGTTTTATGGATTTCTTATCTATATATTTTTAAAACTTTATTGAACGTCATTAAACAAATTAACTTCACATTTATACTTTAACATTAATAACCAAAATTTGATTATAACATTGATATATTTTTATTTATAAGTATATAAGCAAAATTAAAAGATTGTTGTTAAATTATATTTTTTAAAACTTTTAATAAATATAATAAAATATTATAGTATTTAATACTTATAGTATTTTTCACAACGAAGCTTTTTTATATATTGAAAAAGTATTACTTTTATAATATTTTTCACATACTTTCATGATACTAATTTTAATTTCTCAACAATTAATTAAAGGGATATTCAATTAAATTTTTCATATTTAAATTGTTCATCAATTAGTTGCATTTATTCTATTTTATTCTATTTAATTCTATTTAATTAAAATATTGTTTATATATATCTCATAAAATGAGTTTTCAATATAATATTAAGGAAAAAAAATTAATTCTATTTCTCATTAGCTAATATTTGTATTAAAACATAAAAAAATTATTGCTTTTAATATATCTTAGATATAACGCATTAAATACTTGATTAATAAAGGGAAAATTCAGTCTATTTAAAAGATAAATTATTTTAATATTTTTTATTCGATATTTATTTATTTTGTAATTTTATTAGAAAAATAAAATTAAAAAAATAAAGGTGTTTTTTATGGAATGTAATATTTATATTTAAAAATTTATATTCATTCAAAACTATTTTTTGAATATTTAATTATAAATATGAATTCTTTATATATTTTTTTTATCTTTACACTTTTAATCTATCAATAAGATAAATCTGTATTATGAAAAACATTATTGTTTATTATTTTTCATTTTCTTTTTTAATTGAAATAATCAAATAATTGATAATTAATTCATTTGAAAATATGTTATAAATAAGTTTTATTATATAATTTATTAAATAATTTAATAATTTATTTATAAATAAATATTTTTATATAAAATAATTTTAATATAAATTAATTTCTTTATTTTATTTAAAGTAATTATTTGTTCTTTTATTTAAGAATAAAAATGTCCATTTCTATTATAAAATAAGTATTTTAAAAATTTCAAGAAAGTTTTTTTAAGAAAATTCTAAATTACTTTATTTTAAAATTAATTTTAAAATCATTATAATTTATTTTCAAAAAGACATATATTTTATAAAGTATTTTCATAGATAAATTAAAAAAATAAATTAATTAATTTAAAATTTAATGATTTATTTATTATTTAACGAAATAAATTTTTGTTTGATTTAAATGAAAATATCTAATCCTTTAGTAAATAGTATCAAATATTTATATTTCTTTTAATTAACATTATTTTATAATTACTATTACTTATTATTGAAAATTTTTAAATATTTTGTAAAAAAATATTTTTTATTTTGAAGTTAAAAACAAGTTTTCTATAAAAAAATTCATTGTTTCAAATAATTTTCAATTCTTGAATTTTTAAAAATTTTCTGAATAAATATTTATATTTCTTTCTTTTTATATTTTTTTAATTGATCAAATAAAAAATTTAATTTTAATTTTATTTTAATTTAATTTTTAATTTAATTTTTTCATTTAAAATATATTATTTATCAAATATTATTATTGTGTTATTAAGATAATTATTTTTAAAGTAGTTGAAATAAATTTCGCCTAAATTTGATACTTTATATAAAATTATTATAAAGAACACATCACATATGATATTCGTAAAGAAATAGAAGCGAAAATGTATACAAAATATAAATATAAAAAAAAATATGAAAATATATGAAAAAGAGTAATATCAAGTTAAAGCGAAGCGAAGAATATTAATTTTTTTTTAAAAAAAAGCGAGGAATTTTTAGTTGACACGTTGAAATATAGAAACTATTACGTATATTTTTATTTTTTTTAAACCATTTTTTTTAATTTTATTATATATATCAGAATTTTTTGATATTCCAACATTCATTTTAAAATTAAACACTTTAAAGTACTTCATAAAGTATTTAATTATTTAATTAGTTAAGATTAGAAATTTTTTTAATTTCTTTTAAAAATCATTTGTAAAAAATTTAATATTTTGTACAATTGAAAAAATCATGTAACTTGAAAACTGATTGTGCGATAAATGTCAAGAAATATCAATCGATGCGATAACGCATTGTGAACAATGGTTTTCTTCTTTTACTATTTCGAAGATTGATCGATCTTTCAGAGTAACGATTCGTTCAATGGAAAAATGAAAATCTGTGCGCAGGTGGAAATCAACGACAAAACATAACTATATTCTGATGCAGGTGACTCGAGGACGGCCATTGTCGATCATCATTGAAATATGTGACAAAATTTTGTGAAAAATCGGAAAGAGAAAACAGAGAGAAGCAATGTGTGTACAAAACATATGAAGAAAGCTATTTTTGATTCGAAACTGGGTTAGTCAAACAGTACTACAGTGTTGAACATTCCCACCATTATGAAGTCCTTCGTTGGGTTTAATCTAGAATTGCTTTTTCTTTTAACTGAGATGAATTCGATAAACACAGATAGAAAGTATCACCGCATGCACTTCCGGAAATTACGCTTCTTCTCGTTACATTTTCAAATAGAGTTCTATCTACAATCATTTTCTTTCTCTTTCCTCGCTATTTGTTTTATTACAATGTAGATGAAATTGCCGAATGTACTTATACGAATATACGTAATGAAATATTCTTGATGAAAATATTATTATAGAATGAATAATAGAATGAAGGATCGCATAGAAATTTTAATATAGATTTTTACGATAAGTATAATAAAATCAAAGTATAATAATGGGAAATAAATCTATTTGAATAAATAGTTTTTTTGTTTTATAATTTTGTTTTATATATTTTATAATTGATAAGAAAGAATTTATATGAATATATTATATATGAAAATTGAAAAAAAAATGTGATATCAACAATGTGAACTAGAAGTGATAATCATGGAAGGAAAACTGAAGATATTTTTTTATATATGCTAGATTTCAAATAAATATTATTAAAGATGTAAATATTTATTAGAATGCAGAATATTATCGAACAATAACTAAAAGTTATAATAATTAAAATTGTTTGCAAAATTTCTACTGCATGATAAAACTAATTTATTTAACAACTTATTCATCCTTTATTATCACATAAAAGTTAATTGTACATTGGCTTTTTTTTGAAAATTTAATTTGAACTAAAGATCAATTTTAGAAATCAAAATAAACATAAAAGTTAGTATATAAAAATATTAATTGAATCTTATTTATTAAATTATAAATAATCTAAGTTTACGAAGCAAGATGAATATAGAACCATCTCACTTTTCTTATAAAAATTCTTCTTATAAAAATTACTTACCAATACTTAATAAATTATGAAAATTTTAATTATATAATAAATACTTCAATGAAAAATAACAAAAAATTAAAATTAATAAAATTTTAAAAATTAAAAATATTCTTAAAAATTCATCAAATTTTAAATTTAATTTATTCAATTATTTAATCAAATTGATAATTAATATTGTGTATATCGAATTTTTAATATATCGAAACACAATTGTATCAAGTTTAATTGAAATCGATACGAATATCCAGAAATCCAGATAGCTATGATATCTATGAAAAGAACTGGAAAAGCTTTTTTCAAAAAGAAAACTTTCTTGTTAAAAATAAATGGCAAAGGTGAGAGGAGAGTTTTGTAACTATATGCGAATTTTAATTGGGTAGTCAATGCGCATTAGAATTTGAAGTTGTAAAGGAAAGAATTTTGGACATAATAGTTGTACTGACTAATTTTAAGGAAAATTTTTCATGATTTCTCTTTCATGATATTTTAATTTAGATAATTTTTTAATTTGTTCGATATACTTAATTTATTAAAACGAATGTATATATATATATATATATATATATATATATATATATAGCATATATATATAGATATATAGCATATATATATAGATATATAAATGCTTACCAATAAAAGTTAAGAAATAAATGAATTAAAAAATCAGTTGTAAATTTGTTTATATTTTTCATTCTTTGAGATGAAAAAGTTAAAATATAGAAAAATAATAGTCCAATTTTTTGAATCTGTTTAAAGATAAAAATTATAAAGAATTTTTTTTTGAAATGAAAGATTAAAAGTTTATTTCTTTTGACAGTTTTGTATTTCTTTATTGAAAGTTTATTACGTATACTTAAGATGTGTATTATTAGATTGCAAAGAGAGAAAAAAATTTAATTAATTATTTAAAATATGAAGTATAAAAATATATTAGTATGAAATCATATTAAATCTATAATCTTTTAAAAAATTAAAAAAAAAATAAAATTTAAAAGAAAATTTTAGAAAAAAAATTAAAAAAAGAAATACTTTATTTATTTGAAATTATATTTTTTTATATTTTGAATAACAATTAATTATTAAAAAATTAATAATAAAATGTTTTATTTTGAATGAATAAAATATTGGTAATTTGAAAATCTAAAAATTTATATATAATTTATAAATTTATAAAATTTCTATTGAAATTGATTTAAAAGATTTATATATAACTTTAATTTTATATATTTATGTAAATCAAAATATATATTGTTATTGCGGCTATTCTAAAAAGCTATATGTTAAATTTTTTTTTATAAAATAGAACAATATTAAAGGAGATTATTAATTTATCCGACTTTCGATAGAGTGGCAAAATTTCAAGTATCTTTTTCAGATTTACCAAACACTTGAATCACTTGCTCTTATCGGCAAAATTTGCAGAACCCGACGGTGTAACTTTTCTTGAAGTACCCACCATCGATCAAACTCGAATTGAGCGAATGCCAATCGAAATTAAATCTTTTCAAGAGCTGTAGATTTATATATTTGTTTTCTATTTTAATATTATAAATCGAATTTTTTTAATTTATTTTTATATATTCTATAAATATTTATATAGATTTGAAATTGTATTAATATAAATAATAAAAAATTATTTTAAAAAAATAATTTTAATTATACCTATATATATTTTTTAATTTATTTTGGAAAAAATAAATGTATCAAAATAATGGATCAAAGTAACAGATCTTGTATAAAGTTTTTTTAAATTTTTTTTAAGAATATTAATAAAAAATGTATATTATAATAAAATAGCAAAGATTAATATTATTATTAATTATAGATAAAAATTATTTAGGTATGAATCATTATTTGTAAAAAATTAAGTTTAAAAATTACTAATAATTAAATTTATTTATATTATTTATTAGATAATTTTTCAGTTAATATATATTATTAAAAAATTCTTTCAATAATATTAAACATTTTTTTTCAAAAAATTAGAATATTTTTAAATGAAATAAATATAATTATTTTTAAAAAAATATACCATAACTAATTACATAGAAAATAATTATATATGAATAGAACTCTTTTTTTTCAAATTTTATTTAATCTTATAAAGTAAATTTTCAATTTTTCATTAATGAATTTTAATTACATTAATAATTGATATAAATTAATTACATTATCTTTTATTTTCTTCTAATTGTAGTTTCAATTAGAAATATTCATAAAATTATTAATTAATAATTATATATTGTAATTATGAATTTTTATAATTTTTACGAATTTTGATAATTATAATTTAAATTAAAAATTTCATTCTATTCTTTATCAAAGAAAAAAAAATTCTTCATTGAATTTTATAATTATATTATTTATAATTGAAAAACTATAAGAAGAGAATAGAAATTTTTTATTATATTCAAAAGAAAGATTTGTGAGAGAAAAGAGATTGTGAGATGCGCAACGAAAGCGTCGAGCAAAAGTCCATGGGGGTCCGCGACTGAAACTGCCAAGAATAGAAATCCGTGCTTATAGTTGCTGACTTAAGTTTTGGACTCTGAGTCAGCCATGAGGATTCCGTCTTGAAACTCGCATCTCTTGCTTCCTTTCTTTCTGTCTTCCTACAACCACTATCTTCGCCTTTGTTCTTAAACGACCTTAGATTAAGCTACGTTCACGATAAAGGAGAAATGATTCAATGATTTTGATCAATTTTCACATTTGTAATTCTATTGAAATTCTATTGAAATTATTTTTAATTTGATTATTGTTTTAAAATAAGTATAAAATTTATTTATAAATTTAAATTTATATTATATTATCTATTAAATTTTAATTAATTAATTAATTAATTTTATTAATTAAATTTTAATTAATTTCATTATTGCTATTTTGTTAATTTCAATGGCTAAAATATTATATTTTGTAAATAATTTTGAATAATTATAATATAAAAATAAAATTATATTTTTGTATATGTATTTTTAAATTATTTTCAATTTAATCATATTTCAGAAATTAAAAAACTTTTGTATCATTATTTAATTAGTGATAATTTATTAATTTATTATTAATCAGTTATATATTTAAATATAGTTATAATAATTGTCAGATATAATTTAATTAAATATTTTAGATTTTTAAAGTTATATAAATTTATAGAAAGTCATATAAATATTAAATATATTTGTAATTGTATTATATGTAATAATAAATATTATATGTATTTTAATTAATTATATTTTAATTATATATATAGATATTTCCAATTTAATCATATTTTAGAAATTGAAAAATTTTTATGTTACTTTTTAACAATTTAAATATAATCATAATTATTGTGAATTGTAATGCAATTAAATGTTTTAAATTTTTAGAATTACATAAAGTGTCTTATTAAAATTATATGTATTTTAATTTTATATATACATAGTATGTATATATTAATTTTTTATATACATATAAATTTATATTTATATTTATATATTTATATATATTATTATTTATATATGTACATGAAAATTATTTGAAAAGAAATGATTTTTTTTTTAAATAAATTTAGTGAATTTTTAGTGAATTCATTATTTTCTATATTTTTAAAAAAAATTTTTAAGTATTAACTAATAATTTTTATGTATCATAAAATTTAAAGGAATTTTTTTAAATTTTTCATAAAGAAAATTTAATTTAAAAAAAAAATAAAAATAAGATTAAATTTAATTTTAAAAATTAAAAAATAAATATAAGATTTTTAAAAAATTTTATAAATTAAAATTTTATAAATAAATTTTAAATTTTATAAATAATATAAAAAACATTTAACATTCATTCAAATTTTTACTTTTTAAATTTTTTATTTATATTATCTAGAAAAATACCGTTTATTGTTATATTTATAACAAAATAAAATGAATTTTAATGTTAAAGTCAACACTTATATTTTATACATAATCTTTTAATATTTTCCTTAATATTTAACTATTTATTACTTGTTTTTTAAATTTTCTTTTAGTGAATAAATTTTCAAATAATTTTCAATATTTTAAAATATAAATATTTTTTAAATCGTATATAATAATTTATTCTTATGAAAAAAAATATATCAATTTCAATTGTATCATAATAATTCAATTAAATAAACACATTTTAGTGAAAAGAACAATAATATTTATTTTTATTAGAGAAGATGATTGTTTCATGTATTATAATCTAATATTAAAACATATTTCCTTTTCCAAGCACTTTTGCATCATTTCACATAATTATTCAATAAATGTATTAAGTGTATTAACATTAAACTCGCCCACTTTCTTTCGCAATATATGATTCATATAATGGGAAAAAAATAATCGATTCCTCTTGACCAATCAGTTTAATATATAACAAAGGAATAAAATGTTTTCTCGTTTACCTCTATTTACTATTAATTATGTTATTTTTTTTCCAATATATTTTCTATGAAATAAATCTATTCGCGAATTCTTCAGAATAACAGAAAAATTATTTGAAAAATTATTTTCTGACGTCAGCATTTAATGAGTAATGCAATCGCTCGCGAACCATGCATCGTGAAAACAGATTTCCGTTTCGAAAATCTGTTTCTTTCCCGAGCGTCGATTTCCGTAACCGTTCTCGCCGATGCATTTAAACTTTTCCAATTCCGTAGCATTTCATTTCTCAAATGGTCGAATTTACTATCTCTTTCATTTTCCACGCTCCTCTTTTTCCCATCACTTCACTATATCTATGACACTTTCTGTTCTATTTTATGCGAAGAACACGATTCTTTTTTCCCGCGTGCGCGTTGAATGAACATCGAGGAAACAGCAAGAAAGTTTTGGAAGGTCGTTCCGCCAGCCTTTTACTTCTATTTCGTATGTTTTGGAAATCGTTTGCAGTTTACTATGGCACTAGGAGGAAAGACGTCTGTCCGGCAGTAGAAGGGATAAAGCAATTTGCGAGTGTGGAAAATCCAAGTTTCATAGAAATAGCAGTATGAGGTAGAAATGAATCGATAAGCTTTGAACGTGTATAGAAATATGTTGGTATTATAGAGATTTTATTTACTATTTTCAATTTTGCGAAAAAGATGCAAAATAAAGTTAATAAGATAAGTAAGTAAAATTGGAAATAAATGTTAATATATTAAAAATAATTTTAATTATTTAAATAAAAATTCTTAGAAAATTCTTTTCAAATATTTTAAATTTTTATATATTTTTAATATGTATTTTAATTCTTTTTTTAAATAATTTTAAATAAAAATTATCAATATAATTTTAAATATAATTATTTTGAATATGTTAAATTCTATACAAAGTATCTTGACAATTAAGAAAATTATTTTACATAAAATAACTTTTTCTCTCAATAGCAATAAATTAATTAATTTAATTCAGGTATATATTTTTTATATAATAATGTATATAGTATACAATGTATATAATAAAAAAAAAATAGAGAATATGTAAATATTCTTTGTTCTTAATTTGTTGTATTTCACATAATTTCTTCAATTCAGTACATATAATTTAATACAATTTTTTTTATAATCGAGTTCATTTATGTATTTTATAAAAGAATTTTTAAAATATATCCATTTATGTATATTTAAAATCTTGTTTAGCTATTCATTATTTTAATATCAAACTCCTAATTTTTTTAAAAATTTCCAACATTTAAATTATTATAATATTATTATATAATTTAAAATTCATATGAATCCATATAGATAAATTTTTAAATTATTATCTTTATTATATGTTAAAAATTTCGCTTTCCATTTTATGATATATATCCTATAAATTCTTATATGAATTCGAAAAAAATACTTGTACTGAATATTTGAATATTGAATGACTTAATATACAATCAAATTGTAAAATTAACAATCATGTTCATTATTGCATAATTATAAGAAAATTAATAATAAATAATCAAAAATAGTTTTTATAGAAAATAGATACATAGAATTTATGGCAATAAAAATTTATGATGAAGAATTGAGAATCAATAAATGAATGTAAGAATACAATTAATTAGAGCTATTAATTAAAAGTAAATAATTAAAAAATTTATTTTTCATAATCAAATTTAATTAACTTGATTTGTAAAGCAACACTCAAAAAAGTTTAATTATATTTTTAAAACAATTGTTTCAAATTTTGTATTGTCTTAATAATTTAAAAAGATAAAAGAATATATAATATAATAATATTGTTACAAGTTTTAGAAAAGTAGTAAAAATATATTTTTTTAGCTGATTTATATTGTTTTGTAAAAAAATTTTCCTTTTTATTATCATCCAATATTTTAATAAATTTCAGAAAATATACAGATACTTTCAATAAAATTTAAATTTAATTTTTTTTACAATTTTTTCAAATTAATAGTCATTTGTCATTTATCTTCATTTATTATCTTTCATTTAAGCTTTTTATATAATATTATAAATTGGCTCTTTTATTTCTTATTCAATTTATTAACAATAATTATTTAAGTATTTAAAATTGAAAATTAAATTAATAATAAATCGTTGTTTTAATTTATTTTTTTTAATTGCATTCATTTCTGTTTTCTCAAAAAAAACATATTGCTATTCAAATCTTGTTCTATTTGTTATTTATATATATAGTTATTTATATAGTTAATAATAACGAATAATATTTATAACAATATTAATATAAAATTAATATAATAATAATAAATAAATAATGTAAATATCATCTATTATACAAAAGATCTATAAATACAAAAGATATTGAAATGAATATGTAAATATAATTTTGAAATTATGTAATTAAGAAAAATGATAATAGTTTTAATAGCTGGCCAACAAAATGCATTAAAATATATTTAAATTAAAAGCAGATTACTCATAGAAATTAATTTAATTAAAAAATTTATTCAAATATTGATATGAAATATTTTTTATTTATTATAAAAAATTTATAATATTTTAAATATAAATATAAATTATAAAAAAATTTAAAAATCATAAAACTCAGTCAAATTTGTTAAATAAAATTATGGATACATTTCTAAATTTCTACATTTGTATTTTCTTGTAGAAAGTAGCACAAATAAAAAATGTCAAAATTGAAAAGTTTTTTACTAGAAAGTATTCTATATCCTATAATGAAAATGTTAAAAATAATAATATATAATTTGATTGCATAAATTCATTTATTGATTTATTTTTTAAATGTAAATGTTAAATGATATTACTATAATAATTATAATTATGTTACATGCATTAAAATATATTTAAATTAAAAAGCAGATTATAGAAATTAATTTAATTAAAAAATTATATATGTATTCAAAAACATATTTGAAAACAAAACGTATTTGAAAAATAACATAAATATAAAAAAGTAAATTCTTCAAGACAAAAAAAACTTGATTTTATAATTTTGTAATAATTATTCACAAATTTTGATTTTTTCTTATTTAAATATATGATTAACAATATAATAATTGATATATATAATAAGATTTTGTATTTTTCAAATTACTTCATTTATAATAATTCTGTAAAAAATAAAATGAATTCATAGAAAATTTTATTTGTTATTTCTTAATTGTAAAAAAATTGAATTGAATTAATTCTTAAATTTGTAAACAACATATTTCTAAAGGATTTATTTTTAAGTTATACTCTAATCATATAATGAAGGAATTACTCATATCTGAGATGAACGTAGCTTAAAGTTTTCCGCGTACGCGTTTCGTCTGGTCTTTCTTTTCTCCTTCTTCGTCTTAATGTTTCGTTTGGACGGGGTTGTCAACCGTGTCGGAGATTTGGCATTGGCCCTCGACTACTCCAATCTCGTCTTGTCTCGCAGCTTCTACGCTCGAAATTGTCTACGTTCTTCTTCTTTTTCTTTGCTTCACTCTCTCTCTCTCCCTCTCTCTCTCTTTTCTTTTTCACTTTTGAAGACTATTGATTTGCATAAAGAAATCTTATGTGACTTTTGTAATTTTCTATTGAATATTTTTTCATAAATTGTCATATAAGTTTGTAAGAAATTTTTTTGAAATGAATAGCAAGAGATGTTTATTTACCAAATTCAATATTGTTCATATTTTAGCTAATTTTCAATTCAAAAAATTAAATTTCTTTGTTAATCTATTTTTATTTGATTATAAGAATTAAATTATAATTAATTATTAATTATAATTAATAATTAAAAATTATTGAATTTATGTTTATATTAATTTCATTTTTAATTTCTATCTAATAGATTTAAAATTTTGTATAATAAGATATTTATCGTACATGATTATATAATTTTTATGAATAGTTTTTGAAATCATGATAAAACAAGTAATTCTTAACTTGAAAATAATTCGAAAATATACAATATAATTTTTTCATATCGTTTTCGAAAAAATCAAGTTGGAAATTCATCGAATAAATAACTTGATGAAATCTTTCTTGAAAACAGACTTTGCATATGAAAAAATTTTATAATATATTTTTGATTCATTTTTAAAATTTTTTATAATTATTTTTTATAATTATTATTATTATTATTAATTATAAAATATAGTTATAAATGTATGTAGATACTATAATTTTATATTTTATATATTATATTATAATATTATAATAACTTTGACATATTCACAACTATGAAAATATTTACGAAAATATTATTGTAAAATATATTAACAAAATTGATCATTTGATAAATGAAATTCAATATTAAATTGCAATGTATTGCAGATTCGTGAATGATTTGATTTTAAAATTCTATTCTTTCTAGAAATAGAAAGTTATAGACACAAATAAAATATTACGAATGCTATTTTATCGAATATTATTTTACAATTTATTATTTTTTGCCTCATAGAAATAAAAGAAATTATTTTCCCACTTGAAAAATAACGATTAGAAAAAATGGCATAGAAATTGATAGGGTGATAGAATTCGATAAATTATTTCGAAGATTGATTCAAATGATATTGATGAAATTAAATATAGAAACGAACATGATAAAATAAAACGAAAGAACCAGGGAATAATGAAATATATAATTCAAGTAAACGCATGAAATAACGGTGCTCTTTTCAAATGCTCTTTTAATTGAATAATAGTGGGAACAAGATAAAACAATTAAAAGTTCCTGTATATAATGTGAAGCATATTGATTTTCATTACGAAACGACGTTAATTGTTCCTATATAGATAATTATAAATTACTTATAATTGCAAATAAATTTCGATGTGCATCAAATTGCCAACATTATATTGCTTCAGATGTATATTATGTTTTTTTATTTCTGATATTAATTTGTATATATTTTGTATAATTTGTATGAATTAATATTGGAAACTGAAGCTTAATATTCATAACACGAAGTTATTAATTAATAAAATAAATTTAATAAAATAAAGTAGAAAATATCTTCTAAAAAATTAATTATTTTCAAAAATGAATATTTTTTAAAGTAGTTAAATTTATGATTAAAAATAATAAAAAAAATAGTATGGCAAAATAAAATCCTATTACTGTTTGAAATTTAAAAAGAATCAAGATAAAGATTTATTAGAATTTTAGTTTTATTAAACAATATATTTATATTCAATTATTTTAAAAAAACAGAAATAAAAAAATAAAGATTTTAAATATTATTTGTTTTTGTGATTTTATCGTAATTTGTATAAAATTCAATACCATATTAAAACTTTTTTGAACAAAAAATTATCATGTATATTATTACTAAATTATTATTATATACTAAAATATTATTAAAAAATCATAACTTATAAATTATAGGTTTTAGAATTTAGACTTCTTTCAAAATTTTATTTTAAATAGAATAATCAATTGATTTAAAAGTTTTTTAATTTATGAAATTTTATTTATTTTATTATCAAAATTTTTATTGTTTTAAAAAAAATTTATTAGTATTGATAACTTGTAATTATATTATATTTCTATAGCTTGTAATTATATTATATTTCACAAATAATATTATTTTAATTTTGAAAATGGAAAATAGCAAAAATGGTTGAATATTTTTAATATACACATATAATATATATACAATAAGAACAAAATTCGTACAATTCTTTGGTCATCTAACCAGTAAAAGGTTCATAAATTTATATAGAACAAATACATAAAACATGTATGTATATATATGAACATATATATCTAAATATATATGTAACATATATATATCTATATATATCTATATATATATATATATATATATATATATATATATATATATATATATATATACATTTTATTTTTTTATATATATGATATATGATATATTTTTATAATTAATACATTTATATTATATAATTTTATTTATATATATAATATATGATATATAATCATAAAAATAATATAAAATATAATGCAATACACATAATACAAAAAACTTCAATAATATCATTTACTTTCATCTCTAAAATAAAATTACATTATTTATTATATTTTATTAAAGCATATATATCTTATTTCTTCGAACATTTGTAACGAATAAAATGTAATACGAATAAAACAAAATATGTTTTATAAATAAGAATATTAAAATAAATTAATAAATTAATACTAATTATTACTTTATTATATTTTTTATTAATAATCAATAGATAATAATAAATAATAATAGAAAAATTAACAAAATAGATTTCTAATGTACAATTCTGAAAATTCACGAAAAAACTTGCATTTTTCAACAAAATTTTCAATGACAATCCGAGAAAAAGAAAACGATAAAATTGAAAATATTTTGCGAAAAGCAATTTAATTTTAAAATGAAAGTATAATTTGAAAAGAAAAAAGATTCATGCGCTAAGGTTTTCAACTGGCACGGGGTTGTCAACCGTTTTGGGGTATCTCGAGTACTTGGCATTGGCCCTCGTCTGGGTCGTTTCGTTTCGTCTCGTCTCGCCGCTTTTGCAAGAACCTTCTCCATCTTCTTCTCTCGTACACTTCGTATGCTCGTTCATCTTGACAAGCTCTCTCTTCCTCCATTTGATACAGAACGTTTTCGTCGATTTGCATAGCTAACTGAGGCCAGTTTCGTCTCGGCTATTTCCTGTCGCATTTTCCACGGGAATAGAACATCGCGCGCGATCGTCGACCGCATTTCTCGTGGGGCCGCTTTAAACTTCGCGCCCGGAAACCACCCTCGCCCAGACGAACCTTTGACTTGTAGAAAAAGGGGAAAGTCGACACTAACTACTTATCCATTGCTTTCTTACAACCATCTTTACCACCTCTCGAGCTTTCTCTCAAAACATTTCAAATTATCTACGTATTTTATAGATATCAAACTGCTTCTTCAGAAAATTTTTATCTCTCTATAATTTCTCCTTTTTTTTTTCTTTTTCTTATGACTTTTCTGAAAAACATAGTTAAATGTATTCGAAATAAATGTAAAATGTGTAAATGAGATTAACTTTATGCAAGATGAGAAAAAGAAAAAAGTTTGAGAAATATTCGGAAAATTGAATAAGCTTTTATAGCAAAGTAGAAGTGTTTTATTGTATAAAGAAAAAGATTATTAAAAAAACTATGATTTTTCATTTGTATAAAATTAGAATACATTACGAATTTATGTTTCAAAGAAATTAAGTTAATTGTTTATTATTATTTATTATTAACTACGGTTTCCAATATAAAAGTAATGTTGAGTTTCAAAAAGGTTTTATTAATGCATCATCGAAACTATAAATGTATATAATAATAACTATAAATATCATATAATAAAAAAATCGTGAATAAATTAATTTTTCTTAGAAAAAGTTAAATTGATTAATATGTTTTATTTTAATTTTAAATTTATGAAATAATTTTTTTAGAAACATATTTAGTAATGTATAAAATATATAGCAGTATATAGATATATAGAAATTAATGGTAAATAAATAAAATTAAAAATCTTTAAAAAATATAAAAAAATATTATTTAAGTTAATATATATAAAAGATAGAAAATAGATATAAAATAAGTTTAAGTTTATGATATAAAACAGGAATAAAATGCTGGATTAATTAAGAAATTTAAAATTTGAAATTTTTAAAATTTATTTTTTAAATTTAAAAAAATTTAAATTTTATCAAAAATAGATATATTCTAAGATTTTCGAGTGAAAATTACATATCATGATTTTGTATATATATTTTATAATGATAAAATAAAATAAAATTAATTTATATAGAAAATATTTTCTAATAAAAATAATACAATATATATATATATATTTTTTTTTATTAATTCTATTAAATTTTTATTAAAACAATATGTATATATACATATATATTATATCATTTCATCATTTATTTTAATTGTTTGAACATTGATTAAATTATATGTCTTAATATTCTACCGACAAAAAGTTTAAAATAACTAAAATGTCTTATAAAATATATAATAATTCATAAAAATATTTGAATGTTATATATATTATTAATAGTAATGCATTAATTTTAGTAATGCATATAAATGTTGATATTAAATCATAGATATCAAAGATAGATGATATCAAATCATTTACACATAATATCTTTAATATTAAAGTACCATTTCAGTATAATATAAAATATAATAATATAAAATTGTAATAATAATATAAAATTAATAATAATATAAAATTATGCAGTAATATTTAATGAATCAAAACGAAAAAGTCAAAAATGCAAAAGTGAATGAAAAATAATTGTTCAATTGTATAAAAAAATCATATGATAAGCTGGCAAAGATTTTAAAAAGAATAAATCTATATATCTATATATATAAATCTATAGTATATTATATTATAAAAAAATAAAAAACTAAAGAAAGTATTGTAAACGAAAATTGTTTAGATCGATCAAAAAAATTAACTGAAAAAAAAAAATTATTATTTTTAAAGTGAAAAATTTTTATTATATTTGTTTTTCAAATCATAAATATAGTAATTAAAATATTTTTTATAGAAATATTCATCCTGAATTATATCGACTTTTATCGAATAATAATTTTTATATTAGAATATCTAGATAAAAGTTAATGAGAATAATAAGATATATATGTAATAATGAGAAAAATCAATTATCACATATATTATATTATTATACAATTAAAAAAATAAAAAAGACTATGTTTTGTAAAAATATATATTAATAAAAATAATGTTTTAAAAAGAAAAAAATAATATTTTGAGATAAATTTGAATTTAATATCTTCAGTTCAGATAATTGAAATTATATGGAGAAAACCAAATATGGAAAATTTAAAAATTTATATTAAATAGTATAAAATTGGTCCAGTTATGATATAAGATTATCTGTAAATTTAATTAATTTATATTGTTGAATTATTTTTATTAAAAAGCATGCTAAACTATGATTTTGTGAACCACTGATAATATGGGTTGGCAACTAAGTAATTGCGGATTTCACTCATAGATGGCTTCAGTTGAATTTTTAGGTTCGCTGGCGTAGTCCAAATGTAAAACACATTTTGTTATTTGATAGTTGGCAATTCAGCTGTCAATCAGTAAAAAAAGTTTTTTGATCGGTTGCGTAGTTTTCGTTTGGCGTTGAAAAATAGAAAATCAAAAGGAACATTATCGTCATATTTTGCTTTTTTATTTTCGCAAAGGGAAAAACGCATCGCAAGCTCACAAAAAGTTATGTGCTGTTTATGGCGACGAAGCCTTAAAAGAACGGTAGTGTCATTTGACAATTCATTTGACAAATTTCGTTCTGGTGATTTTTCACTCAAAGACGAAAAACGCTCTGGTCGTCCAGTTGAAGTTGATGACGACCTAATCAAAGCAATAATCGATTCGGATCGTCACAGTACAACTCGTGAGATTGCAGAGAAGCTTCATGTATCATATACATGCATTGAAAACCACTTAAAACAATTTGGCTATATTCAAAAACTCGATACATTGGTTCCTCACAAACTGAAAGAAAAGCATTTAACGCAACGCATTAACAGCTGCGATTTGCTAAAGAAACGTAATGAAAATGATCCATTTTTAAAACGATTGATAACTGGCGATGAAAAATGGGTTGTTTACAACAATATCAAGCGGAAAAGATCATGGAGCAGGCCACGTGAACCAGCTCAAACAACATCAAAAGCTGGTATTCATCAAAAGAAGGTTTTGTTATCAGTTTGGTGGGATTACAAAGGAATTGTCTATTTTGAACTCTTACCATCCAACTGAACGATCAATTCTGTTGTCTACATTGAACAACTAACGAAATTAAAGAATGCAGTTGAAGAAAAGCGGCCCGAATTGACAAATCGAAAAGGTGTTGTATTCCATCATGACAATGCAAGGCCACACATATTTTTGGTCATTCGGCAAAAATTATTGGAGCTTGGTTGGGATATTTTGCCACATCCACCATATAGTCCTGACCTTGCACCATCTGATTACTTTTTGTTTCGATCTTTACAAAACTTCTTGAATGATAAAAATTTCAATAATGATGATAATATCAAATCGTACCTGATTCAGTTTTTTGCTAATAAAAATCAGAAGTTTTATGAACATGGGATTATAATGCTGTCTGAAAGATGGCAAAAGATCATTGATCAAAATGGGCAACACACTACAGAATAAAGTTATTTAGTTCCATGAAAAAATTGTCTTCGATTTTCTAAAACAAATCCGCAATTACTTAGTTGCCAACCCAATATATGTTATAATAAATATATTGTAATTATTCATATTATTGAATTATCTTTAAATTTGATAATTTTATGATTTTTTATAGATATTGTTTTCTGTTAAATATTATTTAATAAATTATTTTTAATAAATTCATTTAATTTATATATTTTGTATTAAAAGTTGCATTCAAATTTTTTTGTGAATTATTATATTTTAAAACACAATTAAATCATAAAATTCATATAATCTTATAATAGTTCATATAATCTTTTTATACAGAATTAAATTAAATAAAATTATTATTGATATTTATAATATTAATTTCTAATTAATAACAATTAAAATAATAAAGATTTGATATAATTATAATTGGAAAAATAATTTCAAATTTTAATTTTATATTTATAACTATACTATATATTATATTGACTGTTAATATATTCGTAAAACATTTTTAAAGAATCAATTTTAGAAAAAAAATTAACACAAAAAAATTAAAGTTTGTATTAAATGAAGAAAATAGAACAAGATGACAGTATAACAAAGATAAAATTGTTTCACTTTATTTATATCTTGCTTTATCTAATATTGCTTGCTTGCTTTTTCAATTTTTTATAACTTAATAAATAAGCTTATTTAATCGACATTTTTATATGAATTTTTATATTTGGATTTGAAAGAGAATCAATCTTCCAAAAATGATCTATAAATATATTAATATCTTATTATTATAATACAATTTATAATTGTAATTTCGAATATCTAAAGCTGGATGTATATTACTATTCGTAACAGTTTGTAAACTATATTTGCCGACACACTTCTGCGAAGAATATAACGAATTGAATATAGCGAATAATGTAGTTTATGAACTCGCTATAATATTCGCTAGTAAATATCGTCTTGAACAAAATTTAAAAATAAATATATCATACGAATCTTTATATAAGATCTTAACATTCAGTTTACAATTCAATATAATCAAGTAATTATGTAATCAAAAAAATTTAATGAAAGCAAGTAGTTTAATGGTGGTAATTGGATGGAAAAAGATTTATATGATGAAAGATGAATATTGATTTTCACTAGAACAGTGTGAGCTATTGTCAAGTATATGATTATTTGTGTATGTATGATTTATTGGAATCAAAAAATATATTTATTAATAGTAATATTAACATTTGTATTTATTTATAAAATCGAAAATAATTTTAGATAATTAGAGATGAATAATTAAAAATAATAAGAATATTTATTTTCAATAAAATATTTATAATTTTTCAGGAAAATTATAATAATAAATAATATAATAATATATATATTTGTTAATAATTATAAAAATATAATAATAATAAATATAATAATAAATACAAAATTATGAATTAAAATGATTTATATTATAAAATTTATAAATAACATTATTCATTATTATGTTATTTATAAATATATATAATCTTATTTTGATATATTTATATAATAAGATAAATAAGATTATATATAAAAAATTTAATAAAAGATTATATCATAAATTTAAATTACAATATAAATAGAATGCATACAAAATACAAAATATTAGAAAATATTAATAGTATTAATAGTAATAGTAATAGTAATAGTAATAATTAAGATTATAAAAAATTTATTCTATATATAAAAATAATTCTATAGATAATATAATATTTATTTATTATAATAAGTGAAACTTAAATTCGTATTATAATATTTCTTATATATTTTATTAATATTATCATTAGAATTCACTGTTTATTTGTAAATGTTTATTAAATATGTAACTAAAATTATACATATATGTAGAAATATATTTTTTATTTTTTGTCTATTTTTTTTATTTAAGTTTTTTATAAATAAATATTTTTATAAAATATTTCCAATGTATCTATAATTTAATTTATTATTGTAACTCTCTAATTGTTAACTTTATATTTCTATTTAACTAACTCTTTATATTTAACTAAAAGTTTAGACAATTAAAAGTTTTATATATATTTAGTTTGTACAGATAAATGTGCAGATAATTGTGCAGATAAATACTATTTATATAACTTTAGATTACAAAATGATTTCCTTTAACATTAGAAAAATTTAACTCAATATCACATAAAAAATAATGTAAATAATAATATAAAATATAATATAATCATCAGATTGGATTATATAAAATAATTTATTTTAAAACTATTTATTAAAATAATTATATTTATTAAAATTATTTATATAATTTATTTTATATAATTTTTTTTATTTTCTATATTATCTTTTATAACTTTATGTATTATTTTTTAAAATTTTGTATAATATAAAACACTCTGATAATTAAAAAAAGTTTGAATAAAAATTGATAGATGTGTAAAAAATAAAATCGTGAAAAGCTTTTTTAGACATTCATGAGATGTAAGAGATATAAAGAAAAAAATATTAAGGAAAAAACAATATTATAAAAACATCGTAGAAAAACTTGTTATTTTTAAAACAATTCAATTATATAATCTAATGGAAAATATGTTTATCTTTTATAATCATGGAAATAATTTATTTCGAGCTAGTTATTTCTTTATATTTTTTATATAAGTTTTTTTCATTCATTACAATATGCCTACAATTTTTTTCATTTTTTGCTTTTTTTATTGCTATTGTATTTTATTGTAAGTTATAACTGACAAATAAATTATTAGATTAGAATACGAAATTTAATAAGAAGTCTTAAATATATTTTTAAAATCTTTTTTATTATTTTTGCATATAACCGAAAATTTAATGTTTTTTTTTAAATCTATTCAATAATATTTGTTAATATAATAATAATGTATTCTTTTAAAATTCAAAATTCAATGAAATCGCAAAAAAAAAAAAAAAAATCATAAAAAGAGTTTTGAAAGTTATTGTAATGAAGAAATTTCAATTATCAAATCTATTATGGATTCAGTTACGAAAAAATTTTTTTGTGTCTTTATAACCGATTGCAATTTTCAAATCTTTAGAAAAAAAACATTTTTCTTTTTTATTTATTACTTGATATAAAAATATTAAAAAAAAAAAAACGAATTTAGAATAGAAATAGAATAGAAATTAGAATAAAGTAGAAATTTCATGTTTTAAAATGAATTCAAATTAATTTTATGACTTTTTTTTTATGAAATTATAACAGTTAAAAATATCGATAATTTTTCATCAAGTATTAGTCTATAATATTTGTACAATGATTTAAACAAAAATAGAATATATAATATATTTATATAAATGGTCTTTATTTATTTATATAATTTTTTTTTATTTCTTCGTTGTATTTGTTATTTTCAGAATATTTATTTGTTGCAATATTTTAATTTTTATTATAAGAATTGTTTTTGTAATATTTTTTTTGATTTTAATAGAGTGTATTTTAACATAATAAGAATTTTTTTCTACTTTCTTAGAAATTATTAATTTGGAATGGATTAGCAACACATTTTAAAACTATTTATATTAATTTTTTATACCATATATTATAATTGTTAAAATAAATATTTATATTCACTTAAAATGATAGTATATTTATTATAATTCATTATTTATTTTAAAAATAAATATTTTTATTAAATATATAATATATTTCTTAAATATAATTTTTGATTTTTATTACTCTTTCTTGAATCACAATATTCGTTTTTAAAACATATTATCTAAGTATAAATAATATATCACATATTTTTATGTTTAGTAAGACTTATAATAATAAATTAATAATAAAATTATTTTACTTAATATTTCGGATTGTATTAATGTTGTAACATATTTATTAAAAAACAATATTGTATGAAATATTAAAATGTAACAAAAAAGAATTTGTTTTAATATTTATATAATTAATTTGATTAATTTGAATTATTAAATTGAATAAAACGGAAATAAAATTTTTATTTTATTTATGTGTTATATAATATAACAAACAAAAATTATCTTTTATAATAATATTTATAAAAGCTTCTAAAGTCTAAATTTGATCAATAAATTTCTTATGTTATCGTAAATCATTTAAAATTAATATTTTCATTGATTTTATAAATTTTTGTTTCATAATTTACAATTTAATTTTTATTTTCTGAAAATAAAATTAATAAATATGTAAAAATATTTTTAGATCAAAGAATTCTAACTAGATATGAAATTATTAAAAAAAAATTCTTATCCCATAAATATTTTTAATTTGTTTATTTATTGCAAATCTTATTTTATATTATATAATATTTTTATAAAATTTATTTTAAAATATAAATAAATATACAATAAAGAAAAATATTATAATTGATAATATAATGAAAATATAAATCAAAAAATAAAATGTATTTAAAAACATGTTTAAAAATATGTTTAAATAAAAAAATTTTAAGTTTTTGTAGATTATTTCAAAAATTAATTTTATTTCTTTTTGCACATTAAATTTAGAAAGTTTAAAATAATTATTTATTAAAACAATTTTCACTTATTAAAATTCATTTATTAAATATAATAATTTTCACATTATTAGAAAATTATCATAATTTTATTACTATTATATAGTAACAAAATCCATCAAGAAACCAATAAAATTAATTCTGCGAACTTATCATATCGACAAGAAAAATGACAGTTATTGAGAAATATAACGTCGAACAGTTTTTTTTAGTCACATTCGAATTATCATTAACAGGAATATACGAGCTGTGATACGCGCGAGAAAAGAATAAGAGTGTAGAATTTTTAGCCAAATCACTGCGAAAAAATTACGATTTGAAAGAAATTGGTGAAACCTTCCCATATTCCGGTTCGTTCAATTAACGATTTCCAAGAAAATATCATTTTTACCATTCCTTCCTCTTCCCATTTTTCCCAGTGTCAGTGAGTGTATGTCCCTAATAACCCCCGCGAAATTACGGCTGCCGCGTTATTGAATCCTAGAGCTACGGATTCAATAAGAAGTGCTCACAGAGAGATGATTAATGACGAGGTGGCACTTGAGAGAGTGCCGTTACATTTTCCCTCTCTCGAAAGATTAACGAACTTTCAACGATCGTTCATTTTTTGATTTTTTCCCAGCAAACGTTCTCGTTTGAGTAGATTGGCCGAGTGCCGACATCACTAGATTATTTCATCAATTCAACTCTTCTAGATTTGTTTCGTTTATTTTTAATCAAACATCATTTCTGACTGATTTCTTTAATTCTTGAAACACCGAATTTGCTATACGATAATTAACCAACACGATTTTCTGTTATTTATTATGTTTCTTTTGATCGAATTGAGATGATCAGACCTTTGTAACTTGATTTCGAGAATGTAATATCGATTGTGAGATGAAGATACATCAATAAATAATAGATTTCATTTAATTGATTAATTGATTATTGAAATAATGAAATAATAAAACAATAAAAAAATATATTGAAATTTAATATTACGTTTCAAATGGATATTTAAATATTTATTAATGTATGATATTGTATAAAGATAATGTACTGTTGTCATATTTTAATTTTTCAATTAAAATTGTATTTCAAATAATTTTTCAATAACATTATAATATAAATAATATAATGTATTTCTTAATAATAATTTAAATATTAATAATATTAATAATAACAGTTAAATAATAATAATAATCTTTTAATAAGAAATAATTTGAATAAAAATAAATTTATTTTTAATTATATATAAAATATTTTGTTTCTTTATTATGTATATATATATATATATATATATATATATATATATATATATATATATATATATATATATATAATGAATTATTGTATTTATGTATTTATTTACATACTTATATATATATTATACAATTACATATACTATACGTATGTATGTATATAAACAAAAAAGTTATAGAAGAAAAAATTTTTCAATTTGTATGAAAACGCAATTTTAAATTGGATTTGTAAAGCCATTTCTTTTATACAATCATCATTGGATTTCAAGATTTTTATTATTTTAATTTTAAAATATTAAAATATTCTCCTTCGAATATTAAATGACATAAAAATAGAAAATTAATAAAAAATGAATTTAAAATATGAAATTTTTGTTTTCTTCAATTAATCTTGTTATATAATAACATTATTAAATATTTATTAAATATTTGTTTATTAAAACTATTTATTCTAATATAATTTTTATTGTATTCATAGTGATCAATTTATTTCAAAATAAAAAAATATAAATACTTATAAATCATTGCTATCTAAATAAGTATCTGAAAATTTTGTAATTTTCATATAAATTGTGTTATAGTAAAATTGTCTTGCTTCAAATTTTTTTTTTACCTTTTTTTTGAGAAAACAATAATGTGTTACTAAAACTAATAAAAAATAAACAATGAAATTTACTATCACAGTATGTGTATATCGTTTGTCAAAATTGTATTATTAAATTCCATTTATTTTCTAGTTTAGAGAATGTTATTAAACTGTACATTTTTATGATGCTAATGTTCCATGATACTGAGTCTTCAACCATCAGATTACATGTATCGGTTATTGAGAAAATGTGGATTAAATTCAACGACATTATTAAAATGGTCAGATTAACATTATTAGATTTTAGACAGATATTGTAGCTCAGATTTAGTATTCATAAACATACATGAATCTTTCTACAATATTACCATACTTTGGCATCTGTTTAAGATTAAAAGATCAAACTATAATGTTAGTTGAATACAAACATTTTAATATCTATATCAAATATAGTAAAGCAATTTGAACTGAAAATTTATTTTTTTTATATTATTATATATTTTTTATAAGTATATATTTTTTATAAGTATATTTTTTATCTATTAATTATAAACATATCTTTTTATATATGGATTTAAATATATAAATAAAATTTAACATTATTTTGATAAAAATAGAAATTAAATAAAATAAAATAAAGATAATTAAAATATTATAATTATATATATATAATTATTTTAAATATTATTTAAACAATTTTATTTATTCATATATAATTTTATTTCAAATATTTCAAAATATGTATTTTTTTCATTCAATAATTTTTAACGAAATTTTGAATATATATTTATATTTATACTATATTTATAATATATTTAATATTTTATATTTTTTTCATTACATTATATTCATTATATTTATTCTCTATTTATATTATATTCTCTTTTTCATTATATTATATTCATTTTTTCATTATATTATATTTATATTTATAGAATGCACTGGCAGAGTTTGATATAAAAAATAAGAAATATCTTGTAAATAATGAATGAAAATACATTGAAATAGTTAATATTTTCAAATTTCCCCAAATTTATAAGAAATTTAAAAAAAAATTAAAATTATAAAGTAATATATAATATGAATATAGATTGTTGAAATTTAAGTAAAAATTAAAATTTAAACAAAAATTAATGAATAAATAATTTTATCAAATGTAATATTATTGACCTGTACCTATTAAATGAATATGTTTATAATTTATATATAGTGATGATATATACTGATGATTTTAATTATTAATATATATATTATTAATATATATAATTTAAATAATTTACTTTTTTTATATTATTATATAATAGTATTAATTATTTTTAAATAAATATATTAGTTATAATTTTACGATATTATATAATATTATAAATATAATTAGAATTTTTTTCTTGAATACATTGAGTATAATGTAACTAAATAATATCTAAATAATTTTTTTTCATATATTAATATTTTGAATTATTGATTTTCTAATTTTTATTGAATTTGTACTAATTAATGATTCAATTATTTTATAAACTATTTATATTTCTATCCATTTTTTTCTATTATATTTTATATTAATGATATGTTATAAATATGAATTTTGTAAAAAAATATGCTGTATATCATATAATTTTGCTAATTATAGTTTCTGTTTCAAATTAATTAAATATACAAAATTTATTAAAATTTATATTTTATTAAATATTAATTTATTTATATGATATATAATCTATTTAATATGATATATAATATATATAATGTATATATAATATATATGATATATATATATATATATATATATATATATATATATATATATAATGTATATGATATATTTAAAAATTCTATTAGATAGATATTTATTTTTTTCTTTGTCAATACTAAGAAATATAAAATAAATAATTCAGAAAATTATTCTTTTATTATCGAAATTTTCCAGAATTCTTTTTTAATTTCAGATTTTTTTCATTTCAGAAGATATATATTCTCAGTTTTTTATAATCAATAAATTATAATAATTGCGTTATATTATGTAATATGATATATATGAATTATATAATAATATTTGATATATGATATTCATATGATATATGAATTATATAATAATATTTGAAATATGAAATTTGCATAAAAGTTTAGCCAAATTTCAGCAGAAAGTATTAGTAGCTAATAATTGTAAATTTATATTTATCATAAAAGTATTACGATATTTACGATAAATTCATATTTAAATTATCTTAAAATTTAACTTTGATTAAAAATTATAATATATCATGTATTCCAATTTATTTTTAATTTATTTAATTTATCTATTTCTATCTAATTTATTTTAAGATATAAGTTTTATTTTATATTTATTTTTATTTAATTGTATATTTTTTTAATTGATATTAAATTTAATTGATATATAAAATTTTTTTCTATCCTATATGTGAATTATTTAATACAAATATAATATACACATAATATATTCTCTATAATGTATCTCTATAGATATAATATAATCTAAATATAAAATATTTTTCTATGCATCAGAAAAGTTTGTAATTTTTCCATCGTAAGATCTTCTGCAGTTGCAATGCAGAAAATCACTTATGTTATTTTTTATTTCGAAGCAAAATCTTCGAAACTTTTATCATTAAGAAAATTTCAGAGCAAACGTAACAAATGGAGAACTGTCAGTTTAATGTCTCGTGAATAGAACCAGTTAGGTAAAATTTTCCAAGTTTAACTTGTTTGACTTAACTTTGTTACTATTATAAAAGATAACGTATTTGTACTTTCCGCAATATGATCATTTGATCATATGATCAAAATTTATTGAATCATTATAAATATTTAGTATGATTATTTAATATATATTTATTATATATATTTTATTACATATATTTAGTAGTGATAATTTACAATTTTATTCGATAATATTAAAATAATTAAACCATAATATATGTGTGTATATATATATATATAGCTATAAGTTTTAGAATATTGATTTTTAATAAATTATTTAAAATTTGTGTACATTAAATTAGTTATAAAATTGTTAGATTGTGTACATTAACTAAATAATATATGCAAATATATTCAAATTTTTAGTGTTAGTTATTCAATATTAGCATAATGATATAAATAAATCGCTGATTAACAACATCAATCGCTGACTGAAAAAACAATTCAAAGCAATTCAAATAAATGCAACAAAACATTGAAGACAAATGACTAGATTCAGTCAGCATGTCCGAAATAATAAATATAAACAATATATGTGATAGATACAGAATCAACTCATATACTTGTGAAACGAATACGGTTTTGTCAGGTATTTATATTTAGTGTACAGATGTTTTATAATTTTATAATCATGGCAAAAGTCTATTATAAATATAATAATTTTCAAAACATTTAGTTCTTAAAATGAAATAACTTTTTTAAAATTGGATCAAATGACTTGTATTTTTTTTTTAACTGTTATGAAGATTTATTAAATAGTAATGTATAAACAAATTATGAAAAATTGCAATTGATTGGAATTATAAAGAAAATAATAAAGTTCACTACTTATAAATATGTGATATCCTCATTATATGGATTGTGGATTTTGATTATTTTATAAAATTTTATATAAAAAAATTTAAATTTGATTTTGTCCAATTGTTTAAAAACTAAAAGTTTAAAAACTATATTATTTTTAAGAATCAATATAGGAGCTTTAAAATAATAAAAAAATTAACTCGTTTCTGAAGATCGAATGACATTCGATTGATAGCAACTAGCAATTAAGCATATGAATATATTGTTTTGTCTTGTGAAACATAATATAGTTAGCTATATCAAGAATTGCTCGTTATATTTTCAAAGAATAATAAAATTAATTTGAATTTATAGTTAAAAATATATATTTAAAAAGATATAAAGAATTAATTTTTATTTTTACTCAAATTTTATATCTCTTTTTTTATATAATTTTATATAAATATCATAAAGATCATTTAACTCTACTTTCAATTTATTTGAATATTAATAATTTATAATATAGATATAGATATATTATCGTATCTATTATATATATGTAGATTTTAAAATAAATCATAGTTAATAAATAAATCATAATATTAATATAAATTAAGAAATTAATAAAATTAATTATTAATATAATATTTTGATATTTCAACTTTTATAATTTTTTAAATAATTTATATTATTTTAAATTTTTTTGAAAATTTTTTTGAACTATATATATTTATAGATTAATGTAATATATATTTATAATATACAATGTACACAATTAAATAATAAAAATTATTTTTAAAATTTCTATATAAATATATATATATATATATATATATATATATATATATATATATATATATATATATATACTTAGTAAGTATATATTATAATATATATATACTTAGTAAGTATATATTATAGTATATATATATATACTTTCTATTTATAATCCTTACATTAAAACACTTTCTATCTATAATCTTTATGATTTAATAATTTATAATCCTTACATTAAAACACTTTCTATCTATAATCTTTATGATTTAATAATTTATATAACTTTACGACATATTCACTTTATGAATTAATATGAGCACACACTTGACATTAACTCCTTCTGAATTTGAATCATTCAAATTCTCCTAAAACACAATTAAATCATGAGGACAATTAATACGGATGAAGAGCGTCGGGCTCGACGTCAAAACACCATTCAGAGGACAGGGACTCGTCTGTTATTATTACAACAGAAAATGACAAGCGGTACGAGTCACGAGGACGATTATGAGTAGAACGAGGAGAATATCGTCGATAGAGAGTCAACGAGTACAAAGAGCACTCGAGATCCTAGGACAATGTGGCACTGAATGGTTCGAGCGAATTGAATTGAAATTGGGCTCAGCAGTGAACATAGCCTAACGCTATTCGGTTCCGTCTTCTATCAATTGCCCAAAAAGATCGCGATTTCGCATTGCGATTAGACGAAAAAAGATTTCGTTTCTTAGAAGCTTCTCTACCGCTTATTGACTGCATCTGTATAACACAATGTTCAGTTGTGTTCTTCATAAAAAATTAATATTTACACAAACAAGAAATGAATTATATTTAACGATAATCAAATCTCTTTTGAAAAAATATATAAATTCAGAAAAAAGAGATTTATAAATAAAGAATTATAAATTTCCTGAATGAAAAAAGAGTTTTATTACAATATATTTTATTACATGTTTATATTACTTATTTATTATGATTAATTTTATAAAAAGAAGCAATAAAATTTACCTTTTATAATTTTAATTTAGTTATAATTTATAATAAATAATGATTTTATATAAAAAATAATTATTCGATATTATGAAATAAGCTATTTATTCAAAAATTTGTTCTTTGCAAAATTTATTCGAATTATTTCTAGTAAAATTTATATGAAATTTTATTAGAATAAATTAGTTCAAACAAAGAAGAAAATTTATAAAATAATTTATATAAATTTTTGATTTCAATAATAAAAATTTATTAGAATTATATTTAATTTAATACTTTAGAATATTCTTGATAGTAACATTTATAACATCTTAAAAATCTTAAAAATTTATTATAGTTAAATTTGGAAAAATTTAAAAAAAGCATTAAACAAGCATTAATTTGATTACTTTATATAATGAAAAAAAAGAAAAAATATCTAAATGATTAGTGATGATTACTAATAATAAATATTTTAATTATTTCATTAAAAAAATATATAATAGAAATATTAGCTTTCTTAAAAATATATAGTAGATGGAAATGTCTTTTAAGGAATCTCATAAAAGAGAGAAATATAAAATGCTGTAGAAGTATAAGACATTAACTTTTCTTACGACTTCTTCAATAGCTACTTTAGCAAAGATTAAGTGTTCACTATTATAACTTCGTATCATATAATATAATATTATAATATTAGGAGAAATACTACTAATTTTTTTTAATAAAATTAATTTTTTTTATTATAGATATCTTGAATTAAAATTGATTAAATTTAAATTTAAAAAAAATATATATTTGATGAAAAAAATAGATTTAGAAGAAATTTATTAGAAAAATTTATTAAATAATAAGAATTAATTTGTAAAAATAAAAATATTATAACATAAAGAAAATAAAAAATTGTTATTTAATAAAGACCTAATCTATTAAATTAATATATTTTTAAATTTATAAATAAATAATAATTTTAATATAAAAATATTTAAATATTAGAAAAGTATTAAAAATATTTTTATGCATTAATAATTAAAATTTTTAATTTACATATATATTCTATCTATTGCATTCATTAAATGATTTTTTGCTGATTTTTTTATTAAAATTTTTCATGACTTTTATTTCATTTTGATGTCTTAATCTTTCATAAAAAAATTAATTATATTTTCAAAATTTCATAAAAGTTTAAAATCTGCCTGTTTTAAGAGTTACATTATAATTTTTATAGTTTGAATTATGCTAACTTTGAATGTGATTTCTAAAATTGAAAATTTTACCACTTTGATTTTACATTATTTTATTTTAATATTTTAATATTAATATTTTATTTTATATTAAAACTACTTTTAATATTGTATTCATATTTTTCAATTATTTATTTTTTTTTTTTAGAATTTATATTTAATAATTCTCAATTGAGGATAATTCAAATTGTAAAATTAAATTTAAAAAATTTTAATTAATTTTTTATTTTATTCTTAAAATCATTTACATAATTCAACAATATTTACAATGTTTCAAGTTATTTTAATTATCTAAATCTCTTCGTTATTATTTTTCCAGATTTTCTAGAGTTTATATTCTTAAGAATCGTTATTTTCTTCATAAATAAATAATAATTATAATTTTGTAGATACAAAGAAAAAGATTTAAAATGTCATTGTCAACGTTTATGTGAATATATACCAAATATTTTGTAGTATAGTTTTATTAATTCCATTAATGAAGTAATCACTTAACTGTTTATCTTTTGATTTATAAATAAATAAACCAACTTTATTTACTTATTACAATTTACGTTTTCCGATTTCCATTAGAAGAAGTGAAGATCTGGATTAAATTATTTATAGTTCTCCATACATGATTTACATTGCACAGTAATATTCTTGCATATTTCCTTTATTGATACAAAATGAAGTGTACTCTATGAAATTGCTTGCCATTTTGAAAGTTAACTCCGAACAATTCTTATTCATGAAATCTATTCGAATATATTTCTCAATTTTTTTTCTCAAATTGTATTTTATGCAAATTATAGATAAGATCATAATGCAACTAAAGAAATGATACTTTTTTTTTCATTCTTTAATTATTTTTATTTGAAATTTTTTTTTTTATTGAATTAAAATTCATTTCTTTTTTTTTTAAGAAAATCACTGTTAATTTAAAAATATTATTTCTGTTTTAAAATAACAATCATATATTCAAATTTGTTGAAATATTTATCAATTACGAAATTAATTAATTATATAAATTCAAAGTAGTGTATAAAAAATATCAAGGACGCATTGAATAAAAATTATATGTTTATTTATTTTTAAGATTTAATTTAGATATTTAGTAATAATTATATAAACATTCTATTGTATGTATAAGTATTCTATTATATAAACAGTAATTAAAAAATTATAATATATTACAATAACATATAAATTATTTTTTTTTCATAGAATGAAAGAAATTATTAAAATAATAATAAAAAAAATAATAATTAATTTTAATAATTATTATAAATATATATAATTATTTATTAATTAATATATATAATTATTTATTAAATCAATGATAGCAATAACAAAGATATCTTATTCAAAATATTTGTACAAATAAAAAATTAATTTTATTTGTTCCAAACAGGATAATAGAAATCTAAAAATAATATCATAAAAATGTTATTAAAGAAATTAAATTAAATAACTTCAAAAAAGACTCATAGATTTGATTTCTCCAATATCAAATCATCTTGTTATTCTATTATATAAAAATTCTCTTATGTAAACACCTTTGTTTCCCAAAGTTCATATAACAGAGCTTTTATCGTAATTGAATAAATATCTTCTGAATTATTATCTTGTATATTATCTATATCAATATAATGTGTATAATAAATTAATTTAAAGTATTTAGTTATTTTTTTTTTAATATAAATTAAAACTTGTAAAATTATTATGTTAAACTTTCTAAAATTTATATCAGATTTTCTCACAAGAAAATTTTAGTCAAAAACTAAACATCTCATTCACTGGTAATTTATTTTTGAAATAGATTCTATCTAATATCTAATTGTATCATGATCGCCTCCATTCTTTCAATCTTTTTATCGAGCTATCTGACGCAATTCTCATCTATAGTTTTACCTAGTGCAATATTTATCTCAAAATCCTTTATTATTTTCCACAAGCTATCGATCTTTGTGTACGACTTCGTGTTCGCGTCTTTCATGATTAACGATGCAACCGGGATTACACGATGAAGGGATGAAAGGAAGCTGCTCGTAGAGATGCGATTAAAACGGCGCCATTGACGTCTATGATGTTGGATCGGCAGGACGATGAGAACCAAGTGACAGAATAACGAGGATACGTTGACAGGACAAAGATAATGAATGAGAATATGGAAGATATATGAGGAGAAGAAAAAAGAGCGACAAACTGATTAGACGAAGACACGATAGAATATTATAAGGCGAAGATAAAGCCGATGAAGGTTAAGATAGTGATGGAATCGGCTTCATAAAAAAAGAAAATTGGCTTACGTAAATAATAATCAATGAATTGTAATGTGAAATCTTTAATATATATTATAATATTATTAAATTTTATTATTAAATTAAATTAGAATATTATATTACTCATATTTATTTTTTCTTTAAATAATTTAAGCTAATTTTTTGCAAAAATGAATTTTTTTAGATATTTTCATTTGACATAAGAAAATATAAGTATGATAATATATTCTTATAATATATATAAAAATTATGATAAATAATTCTTGATATATCAAGTTTAAATTGATAATTTTATTTGTGTAAAAATTATTTGTATACAAATTATATAAATAAATATATTCAATAGATTTTTGAGATAAAAAATATATTGTTCTTTAATTTATTTATTTTCTTTGATACTTGGCACACTTTTAACATATTTTTATATCAAATATTAGAGATTATTAAAATTATAATGAATTATATCGCAAAATATAAAATATTTCACATATATATTATATTTCATATAATATTGTGATTATTATTCAGTAATCAATTGAAGATTCTAAATAATAATATTATTAAAAATGATTACCCAACTAATAAACAAAATAAAAATTATTCGATACAGATATTATTTATGTATTTTTATATTAATATTAATGAATTATTTTTTACAAATAACATAAACAAAAAGTAACAAATTAATGAAGATAAAATAAAATAAAAAGAAGATAAAATAAAAATAAAACTATTGAATTAAAAAATTGAGTGAGTATGATTATGTTAAGACATACATATAAAAACAACAATAATATTATCTTTAATAATACACAGCAATGTATTATAGAATAGAATAATAGTTAACATAAGTATGAAAATATATATATATTTGAATGAAAAATTAATATCAAAAATTTTTTTAATTTTATTATATAAAATTGTTTATTTTTAGTTAGTTTAAAATATTCTACAACCATATAAAAGAATTGGTTATTAATTGTATTTAGTCTAATGTTCATAAAATAACATAAAATTAGATTTAAAATGACTTACACAGTTCAAGAAATTTTTATTTTATTATTCAAAATTTTCAACAAATCAATTAAGCAGTATTTTATATCTTTATTAATTTTCTTTTTTCTTGATTTATTAATTTATTGATTTTTTAGATTTTTTTATATTTGCTTAGAACTGATTTTCTAAGAACTAATTTTTGAAAACGTTAATTATTTTGTTTGTAAAGTCTAATTAATATCTATTTATTTCTAAACTTTTTATATGTATATATACATACATTACATATTATATTTTAATAATTTTAATAATAAATGTTAATAATTTATTTAAATAAAGAAATTATTTAAAAAGCGTTTCAAAAAGAAAAGACTAGGATCATCATTATATTATCAAACCTTTTTTATAATATTTTTCAATGCTTTTTTTTTTATACTATGATTTCTGTATATCTCATATTATTTTCTATTCATCTGGGTCTTATTCAGACTAAACAAAGATATTCCTCAATATCAAGATAAGCATGTAAAGATCTTATAAACCAGCGGACTGAACGTTTTTTCAATAAAAGAGCCAAAACTATTAATATATAATTGATAGAAAATAAAAAAAAGATCGAACAATAGATTATGGATAAAAGTAGAAAAGTAAAGCAACAAAGTTAGGAGTACGATAACAAAAATACTGGAACAAAATTAATAGACTAATAAAATAGAAGAACTAGACACATGGTAGTAAATCGTATATATTAGTGAAAGACATCATTTTTGGCATTTCATTTCATCGTTTCATTGGTCAAGAGAAAAAGAAGAGGTCAGGTTCATCTTTTGCGACAAAAGATCGAAGACTAATACGTTAGTGAATGGATAGGAAGAGACTTGGGACAGGATAACCGCCAGGGAAAAACTAATTTCCCGGCAAGGCTGTTGGTAGGTGCAGAAGAACACGGTATTAAAAACCCTTCGGGCCGAGTATGCGAGTCAGCAAAACCTTTTTGGTGATTCGTTCTTTTTGGAGCCAATGTCGTATAATTTATATTCTTTCATATTCAAGCCGCCCTTGGTTATAGCCAATCACAATTCTTTTCTTGTCAGCCATTACTATAAACATTCGGAATATTCATGTTGCTGAATATTTTGATTATAGGAATAATTTTTATGAGAACGATTCTCGTGATTTATAAATAATTGGATTAATATCATATATTTTTTTCGTAGAATTTACATTTGATTATATTATTTCGTTATGGAAAAATAAATATAATTTATTTTATTATTTTATTTTATATACAAAAAATATATATTACTGTAATAATCTCATTTTATAACAACAAAATTATATATATATATAATAATATAATAATTTTATAATTATTTTATTAAATAAAAAATTAATTTATAATTTTTTTTATGACTTTTTGCCGTTTTATATGATCATTGATCATCGTAAATTTAATGAATATAATTTTGAATATGAATAACAGTTCTTCAATATTTATTATTAATGAAAAATTCATGCTATTTTAAAATATTTTATTTTTTCTTTATATTATACATTGTAATTATAAATAATAAAGCATTATATGAACTCTTATTTTTATGTAACTCTGTATTTTTATTAAACTCTTTATTTTTATATAATTTCGTGATGTTGTAACGAATATCTTTTTAATTGAAATTAATTATAATGAATAAATTATTATATAATAAAATAATATATAACATAATAAATTATAATATAAAAAGGAAGATAATAAATTTACTAATTATTAGTTAACTCAAGTTTACTAATAAATTAATTTTGAAAATTCACCATCTCTCTGCCATTTTAATCCAAAGTTATACGAATATTAAATAATAATCAAAACATCAAAAATTATTTTAAATCATTTTGCAATGTATAATTCAGCTGTTAGAGATAGATGCCAAAATTTATTTTCTATATATTTTATTTAAGCTTTTATTTACTAATTTATAATATTAAAATATTATAAGTCATATATGTGAAATTATATTTTCATTTTAATATTTTATTATACTACTTAATATTTACTTTATCATGCTAAATTATGTTATCGGCTCATGCATAAAGATGGTATAACGAAGAAAATTAATCCTTATATATTAAGATAGAATAATTTTTAATTTGAGGAGATTGAGGTTATAGATACATGAAATGTGATAGTTGTTATCCTTTTTTCTCTATTGTTAATATAATAATAATGTTGATTTTTTTATTACCATCTTTATACATTGATAATATAGTTTATTATTAGATAAAAGATTAACATAAAATTATAATTTCACATATATAGTTTATAAAAAAAATTTAAATTAATGAATAAAATAAAAATAAAGCTTTGCATGGAATAGCGTTTATAAAAATATAGAATTTAATATCAATATATTAGAATAAATTTGATGTCTTGATCTTCTTTTGAAATTTTTTATTTATAGATTTATAATAGTGATATAAGAGTAATAAACTTATCATCTTAATATCATAATAAATGATTGATTTTTTTTATAATTTGCATATTTTATTTCTTTCAATATCATGAAATATATCAAATAATCGTTACATTAAATTTCATTGGATCTTTATTAATATTTATATTATAACTTTATATTTATAGTATAATTTATTTAGATAGAAATATAATATTATATACAAATTTTTCATTGGAGAATTAAATATAGTGTTTTGAATGTTTTCAAACTGTAAACTGTGTTTTGCATTAAATATAAAAAATTGATTCGTTTATGTAACTGTATTCGTTAAATTAATGTAATTATCTTACTCTAATAATTTTTATTTAACCTTTTAGACAAAAATTAATTTATAAATTAGAAATTTATTTATAAGTTTTTTATTTATAGTTTTTTATTCTATATTAAAGATAATTGTAAAATTATTTTATACATTATTGAAACGTGTAAAATTATTGATAAAATATTTTTTTTTAATAAAAAATGGAAAAATTATACTTATTTTCGTTTAATTCTTTTTATCCTAAAATAAGCGATATTTTGAGATTAGTTTTAATTATATTATAGATTATAACCTTACATTGAGACAATTGCAGGATCATGCAATTTTATTGTATTAATATTGAGAAATTTAATTTTATGCTGCAATATAATCACGATTATGCAATCTTGTTATCATGCATATATATATGTATATAATATATATGCGTACATATAATATACTAATGTGAAATTGCAAGTTTTATTCACATGCATTTTTTTTAAGACAAAATTATTTTCATATAATTTTGATAATAACTTCTAATTAATGATTATATATATATATTAGATATTTTAAAGTTTCTTTATTAAAACGTCATAAAAAAAATGTAATATTAGAAAACGACAATATATTTATATCGCATATGGAAATATTAAATCACTATTTAGATTATGTTAAATGTAAATAATGTTATGTTAATCGTAAATAAGAAATAGATAAATATTTAAAAAACTAATTTATATTTTAATTAGAAGTAATTCATAAAATTTAACTACATTATATAAATATGTAATTACAAAAATATGACACGATAAAATTAAACTGATATATGTTCAGAATTAATTATTTAAAAAATAATAAATTTTTATTAAATTGAATTTTGAAAATTTATGTAATTAAAATTAATAGAATAATAATTCTTTAATATTCTTTGGTGTTTATAAATTAAATCAGAACATCAATTATTTTTTATGTGTTAAATATCTTAGTACAATTAAAATAAAGAAGTATCAATTATTTTATTTTTTATTCTTAAAATAAGAATATTATATTTGTTTATTATATATATATATATATATATAATATATATATATATTATAATACAATTATAATATAATATACATATATATATATATATATATATATGTGTATATTATATTATAATATTATATATTATATATTATGTATATTTTATATATATATATATGTATGTATATTATATTATAATTGTATAAAATTGTAAAAAAAGCATAGATTTAAAATGTATAAAATAAATCTTTAAAATTCAATTTTATGTGAAAGAAAGAAAATTCCATTTTTCCTTTATAATTATTTTGTAAATTTTATTTCATTTGCTTTTTTATAGCATTATAGCATTATATATTAAAATTTAAAAATAATGCAATAATCATAGATTCAAATTCAAAATATAATTTATTTCATTTAATGTCCGTCTAAGTATTATAAATCAATGTTTTTCGCATTAAACTTGTTATATGATTGCGGAAATTTTGCCACTTTCGACTCATAAACCAACTTAAGATACACTATAAAGTTTATAGTGCTAGAAAATTAATAGTTTTCGAAACATAAATGCATTACTATTCGCGTCACAATCTTATTCTTATCTTATTATATAATTTGTACCTGTTCCTATTATAAGATTTCTTTTATATATCAGTTGAAATTTTGTCCGATATAAATGATTTTAATATAAATAATTAATATATGGTAGAATTGTGTAATGATTTAATTTTAATGTGACTAAAATTTAATATATTATACATTTATTATACATGTAATAATAGAAGTTATGTCGTTTTAGATTGCCATTATTGATTGCACAAAAATAATATCACTATTTTTTATTTAAAATTATTTAGTTAAGAATTAATATGGGGAATATTTAGTTTTATGTCTATACATTTATAATTTAAAATAAATTATAATTCAAATGAAATATTCTCTAATTTTTATTTTTATGAAAATGAAATGTGATTTATAGTATACTCATCAAAGCTGTATTATATATACAAATATATATACAAATATATATACAATATATATATATATATATACAAATACAAATCCAATATGCAATTTTGCGTTGTATATAAAGATAATTAATTCTTATATATGAGTAATATTATAAAGATCACATATAAAATTATTTTGATTAAATTCAATTTAGAAAAATAATCATAAAAAATAATAATACATTTAGTCAGAATTTTTCAAAATGAATGGTCTCCCTTTGCCAGAAATGACGCACATTTAATATTAATGTTGCATTATAATATTATACGCACAGATATTGATGTATAGCCTTCTAATAGATTTTATAATGAAAAATTATATTATTTTACTTGATATTTATTTATTTATTTATTATAAAATTTTCATAATATATATTATAAAAATTATATAATATTAATATATATTATTTTTATATTAATATTTAAATATTAATTATTTTAATTAATAAAAACTTTTTTTTGTTTAATTAATGACAAAATTAATTTCTATTTATATATTATATTACTATTTTTTATTACTAATTTTATATTATATTTATATTATATAATCATAAAATTAAGGAAGTTTAAAAATTAATTTTAATTTAAATTTTAAAATCATTTAAATTAATAATATATATATATATATGTGAATGAAGTAATTAATATAAAAATAAAAATTATAGTAATATTTAAAGAAAGATTTTCATTTATTATGATTTTAATTTTATTAAACTTACTAAATAACTTCGTTTATATCATTAACTTTAATAATCATATGTATGTAAAAATTCTTAAAAATTATAAAAATGTACAAACTATAAAATTATAAAAATATTTTAATAAAATATAATATAATATAGTAATAAAAAAAATATAATAAAAAATGAATTTCAATGGATTATATATATAGGTAATAATATAAATTAAATCATTGCAATTTTTTATAAAATAAATTTTTATCTGTATTTTTATAATGTAATTTTTATAATGAACTCAAAAATAAATATTATTTTTGAGTTCATATGAAAACATAAATATATCTTAAAAAAGAGAAATTTAAAGTATAATATAATTGACTAGATAATAGTAAATAGATAATATTTTTAAGAAATAATAATTCAAATTTTCAAAAATTATATTGATTGTAATTCTCAATTTTCTATTTGATCAAGAGATTTATTTCTCGATAAAATAAGAAATGGAAATATAGTATTTTAAAATTATAAAATTACTTGAAAGTTACAAATGATTTCGAACACAGTAATAAAATTTTCCATGCTTATATAGAATTTAACTTCAAATCTAACATTCCATTCTTGAAATCATCGAAATAATAGTTTATTTAATAAAAAATATATTTCATTTAATTAAAAATTTTCAATCATTATCTATTATATCCTACAAATCAATTATGAGAATATATAATAAATATATAAAGTTTAAAAATTTGAATGTGAAATTTAATAGAATTTTTCATTTTAAAAATAAAGATGTACTTATGTCCTCTATGATATACAATTTTTACTTGTATAAAAAAAAGATTTCACGATTTAGAAATAATTCATATAAAAATCTATAAATATATAACAATTTATATATGATTTATATGAAATATAGATTTATATAAAAATTTATATAATTTTATAAATTTATATAATTTATATAAAATTTATATAATTAATATAAAAAATTATTATTTATTATATATTATTATTATTTATAATATATATGTAATCAATGTAAAAAATATATAAAAATATAATTTTTTAATCATTTTACATTTTAATTGTTATTCATTAATTTTGCTATTCAAGTTTTCAATTAAAAAAAAAAATTAAAAAGGAATAATTTTTTTAATAAAGTATCTATAATAAAATATTTAACTTTTTGTTATTATTCATCATATATATGTGATGTATTAATTATTTTTCATAATCCAATGAATATATATATATATATATATATATAATGTTGCGATTTTTTTAAAATACGTATATCTTATTTATTTTTATTAAGAATATTTCTATTATGAACAATAACAAATTATTACTGATTTGGTATTGCAACAAATTTTGGTTATTTTAAAATTTTCTTTTTGATAAATGAAAATTACATATTATATATTTATCATTGGACGATGAATTTCAAATTTGTTTCTTAAAAATAGATCTCGAAAATAGATTTCGATGGATATTTTGTTTAAACAATTAAATAAAAAAATATTAATTAAAAACTCTCTGGAAATTCCGTTATTTCCATCATTGAAAAGTTATAGCAACTGAGAGTTATGCGAAATTATCAAGCGAAGTCAAATATTAAAACTTATTGGTGAGTTTTCATCATTCATTATATACCTTGTAATGCATGAAACCACTTTTCAAGAGAATTTGCGAACAAATTCGCGAATTGAACAACAGCTACAGGGCTAAATATAAAGAAAAAATTGGCGGTGGCTGTGAATGATATGTGTGATCGCGCAATTAGCACATTTTCGATGACAAGCGTCTGATAGTGTTTCTTATATTTTGCCATTTCCAAGAAATATATACCAGTACAAAGAGTGGGCGGATGGTGGTTTGGTCGTTCGAAGTTAAAGCAACCGAAATACTTTATGCTAAACTTAGTTTATGGCGTGAGCGATATTGAAACTCTGAGTAGGATTACGTTCCGCCAAAGATACGAGGCGCACCCCTTAAGGTCGCGGGCGAAACAATATCTGCAGGCTTATTTATCACCCTCCCACATGGTCTCGGCCCTTCTTTTCTACGCTTGCATTCTCGTCAGTCCGTTGTTAGTCGCCTTGTATTTGGAAACTTGAAATTCACATTCCTCAACTTCATCCTTATTGAATAAAAAAGATTTTGGTTTGAAAATTTTGAAAACTTCGAAAATTAGTAATGAGTTTAAATTTTGATATAGTATACAATGAACATATTAAAATATCGAAAAAAGAAAATATGGAAAATTTAATGGAATAACCATTAAATAAAAAAAAATTATAAAATTATCTTATCATAAATTAATAAAAAAAACATTAACAATTTAAAAAATTATCTACTTTATTTCTTAAAAAATTACATAAACAATTGAATATTATTTTAAAATATTTTTAAAAAATCTATTCAAATGCGTAGATACTATTTACAATTACAGAAATAATAAAAAAAAAGAACTACAGAAATCTCTTGTTTAAACATTAATAAAACCCTATCATAATATACTATTATTATAATCGTTAAACTATATTATAAAATTTAAATAATAGACTAAATTGAATAAACGATACCTTGCAATATCATGTTGCAAATCGCGAAAATAAAGTAGAGTATAAAAGAAGTCTGCGAAGAAAAAAAGAAGTATAGCATATAGAAGTATAGTATAAAAAAAGAAAATTTGATTCAGATAGTGCGATCGCGCCGCCAGAAAAGAGAAAGCGACGAACAGAAAAATAAGAAATAAGGAAATAACATGGAAAAGCGAGATAGAATAATGTATATAGTAAGAGAAACAAAAAAAAAAAGACAGAAGATTCTGAAGAATTATCCGGATGAGTTTTCATGGGGTAAGATAAAAAGCCGCTTCCTTCCGGACAATAACTATTAAAACCGTATCATTATGGAATACATAGTAATATATCTTTGTCAGCGCTTTTATTTCATTACATCGTTTGTGCTGCTAACGAAATTACCGCAATTTCACAACGTGCCGACCGCCATGGAACTACTATACTTCGTTGCTTTACAACTCAACCTCTCTCACTACTTCTTTATTATATGCTCGTCTTCACTCATTCGACTTCGAGAATTTTGAAGTACATAGCAAAGCGGAAAATCTTTTCGTCTTCGGCAATATTTGAATTCTCATTCTTTCCATCGAATGCTCGTTAATTACGGTTATTATAGCGAACGCATGGAGATATCGAGGGACCAATACATCATGAGAAGGATTTAGATCTTGAAGGCGAATATGCGAATTAATGATATTCCTCTTGAACTACGTTATTTTCCTTAATTAAAAATGCTCTGTCTGAAATTTTTAATTATTAATATGTTAAACAATATAATTGATTTTATTATAAATTTTTCAAAAAATAATATAGATTATTACAAAATCAAGATTTTCTAAGTTTTTTTAGTTTTTGTAGTTTTTATTAATAAAGAATAATTTTTATTAATAAGAAGTCGAAAAAAAAAATTATAAAATCTTACTTGTCTATAAGATTTTTTAAAATGTTAAGAAATGTTAATTAATAAGTTAAAAAAAATAATAAAATAACTTCGATCTATTTTGTTGGAAAGAAACTCATTTTTCGTTCGATTTTATTTAATTAATTTTAAAGTATTAATATAACTTTAATTGATTTTTGATTCGGTTTAAATAAAAAGAAGTGGAAAATATTTTATTAATTTGATATTATAAATACATGATTGTTAATGAAATAGATGCCATTAATATGTTATCATTATTTTAAATAATTTTTGTCTATAATTTGTCTATAATTTTTCTATAATTTTCCATTTTTTTAAAAATAAATTGAAAAATGTATTTTATTTATAAATATTTAAAAATATATATAAGAACTTACATTAGACGAACTGTTAAGTACGTCAAGCGAAAAATATATAATGCAGATTCAAAATATTCTTAACATACCTGAAACAAAAAAATTAAAATACATAATTAATATGATATAAAAAATATATATAAATAAATTATATTTTTATAATATAAATTTAAATATAATATTCAAATAATTAAAACAAATTTTTTTTAATAGAAAGTCTTTAATTTTTAATTTCGTTTAATTAAATAAATTTTTTAAGGAAATTATTATTTTCAGTAGTTATCTTGCTATGTATAGTAGCAGTATATTATTACAAATAATTATTAATAGTATTAATAATTAATTATAATAATATTAATTACAAATAATTTTTATTACTTATTGTATGAAGAATTTATTAATATATATATATATATATATATATATATAATATATGTAATTATTTGATAATATTAAGCGTTGATGTTATACAATCAGATGCAAAAGTTATTCGTTTTCTAAATTTCATTCTAATCCTCTTTCAATTTATTTTACCCAAAAATTTTGATTCTATTGAAAATTTATATATAAAACATAATAAAAGCTATATATAAACCAATTTTTTTTTGAATATATTTAATACAATTTCTTATATCAAAATCTTATATTTTTTATATCAGAAAGATAGAACATCAAAATCTAAACATTATATAATTCAAAATTTTATAGAATATAATGAATTATATGTATACGTGGTAATAATATTACATTAAAGAAATGAAATCAACACTTAAAGTTTCAATATCTTTTTATTCTTTAATATAATTCTGTAATAATATGAGATGAAACAAAATTTTAAATTATAAAATATTATCATACCAATATTTAATTTTTATTTTTTAAATTTAAATAAATTTAAATATTTAAATTTAAATTTAAATATTTAAATTTTAATTTTTTTCATTATGTTATGAAAAATACCCTCAAATGAAATTGTATCTAAAATTGAAAAAATGCTGAAATTTTTGGAGATTGATTTCATTCCATCAAAGAGATTTTCCGTCGATAAAGAAATAGCTTCATGTATAACCCATTATATTCGACATATAACTTTCAATAAAATCAGGATTTTCAAATAAAGTAGCTTTTTTTGTAATATAGAAGATAAATATTTTTGCATCTGACTGTTATAATTATTGAATATAACTTATATTTTATAAATATAAATTAAATGAATAATATATTCTTATTTCGATAATTATACAAATACGTGGAGTGTATTATCTTTTTTTTTTTAATAAGAAAATAAATTTTAATTTTCGAAATTTTAAGAATTTTTATTTTCCAAATATATGAATATAATAATATAAAAATATATAATATAAATATATATAAATATAATATATAATATAATATATAAATATAATATATAAATATATAAATATAATTATATAATTATATAATTTTTATATTTAATTAATTATTATAAAAATTCCAGATTTATTTTTAATATTTGTATTTAAATTAGTATATAGTTTTCTGATAAATATTATTTATTAATTAAAAAAAATTAGTTTGTTTCTTTTTGTCATGTTCACAACGTTATTTTTATTCGAATTTCTTTTCCAATTGATTCAACAGTAATGCGGGTGCAAATAAATTTAGGAGCGATGAATGGAGTAGAATATCAAATACTCATCGAACAGGACGACTTGATTCAAAAAAGAAATTTTAAACAACCAGACAGATGCTTCTTTGAATTTATGTACCTTCGAAAAGTTACCGCTCTTTCAAAGAATTTTCAAAGAAACTTCGTGAATGTATTCCAGAAATAAGATTTCAAACGATACAAAAGTCTTGTGAAGGATTGAATTGCGTATTAAAATATGTTTCTATTGGAAATAAATTTCAAAGATTTCTATTTGAAATGTTTTGATAGTCTTAATACTCAATACAAATGATATGTAATCTTTAAAAAACAAAATCAAAATATTAAATTCAATAAGAAATATATAATTATTTTAATATTTTTTAATTCTTTTTCAATTTATTTTTTTCATAATATTAATTTTATGTTTTTATAATGAATATTATAATGATTATTAATAATTGAATATAAAAATTCTCTATTCTCATTTAAAAATTTAATTAAAACTTAGTTAATTTAATATATAAATTAATGCAAATAAAAAAGTAATATTTATATATATAAAATATTATTTTATAATTTTTTATTTTATAATTTTAAGTGAAAATATTTATTAATTATTTAAAAAGATATAATATATTGATGACTTAATTTAATTATATATTTAAATAGTAAAAAGATTAGTAAATTTCAAATATTAAATTGAAAAAAAATAAGAAAAATTATTTTTCATGACGAGATAAGAGAAAAGAAAAAAATCAGTTGCAGAGACATACGAATATCAATACGACAATCTTACGCACGATTTACAGATGTTCACAATAAGAGGAGGGAACAGAAATAGCGGGTGGAAATCGAGAAACAGACGATCGTATAGTATTCCGCAACGAAGAGAAAGATTTTGAAGGAACGTAAAGGAAAACAAGAAAGAGAGGGTGTGAAAAATGCAAAGCCATCGACACGAGAAAAACGAATGTTCGATCGTGCGGAATCTGTAGGAGACACATTGTCAAGCATGAGAGACAAGCTGCTAGACATTGTCTGCTAAAACAGAGCTCTACAATAATGGAATTTTCAAACTTTATTTCCATACAAGATCTTTATTTTATCTATCGAATTGTAATTTTTTTAAAATTTAAATGAAAAATTTTTATCAATCAAATTTTTGTTATATCTTAATTATTTAACATTTTTTAACCTCTTAATTATGTAATTTTTAATATTATTTGATTAATTCGATTAAATTTTTAAAGGAGAGAAATTATTTAATTATTTCAAATTATTAATAAATAAGTTTTAAAATCTTTTAGAAATATAACAATTCAATTGCAATTTATTTTGTTTTATAATTATATATATAATGTTTTATTTTACATAATCATAATAATAAGCATTGATTAGCATCTCAAACATTAATTATAATTTTAAATTTTATTTTTTATAAAATCTTTTTTCCTTTCTTCGATTGTTTTCAACTTGCTTGAAAACATTTTATTATTTATTAATAAATTTAAATAATTAATAAATTTTTTTGTCTCTTATTGTATTCATATTGTATTAACATATCAAAAACATAATATTTTGCAACATAATTACTTTATACTATTCTATATTGACTTCTATATTTCTATCCTACTTCATATTATTCCTTTTCTACATTATATCATTGTATACAACAATTATCTTTTCAAAAATAATATTTCTTAATCCAAAAAAAATATTCAGAAATTAAAAGTTTAACTTCATTAAATCCTTTTTGAATTTGGAAAAATAAGCCAAAGCGCTTCCTTGTCAAACAATCGTGTCGTTCACGCGTGACAAGAGGCAATAGAGGAAAGTGGAGTCCATATATTATTTTCGCGGTGCATTCACACGGACCGCTGTACGCGGCAGCACTCCATATGATGTGCATGGAAGCACAGACGAGCATGTTTCATCGAAAGCATTTGCGTGTATAGAAGGCTTCACCGCGCCTACCCTGTTTTTCCCTAGGATACATGAATGCGGACTATATATATGGGAAGGGTGGAACAAAACTCGAGTATGAAGCCGCGATATGCTTTTCAAACACGAGCGAGCACGATAAATCGTCGAAGATTTCTCTTAGATGTTTTCCGCCTCATGGCTCCCTGTTACTCGAAACCTGTCGTTTCGACTCAACGGATTTCGAGCATTGGAATCGATATGTTACTTCGAGATAAAATTCAATGAATTCTTCGACACTTCGTGAGCGATCGTCTAAACAACTCCTACCCTAAATGAATCCTTTTTTTATGGAAGGAGAGTATCGTGTATTTTCATGGGAGAAGTTTTTAATATTGTGAAATAATTAATTAATAATGAAATATAATTTAAGAAATAAAGAAAAATATAAAATAGAATTGATATTTATTTTGTTGCATTATAATGTTTCTTTCTCTTGTTATAAAATTTTGTTTTTTTTTATATTGCTTTTTGTCAAGAAAAAAATTAAAATTATTTGTAAATAAAATTATTTTATTATAGCTGAATTTATTTCTTCCTAAACAGAATTAAATTTAAATTTTTTAAATTTTTTATTTTAATATTTTTATATTAATTCTTTTCAATTTTGTAAACCAAATTATTTTTGAAAAATTTTAAAATTATTTTTTATTTTTTATTTTTTTAGAATTATTTCTCTTATTTCACTTATATATGAAAATGAAAAATGAAAAAATAATATTTTTAAATCAATTCATTCAGATGAAATTAATTATTAGATAAAATAATATATAATTATAATTTTTTCAATTTTTATCTCATTTTTCTTAAATTTCTTATTTTATTTTTGATATAATTCAAGTTATTTTATTATTTCATATAATACTATTTCTCTTATAAAACTTATAATTTCAATTATTTAATTATTTAATTGAGTTATTAGTTATTAGTTAACGAATAAATCGTCTTTATCTTCATTTATATGTATAATTTTACTAATTTTTTTTATTTACAATTATTGTAAATTGAAATAAAAATATAATATATAATAATAAAAACAAAATATTATAATAACATTATAATAAATATAATAGTAATATATAATAAGATATAAAAAATATTATAATAATATAATCAAAAAAAATCTAATAATAATAAATGCAATATTATATTTTCCATTTTTCAAACTTTAGTTTTAATAAATCAAATTTGAGTTTAAGAAATAGATTGAAGAAAAATTGAGTAACGAAATAAAAAAAGAGAATTAAAACGGCTATTAAAAATATTTGTAGAAAGCAATTTTTTTCATGAACTATCTAAGTTTAAAAACATTAATACAAATATTACGAAGGATTAGTGGCGTTTAAGTAATCAGCTGCAATGATGGCTTAAACGGAAGTCGATGTGCAAATGACGCATGTTATATAAAACGATGTCACGTTTTGCAAAGAGTAATTGAGGTAAGTAACGAAATATGAGTAATCATCATAAAAGCATGAAACAATGTATGAACACTCATCTCATAAAATGTCAGTACATGTTCTAATCTTTTTAATCATGCGGAACGCGTTTTTAAACAAATTTAGTAAATAAAATGACGGACTTTGTCCGCTATCTACACAGAACTATGATTTTTTTTACATTTAATTTTCATGAATAAAATTTTATGCGAAAATGATAATTATTTGATTAATATTGCTGTATATTGCTATTCCTCATATGCAATAATAAAACTAATTTTTTAGAATTTAAATTTTGATTTTAAATCTTAATTAAAATTCGATTGTAAATAATCTACAATGGTTACTTAAATTGTTTAATTTTAGGATTTATTTTATAATAGTTATGAAATAATAATAATAATAATAAATAATAACAATAATAAAATAATGATAACATTGATAAAATTAAGATATTTGACTTGAATGAAATTCAAAACGTTGTTGTTATTCGTAATATAACAATAATTTAAAGTGAAAAGATATAAATATTATATATATGATTATATATATGATTATTAATAGATATAAAATACAAGAAATATATTTTTTAAGACGATTGGAATTATTATATAATTCCATATTAATTATTATTATATAATTGGAATTATTATATTATTGGGATTATTGATATATGATTATTTGTTATAATTACTTTAATAATTTTTTAATTGTTTTTTTACAAAATTATATTTTTGTAAAATTATAATAATATCTTTTTTCTTTGCTAAACTTTATTTTTCAAAGAAATATAAATTATAATAAATTTATAATAATATTTATATTGAATGTAAAAAATATTCAGTAATTAATTTAAAAAAAATTAAAAATTTTATAAACATTATAAAAATTTATAAATTATAAATTACATATACATTATAATACATTATATACATTATAATACATTATAAATTTTATTAACATTATAAAATTTCGTTTATTAAAATAATTTATTAAAGAAATAATATGTATGTACAATATATATATAAATATTTGTTGTTAAAGTATTAATAAACAAAAAAAAGTCAGTTATTAAATATACAATATAAATTTATATCTATTATTATTTATTATAATTTAAACACTAAAAAATTTATTTAAAATATCAATAATATCGTATTATAAAAAAATAGGAATATAGAATGCATGGAACCATTTATTGAGAATTATAAAAATTTTATTTACAAAAAATAAAAAAGCACAAAAAATTTATTACTAAATGAAATGATTTTAGCATTTATTAATTTAAATAAAAAATAATTAATAAAATAAAAAATAATTACAACAAAAAATTAAAAATAATTTGAATATTATTTTCTTCAATATATTATTTGGATTACATTGATAATATAAATAGTATATATCGATTTTTTATTATATCAAGTATATCATAATAAAATAACCTATAAATATATATTAAATAAAATGAAGAAAAAAATTGCATTATAAAGAATATATTAGGTTTATAATATATTAATATATTAATTACACTTATATATTAATTACACATATATGCAATTTTTCATTAATTAAAATGTACAATTTTATTATCTTAAAAATATAATTAAAAAATATCTTTGAAAATAAAATATAGTTATAAAATCTTGTTCTAACAATTTTTTTTTAAAAATATTAACATACAGTTTAAACTAACATTTTTAAAAATCTATTTTAAAACTGGATCTATTCAGATATTGACATTCATTGCACTAGCTAAAGAAAGATAATCTTAATGAGAGTTAGATTCCGTTGGAAAATGAGTTTACAAACGCATAATGGGTCTTTCGTAATAACTCTATTTATGTATCACGTTATCGTCCCCAGCAGATCTTGCGAATCAAGATATGGATAGTTCTTGGAAAGCATATTACAATGGTTTCGATTGTTAGCAGTTTACGAACAACGAGGTTAACATGATCTCAGTCACAGCAGTCGTTTTTCCCTTGACTGTAGGGTCGGCCTTCCGTTACCTATTTTCCAGCAGTCTCGATCTATTCAATCTCGATGCAAAAGCGATCTCACGTGCAGTAATAGCTTGTCAGCCGCACCGAAGTCGTTTCTGATAAACGGCAGCTTCTCTCGGCAATCCTTTCTTAAAGTTCTATAGCATGAAGGTTACCTCTCTGTTGAATTCTCATATTTCCCTCTTTACTGCTTTGTTATATGCTCGTGTAATATGTTTACTGTTATGTGAAATTTACTGAAACATTTTCATTTTCTATATTTTTATATTGCGATATATAATTGCGATATATATCGAATCAAGTATAATATAACAATATATTGTTATAATATAACAATTTAGAGATTAATCTTGTTGTCAATTGTTTATTAAAAAATTTATTTTAATTGAAATAAATGCATTGAATATTAAAAGATTATTCTATTTTCATTATTTTAAAATTATCGATTCAATTTTTTGTTTTGTGATTTTTCAAGTCTTTCTAAACTATGTTGAAGTATGAAAAATCTAATAATTAAATATATAGTATTTAGACATACTAGTATTTAGATATACATTAAATATAAATTTCTTATTCTAATTCAAGTGCATATTTAACAATAATTTTAACAATTTAAATTATAAAATGAACATTTTGTTTGCTTTAATATATATATATATATATATATATATATATATATATATATATATATATATATATATGTATTTTATATATATTTGTTTTATATATATATATTTAATATTTATTTGTTTTAATATAATTGAAAGAACTTTTTTTTTAGGTACTTATTTTCTCAATAAATTTATCGATCTATTTTCTTATAATATAATTAACTTTTAAGAAACAAATAAAAAGTTCAGAAATATAAATTTAGAATAGTGTTTTATATATGCAGAATATCTTTCGCGAAGAGATTCTAAAAGCTAAAACATAAGATTTAGTATACAAAAATGCCGCTTATTTATTAAATTATATACAATTTAAATTTAAATAAGTAAAAAAATAAGTTAAATAAAATAAAATGAGAAAAATCGTACATTTATAAATTTGTCTTACGAATTCGATTAACATTCTACATATATTATAAAGCAAAAAGTTTGTTTAATATTTATAATCTATAAATTGTTTAATTTTATAATCTATCGCCTAAAAACATTCGAAGTTTATTTATTTATTTATTAAAAATCACGAAATATATCTCAGTTTAATATGCCTGTTTATTATTAACTATATTACCCAATTTATTATAATATAAATTCAAATAAATGTGATTATTTTCTGCTTGATATATTATTTCTTTCCTACATCCTAAGTTAAATAATTTTAATTACTTTAATCTAAGATTTTAGATACATAATAGTTTAGACACATAATTTTTTGAGTGAAAATCGATTGTCATCTACAATTTTATTGAATTGAAAATCTGTATATATATGAGCTAATCATTCTGGATGAAGCTAAGTAGAGAAATTAAATATTAAGTTATAAATATTTTGCAGACTTAGTGAATAATCTAATAATTTATCTCAAATATGTTCAACTATTTTCTTAAGAATATTTCTTTTTCAGAATTTTCTTATAAATATTAATTTTGTTTGAATATGATATAATGACGAAAATATTTTATATATTTTTAAAATATAAATTATTTTTTTTTATTATTAATATTACATTTTTTTCTATTATATATATGCAATTTTATGTTAAAGAAAATTATATATATATATATCAAAGAATAATAATAATATATCACAATCATCTTTTAAGGAATTAAGAATATATTTCTTTATGATATAAATCATTTTTTTTTATATTTTTAATTAAATGATTATTAAATGATATTTATATACAAAACTATTTTCATGTTAATTCTATACTAAAATATTCGTTTCCTGAAATACATATAGGAAATGTTATGTATATATTAAGCATGTATATATGATATATTATGTTTACATTTTTTTTATAGATGGAATTTTTTCTCCTTAACAAAAGATTATTAAACAAATATCATAATTCAAATTTAAATTATTAGATACATATATTACATATGTTATATAAAGTTTTATTTATAAAAAAAAAACATAATATATCATATAAATATATAATATATAAAATAATATTTAATAATATTAATATTATTATATAATTATAATATAATATTAATATAATTATTTATAAATAATTTTTACAAGCAAATTTAATTAACTTGATTGATTAAGAAAATGTACAATAAAAGATGTATAGTAAAAGACCAATTTTTCTAATATAGTTTATTAAAGAAGATAGTATAAATTCAAATTTACCTACGATACCTTCGATTTATTTTCTATAGGCACTATTGAAAATTTCAAATCATGTAACGAGTCACCACCAAAAATAAATTCACTCGACCGAAATGAAAGCTAAAAGAAAAAACAGAACTTACTCGCGAGACCAATATTCCCGATAGCGGCTAAGATAGACATTTTCTCATTTCCGCGTAAAGACCCTCCAGCCAGAACTTCGTGACCATTCCTCGTTTGTCTTTTCAAGGCCGTCACGAAGTCTCAGAGCTCCCTAATGGCAATTATATATTTTTATCTAGAAACGAGATTTCATGTGACACGCAGCCAAATGGCTAAATCTGTAAAATTATCCAATTTAGATTAGGAGAATATTTGTTTTTACTTTTAAAAATAAATACAAATTATTCAATAATATAATTGTTTGTTTTCTATAATAATTATATTTTTATGTCAATAAATTAAAATATCACAATATTAAACTTATATATTTTTCTTTATTTACAAATTTTTATTTCTTCATCAATAACATATAGTGAATATGTCATAGAAATAATACATGAATAATATGATTTATTATATTTACTATATATTCGTTTGTGAATTTTTAAGAATTATTAAAACTTTAATATTATTTTCTTTGATATTTAATATTTTCTATTTTTTAGAAAGTTGAAGTTTGATTCATTTCTAAAAACTTTTTATTTATATAAGAATAAAATACATTAAACAAATTTTGATTTTGAATTTTAATTTAAAATTTTTAAAACTTCTAAAAGTTAATATTTCCAAAAGTATAGAATTATAGATTTTTTTAATATTTTTTTCTATCCTGTATACAAATAAATAATATTAGTTAAATAATAAACAATAATTGTAATGAATAGTAAGAAAGTTTAAAAATAATAAGCGAATAATAAAATTTAAAATATAATAATATCTATATATTAAATTGCATCTAAAATGCATTTGCAAATATATAAACTATTTAGAATTTTCTGATTAAATATAATATACAATTAAATAATATTTGTTAATATTAATTTAAAGCTTATTAAGTTCAGAATAATTTATGAATAATATATTTTACTCAACATATTTAATTGAGAATATATCCAAAATTAAAAATTTCAAATGATCTCTATTGAAGATGATAAAGAATTAAATTTATCAGTTTAATTCTTCATAGTTTTAAATTTAAATTAAGAATGAAAAAAAATAAATAAATAAATTTTAACATAAAATTTTATTTAAATTAAAAAAACATAAATAATTTAACAAAGCTATTATTTAATTTTTTTTAATTTTGTTTCTGAAATGAAAAATCTATAAATTTATTAGGTAGTATGATATATTAGATAGAAAAGCAGATAGTCTCTCGATTATTTATTCTGAATCAGAATAAATAAGAATCTGAAGAATTTAACAATGTAAAGAATTTTACAATATGGTTCATATCGGTTCTTGTGACTTTGCGTCGTATATCATTTGTCTTCAACGGAGTGATTATTTACTGCAATTTGATATTGATTTCAATTACCTCTGAGAACGATGAACGACAGCTGTTGGAAATTGTCCTTTAAAGCGTTCCCGCGAATGTAAGACGTTTCATAGTGTAATTGGATAACTCGAGAAGTGGTACTTTACCAAGGTACGTCTTTCTTCTTTAATTATACTCGTGGTACGTAAATTATAAGGACGCGTGCGAGTTATTGCATCAATTTTCTTAGGATTGTTCGAAAAAGTTAACTTATATTTCTACATATAAATGAAATTAATACTTATCTGCAGCTGTTGAAAAAATTACTTTGCGCATGATATGCATAATAAAGACTTTTAACTTTGCAAAATAATTATTATTAATGATATTTAAATAATACGATTATTTTATATCGTAATTTTATATCATAATTATTTAAAATATATATATATATATATATTATATAAATATATATATATATTATAGAAAGAATATATCATTAAAATTTTATATATATATATATATATATATATATATATATTAGATATAAGATATTATATATCTTCTATAATATATATAGTCATTTACAAAAGATTTTGTAGAACCTAAAAAATTATTTTTAAAGAAACAAAATACTAATAAATTTTATATTTTAAAATTAGTTTGTTTTATGCTAATTAGATGATTAAAAGTTATTTTATTATTACTTTTTATTAAGAAATATTTTATATATATATGGTTATATATAGTAGTTATATTAAACAATTGAAAATAATTGTGATATAAATCCTGTTAATAAAATTTTATTGTCATTAAATTTTGTCTGAAATAAATTATTTCAAATTATATTAGACATAATTAAATACAATTTTGAAACTGAAAAATATAAAAATATACAAAAAAAACTATTCTTTTAAAATATTCTTCTAAAATATTAATTTATAAATAAAATTTTTATATTTATATTTATAGCATATTATATATTTTAATAAATAATTTTTTTATATTTTATATTTTTCACGAAAAAAATATGATATTTATTGCAAATCTTAAATAGTTTAATAAAATAAACTATTTTTCATATAATATATTTATAACGTATAAAAATTTACGTCATATATAAATTTATGATTTCATTTATATAAAGCATTAATATATTTGACATTTGAAATATTAATTTTAGAAATAAAAATAAATATAAAAATATCGATTTATTTATTAAGTTATAAATAATTTAAGTTTGTATTATAAATGAAGAATAATGAAACATTATTAAAAAATTATAATATTACAAAATTTAAAAAAAAAATAAATTCATATCATCACAATAAAATATTTTAATTACTTACATAAATTATTTTTTATTTAGATTTCGAATCACAAAAATAAAGAAAAATTAATAAGTTTAAAATTTTCGAATTTTTTTCTATTATATATAACAGTCTTATTCCTATTAAAAGTATAAATTTATGAAAGGTATCTAAAGCTTTAAAATATTATAGAAAAAATATTTAATTAAATATATTAAACTTCTATTTTATTAAACTAATCTTCAAAAGAAATCTTCTTTTGAGATGAAAATAAACAGATGTAAGATATGCTATTACATAATTTTTTCAATGTTTTCAATATTACAAACTCATTGGCTTTTTAAGAATTGAATGACTGCAATACTATATAAAAATAATCTTTAGCGTTTCATTTTTAATTTATAATATCATATTGTTAACGAACAGTTTGCAAATAACTTGAAGGGAGTTCTGCTCAATGTAAATACAGCATAAGAAATTTTTCTTTCATTTCTTAAAGCCAATGAAGCGAATAAATAGAAGAAAAAACCATTAATAATATAAAACCACAAAAAACTATTCAAACTTCCGTAAATAACTGGTAATCTGATTTTAAACACGCTACAATTAACCAGACTATTGTCCTCTATTTATTTTATCTATGAAAAAAAATAAGATTAATTTTAGAAAATATTATTTTAACTTAAAATTTTAACTTAAAATTTGATAGATTAATATTTTCTTTGATATTCTTTTTGATATAGATTTTGAAATTTTTTTTGATATAAATTTTATTTTAATATTCTAAGATTTATTTTTAATTTTAATAAAGTTGCTTTTTTTTTTGATCTTTTAACGAATACTATTTAGATTTTCTGATGAATAACTTCTCAATATTACCATTCTATATTAGTAATATTTTATTTCTAATCACGATAATTTATTGATTGTCCCATTTCAGTCAAATATCGAGCTTTGTAGTATTTTACTTCTTTTAATCCTTTTAATAGTATAAAATTTTTACATTTCTCATAAATTACGAATTTATATAGGAAATTATTAGGAAATTTATAAAAATTTGTTCAAATAATTTATTCAGATTTAACATTTTATTGTCAATACTAATTGAAAAATAATTAGACATTTAATGATATGATTATATATTAAATTCATTTAAGGATTCATAAAGGATTTTAATGAAAGATCCTTAAGAGGAAGATTAATTCTCAAATCTAATATCTCTATAATAAAAAATCAAAATAAAAAATTGATAAGAATAGAAATATTTGTTTCAAAGAATTGAAATACAATAAAAAATTTATTAATTAAAATGAATTATAAAATTTATACATTATAAATTTTCTTAATTTAGAAAAACTAAATTGACTGTTGTATAGTAGAAAAAAATTGTAAAATTAGGATTACTCTCACTTTTGTTTTTGAATAAAATTTAAGTAAAATTAAAAAATCTAATAAAATATTATTAAATTACAAAGAATTATATATATATTGGGTTGTTCAAAAAATAATTTTTTTTCATAACAATGAAACATATTTTTTCAATATCATATATGTATTTTATTTAATTATATATATATATATATATATATATATTTAATTATATATTATATATACTTATATACATATTATATAATATATATTATTAATATAATAATTATATATTAATAATAAAAAAATTAATATTATATATATAATAAGGAAATAAGAGGATTGATAAGTTTAATATATTTTTATATTTCCCTTCCTTTTATATTTTATATATTTCCTATATATTACATTATAATTGTTTTAAAAATTAATTATTAATCAAATTTAAAAAAAGCAAATTTATTATTAATCTAAAATTATTTTATAAGAAATACATTTTCGTGATGAAAAATATAATAAAATTTTTTATTTTATTTATATAAATTATTTATATAAAATTTTTATTGTTGTATATTAATTTTTATAAAATATCATTAATTTTACATAAAAATATAATTTATATATTTAATTTATAAATTTAATATTCCACATATATTGCTATTTCAGTTTAAAATTAAATATTATTAGAATTATTGTTTTATAATTTTATATTTGGAGAACTATGAGATTATATCAAATTTGATTCATTTTTCCTAAAGTAATTGGAATAAAATAATCTTAAAGAAAAATATCTAAGAAATATTCTCATCAAATAAATTATGATACATATAATAGTTATATATATAGTTATATTAAACAATTGAAAATAATTGTGATATAAATCCTGTTAATAAAATGTTAATAAAATTTTATTGTCATTAAATTTTATCTGAAATAAATTATTTCAATATATTAGACATAATTAAATACAATTTTAAAATTGAAAAATATAAAAATTTATATATTTTAAAAAATGTCATTTAAATAAAAATCTAAAAGTTGTTAAATAAATTCACCTGATGATATATTAAAAATGCTAAACTGAAAATTATTAACGAAAATAAATCAATAAAAATAGAAAGAGTAAAATAAAAAATAAAATATAAAATAAAGAGTAAAATATAAAATAAAATATAAAATCAATAAAATTGCCGTTATTTAAATATGTAATTAAATATAAAAATAACAAAAATAGTTTTTTATTCAAATTTCATAACATCATATATATTACATAACAAATGAAAAAAAAAATTATTATAGAATATTTATTAATTTCAGCAAACTTTAATTGTGATCTTTATTATTGTTGTATATATATTTAATGTTATGAATTTTGATGACGACATAAGTATTAAAAGCATAGTCAAAAATAAAGCTTGCATTTATTACAAATCTTTATATTTATATTTAAAATTAAATTTAATTTTATATTGGATTCAATTTTAAATGTATTCTAAATAAAACACAATATGTTGGTATAAGCATTCGAATAAAAATATTTCAGCATTGTAAAATTTATATGAAAACTATTTTATCTTATTTTATTTTTATTTTGTATACCTTTCACAATTATGTATTAATTCTCTCATAAACGAAGGGGATTGTGATATTATTTTATATCATTTATAAAAAAAACATTCAAATGTTTTTTTTTATAAATTTAAAAAAATTATATTTGTTTTTGTTAAACAATAGAATATAATATGTAAATTGATCATTAAAAATATGCGAAAAAATGATTACAATATTATTTAATTTGTTTATTATTTCTTATATAATCTTTTTTTTAAAAATATATCAACCTTCTCCAATTTATTTTATTCTATTTTTTATTTTATTACTATAATCAATTTTCTTATTATAAATACTTGAGAATTCTGAACTTTACTAAAAAATATTTATATATTATACAAATCGTAATCATAAAATTAATTGATTTAATAAAAAAAATTCTAAATATTTGACAAAATTACTAAAAAGTAAAAGATATGATAAAACATATATATAAAAAACATACTTGAAAAAAATAATATAATCAAAGTAAATGAAAGAAATACAAATTATTAATATTAATAATTAATTATTAATGTACATATATATTTTAGCAATTAATAAAAATAATATTAATAATCATTTATAAAAAACACGAAAAATATTTAAAATTATTAAATCTTAATTTTTTGATCAAAAGTTGTATAGCTATATGATCTTCAGTTAATATGAAGATAAGATTACATAATATATATCATATGTTATAAAATTATAAAATTACAAAATATTTCTGAATCTTCTGAATTCTATTATATTTATAATTTTTATATAAAATATTTTTTCAATAAATTTTAATTTTCAAAATAAATATTTTGCTGATTATGTTAAAATGACATAATTTGTATATCGATTTCTGTAATATTAAATTATTCGTATTCATATCATAAAAATCGAGTTATCTTAATTGCCACTTTATGATTATAGTTTATGCAAAAATACGTGTCGATACCTGCATGCTCTGACATTTAAAAAATATATAAATAGTTACTCATTGAATACTTTTGCTTTTAAAAAAAATAACACTTTTCTCCCATTCTTGTTTAATTCGAGTGACGTAAACTCACGATGGTTTCTTGATCGAGTTACGATAGGTGTAGCAAACATTATAGCGAATAGTATCACGGCATATATTATTTTTTTGTCTCTCATTTTTATAACGCTTCTTCATCGGTAAACTATATCGGACATTAAAATTAAAGAAAAAAAAAAACGAAAGAGAAAAAAAAAAAAGAAAAATGAGAGAAAAAATTAATGAACGCTATTGCGATGAAAATGCTTTACAACTTAACGTTGTTAATAAAAGATGTATGTCTCAAGCGGACGTGACTATAAAAACGCATCGACCAAGATATACTTTCATCAGGATAAAACTTGTATCATATTTAACAATATAAAAGAGCTTGCAACATAGTTAAAGCAGATATCAATATAGACATTCACAAAATAGTTCCAAATGTAATAATCAAATGTTCGAATATTTAAGAATATTTTACCGGAACTAAAAATACTATTTCTATTATGTTTCTATTATATAAAAGTGATATTTCTATTATGTTTCTATTATATAAAAGTGATATTTTATATGATTGAAAAAATATAAGAATATGATAAAAATAAATTATTAGCGAAAATGGAAATAAAATTATTTCTTCACTTCTTTTTGTGATTCGTATTTTGTATTTATTGTCATAATTAGACTATAGATTATTATGTAAATATATATTATATTATTATATAAATATATTTTTTTGTTTATAATATTTATTAATATTAATAATTGTTTTAATTGTTTTAATTTTTGAGGAAATAATTATTATTTTAAAATGAAAATAATATATGAAGAAGAATATAATAATATACTGGCGTTACAAAAATTATTTATTTATATATTATAAAATTATAATATTTATGTTACATATTTATATTATATTATATTATATTTATATTTATATTTATATTATATATTATATTTATATTTATATTATATACTTTATAATTAAACCCAAAAGCCTTCAATATCGATATTAATAAAAAGATAAATTATTTATTTTAAATATGAAAATCATCACTTTTAGAATCAAATTTTATTTATTTAAATAATATTTAATAATATTGTTTTTTTTACTTAAAAATTAGAAAATTATTAAAATAAAAAATATCAGTATCTAATAGTATCTTTTAGTAATTCAGAAAAGATATTATACGTAATAATAAAAAATTTATATAGAATAGTTAAAATAGTTAAGTTAAAATAATTTGATAAAACCACACAAAATATAAAGAATGTCTTGGATAAATTATTAGTATGAATTAAAAAAAATTTTCAAGAAACCAATTTACTTATGATTAAGAGATTATGATTTTTATGATTATTATTTGAAATTAATATTAAGAAAATAGTAAAAAAAAATCTGCTTACTCACGATCACTACAGTCGCCATGATATAAAACATGATCGATATGTCATCGTATTTTATATATTATCATGAATGTCGTGCATCCTCCTTTAACATTTAATTAAACATGAATTGATTCTTGAATAATTTTATTTTCGAATTTCATAATTTCATAATATATAAATCCATTATGAAAATATAAAAAATTAATAATTTATTTTAATAATTATTTACATAATTTTTAAGAGTATATTGAATTACTTATATTCAATTATATTTCATATTCCAATTCGAATAATAACGTGGTAAATCATTAAGAAATACAAATACTATGAAATTTTATATATTATATAATATTTTCATAAAAATATAAAAACTCTTTGAATCTTAACATTTCAAGATCAAGTACTAAAATAATGAGAATGAAAAAAAAAAAAACAATCAAAATGATCATATTCATGATTCAAATGATATACATTGCACAACATAAAAGATCTTTATTTATTCATTTCTTCATTTATTTCTACCTTTTTTGATTCGTTATTCGTTTTTCAAAAAAAGACACCAAAATTTTAATAAAATATATTTACTAGATCGTTATTGTAAAAATAAAATATTTTGCATCTATTATATTATAAATATTAATAATATTATAAAGAATTGATATTGTCAAATCTTAAAAAAGGATAGTATATTTACATAAAAAATTTACATAAAATTTTTAAAATTTCGTTATAAATTTCTTTAATTATTTTTTTATAATTATTTAATTATTTATTAATATATATTCTTTAATTATTTATTTATAATTAATATAAAAAGTTTATTGCTAGTGGTTAAATTTTGATTATGTATATACATATTTTACATATATATTTAATATATATGTAAAACAAAGCGCATTAATTATGTGGAAATATTATATAATGACTTTTTTGTGACACAATTTTTGAAAAAATTAAATAAGTATATATATATATATTCCACGAAATTTTCAAATTAAATTTTCTTAAGAATGAAATGAAATCTTAAATAAGAAAATTTTTTATATATTTTAACTTAATTTTTATATAGAATAATGGAATCAGGCATATTACGTATTTTTAAGTATCTTATATTTATTCAGAGCTATTATTATTATTATTATTATTATTATTATTATTATTATTTTATATTAAAAAAAAATTCTTTTTTATAATTGTAAAAAATAGTTAATTCAAAAAAGATTTCAGAATAACATAAACTAATTTTATTCACTTTTTATTTCCATTCTTATAAAATTTTATAAAAATGTAAATAGCAAAAGATATAATAGTTATCAGTCTATCAGATATAAATTTGTAATATAATAAATAAGAAAAAAAAGAAAACATATATAATTAAGACTAATGAACTATTATACTCAAATAACACTTTATTTAAGTATAAATAATTATTTAAGTATAAATTTCTATTCAAATATAAATAATAATTTTATATGTATACATGTTTCTTTCTTTTTACTTAGATCAATTTTTTAAATTGATATTGTTTTCAAACTTATATTATTGATATATTACATTTTCATACAAAGAAACAAGAAGAATGTTAAAATATTAAGATGTTATTTCTGTTTTATTTCTTTCATTTCTTATTTATGATTTAAATCCTCTTTTAGTGTAAGACTTTTATTGTTATATATAGATTATATATTATATATAATCTTTTTATTTTTATAAATATTCATTAAAATCGAAATATTTTAACAAAAATTACATCATTATATTTACATTTCAAAATTCGGACTTTTTTTGATATATATTTCTTATTCTTCTAACGGAATAAATATCAGGTATCTTAAATCATTTCAGCTATCATTCAAATGGACAAACTTCTTTCTTTTCTTCCTTCCTTCCTTCCTTCCTTCCAAAAGCGTTTTAAGATCTCGCGCGATGAATGCTGATGATCCTACGCAGCATTCAAATATTTGGATTCCTTAGCACGTACAATCGGAAAGGAGCGCATTCTGCTTGAAAGAACGAGGAGAAAGGTATAGAGAACTCTAGTCTGAGGAAAAGATAAATCGAAGTGCGTGAGCCGGAATGTTCGATCCTGAAGCTTGGTTTAGATTAGTCAAGTTACTTAAATTCAAGTATAAGTCTCGTACAAATGAAATTAAAAGTTATTTAAATTCAATCTCTTCAAACGATAGATATTTAAAATATATGTAAATAATTAAATTAAATATATTTAAAATATTATGTATAATAAATTAATATAATAATAAATTTGATATAATATTAAATTTAAAATGGAATTGAAGATAATAATAGAATATCTATAATGATAAGAGAAATTTTGAATTGTTGTTAAAATAACACATATATATTTTTATTTGTATCATTATCTTATTTCATCATACGTTATATTAATTTCATCTTCTGTATTTATTATTTATTAGTAGGCTTGAAATTCATTATTTCTTGCTATAAATTCATATTCAAGACATAATTTTAAATTAATTTAAAAGAATCGCAACTTTTCTTGAAATTTGTAAAAATATTTCCAATTAAATCAAATAATAAATTCATTTTGATCAAATTAAATTTATCTTCTAAATTATTGTATATAAATGATTTAAATCTGAATTAAAATAAATAAAAAAATATTTCAAGTTAACTAAATAAAAAATTTATATAAAGTAATTTCAAATTATATTGTTTTTCTTGAATCCAAATAATTTTACTAATTTAAGTGGAACTTAATCAAGCAAAAGTAATAATTAATTTTCGAAATATAATTATCTTGTTTAATAAATAAACAAAGTATTAGAAAATATTGAATAATCAAAATTATTTTAAAGATAATCTTATTCAACAAAATAAATAGATATGTATGAGATATCCCATTCAGAGAAATAATTTAACGAATGATTTAACTTGTAGAAGTGAATACATGTGAAATATTTTTCCAAAAATATTTAAATAAATATATTGTGCTAATGATAAGATATACATAATTATTACATGTTAAATCTTTTTATGTTTTTTGTTGAGGATTATAAATGTAGATATAAATAAGAATTTCAAGATTTCTTTGTAAATGTTGTTGTTCTGTGTAAATATGAAAATATTATTTATAAAGATATAAAAATTTTATTTATAAAGATATTTTTAAATGTTTTACTTATCATAATTTATGATTTATATTCTTCAATTTTTAAATTTTTAATTTTTGATTATTTTTGTTGCTATTTTATAAAAGTTTCTGTAAGATTTATAAAAAACAATTTATGTAAAAAATTTTCACATGAGATCTAAAATAATTTAAATAATTTATTTTTTTTTATAAATATTTTAAGATTTTCTAAAGATATTTCTATAAATCTTTTCTAAAAATATTTCATATAATTATTATTTAAAGTAATAAGAAATTAAAAAAAATTTCAAATTCAATTTCATTTATTTTTATATTAATAAATAGTAAGAAGAAAAAAATACGTTTGTAAATTTCAAACTTCAGCTTTCTTTCAATAACAAATTAAGAAAAAATTAATATTGAAGCAAGATATTATTTATCCAATACTATTTTTCAAAAAATATATTACAAACGAAGAAAAGTAAAAATATCCGATGAATTAATCTTATGATGCAATATTTTCTGGATCAGATTTTCTGATTTTCTCAGAATATTTTAAAATTTTCATCGATTATTTCCATGCTTGATACAGAAAATGCGTCATGAAATGAATACTCGGCAGAGTATTAAAGATCATCAATATTATCCATTATCTATTTTATTAGTAAAAGTTTTTTTTTTTCTTCGTGATTATAGAGCAAACGCTGATAAATAAAATATTCATGAATTGAAATCAAATGAAATGAGTTTGGCTAGTGTTTCATTTCTTTTGTTTATGATCTTTTTTTCTAATGACAGTTACAGTTTTATGTATAGATGAAATAATAATAAAATATAATAAGAATTAATATTTATTTTTATTTATATATTTTTATTATATATTTTTATTATTATATTAATTTGTTTTTATAGAAAAACGAAGTAAAAGTTACATCTAATGTTAATTTAATTTTTTATGATTCGTTGAAAAATGAATAAATAATTCATTTGAAAATAATTGTTATGTTAATATGTATACTAAATAGGTAATTATTTACAAAAAAGTATTATTTTCATGATATGATTTAATTTATAACTTAATTTAAGTAAAACTGTTTCTGTTAATAACTTTTTAATAAACAACGAATAACTTTTATAACACTCTTCAATATGATAACAGTATATTAAAAAATCATTGAGAAATCATTATTATAATTTTTTAAATGCAAAATATTATTATAGTATAAAATATGAAAATTATAGTAATGAATTAAAAAGTAACGAAATTGATAAAATATATATATATTTTCACAATGCAAATAGTTTTATATTTTTTTAATAAAAAATATATATCATCTTATTAGAAATTATTTCTTTGAGAAGCTACTGATGAAGACGTTATACTCAATCTTGGTAATAATGTTTTTATGGAAATGTTTTTATAGAAATTGCTTTCAGTTGAATAAAATCATCTGTATATTATTTGGATGTTACTTCAAAATTATAATTCATAATATAATTTTTGATTTTTGAAAAAAAAAGAAAGTCACATAAATTTAGATAAATTTAGAAGAATATAGAAGTTTTGGAATTATAAAAATATATTTGATTAAATTTAAGTAGTAAAATCCATAATATTGTTCAATGTCACTGTTTCATATCGTAATGTATCAATGATATATATTTTTATAAAACTCATAAATCATTTGAGTTATCTCAATTGAATTAAAATCGAAATAGAATAAAAAATATACAAAATGATGAATAAAAATATTCGTGCATCTTGAAAACGGTTAGTTTATATATAACTTTTATGAACATTTATGAATAACTTTTTTAAAAATAGATTAAACAATTTGATTTTAAATTATTATAATTAAGATTATTATTAAATAATAAATAAAAATAATAAAAAAAATTTTTTAAATATTATTAACTGAAATTGTGAATAAAAAAATTATGATTTCTAACTTTTTTATTTAAACTTATAATGAATCTATAATGAAATTGATCAAAATTTTTTGCTAACAATAATAGTATAGTATTAATATGTTGATTAGACAATGAAAACAATAAATAAAAATGTACGGGTTTTAGCTGAATGAATATATTTAATTTAATTGCGCGTATATATTTATAAAACATTTGTAGTATATGTATCGAAAAAAAACAAATAGATAGTAATTCTGAAATAGTGTTGTTGACAACATTCAATAATAAAACCATATATAAAATTTCAATGAACTTTAATTTCTATAACAAATATTAATAACTACAAATATTATAAAAAAATATTACGTTTTATCAATCCTAATATAAATCTACTTTAAATTTATTTTAAGCATGAAATAATAATAATAATACATAATAACATATTATTATTACAAGATTTAAATAAATTAATTTAAATATTGTTATAAATATCAAGATAAAAGATAAAATTTTCTTAATTTAAAAAAAATATATAGTTCATTATAGATATCATAATACATATCATAAATATTACTTTTTCCAAATTTTTTTCCAAAATTATAAATTTATAATTATAAAAGACAATAAAATAATATAAAAATTCATGACTGCAATATTAAAAGAATTTATACATTAATATTTAAATCATTAATATCATAATTAATGAATTCGTGCTACAAATTAGTAAATATCCAATGACTTATGAATACAAGTTATATCAGGAATCTATATTTTAAAAACAATTTATACATATATGTATATGTATGTAGTAGTACTTTGATTATCCGAACTAATTAATTAATTTAATTCGATTTAATTATCAAAATTATTTCAATTGATAAAAGTTTTAAAAAATTAGATTTAAAAAATATATATATTACTTTAGCTAGTTCAATCGATTTAAATATTTTATTTGTTTTTGATATATTTATAAAATAATAACTGTTTTATAAATATATAATTAAAAATAAATGAATTCATAAATTTATTCTATTATCCTAATAAAAAATTGTCTTCAAAAGATCGAAATAATAGCATACGAAACATATATTCTTATTGATAAAAACGAAATTGATAAATACAAAAGATCCAAAAAATAAAAAGCGTGAAATAAAAATTTATCCAATATAATATAACAAAAAAAAAAGATAATAAAAAAGTCATTCAATAAAAAAAAATGGTAAACAAAAAATTGTTAATAAACAAATTATAGAATTATAAAATTTTGTCAAGTCAAATGAAAAATATGTGAATAAAAATATATGAATAAATGAAAATAAAATATAATTTGTAAATAGTAAATTTGTTAGATAACAGAGAAACTTTGTTAAGAAGTGAAATATTATAAATAAGCGATATGATATATAAATAATTTCAAAAATAAGAAAAAAAAATGTATCATGTGGATAGATAGATTTTCATTATTTATAAATATGGATAATTTAATATGACGAAAATTGTCGAATAATGCATTATATTGTATTATGAAAAATATATGATCCTAATAGCGCTGTAGTCCAATTATGAATCGAAAATTCATCATAGCAGAACTGAAGAATCTGTTACCTGCTCTTGATTTTATTGCCGTCAACATTTTCTCATTCTCGTAATATTTTTTCTATCGCCTCCATTTTGTTTAATGACACCGATTCGCAAAAAACTCCAGCTTGTTTGAAAGAATTATGTTTGTAAATAATTGAAATAAAAAACAGTCATCGATTATACCGATTTCCAGATTTATCTAATAATATCTAATTTATCTAATTGAGTAATGAGATTTGCGAAATTAAAATTATGTTTCGAAACTATAAAATACAGAGTGTATTTTGTAAATTTCTTTGTGTTTTTTCTAATATTTTTGATGAAAGTGTATTAGGAATAAAAGTTAGTCAACACTTAATCAAAAATTTATTCTTCATTAGAAAATAAAATAGAGAAAAAATAAACAATATATAACAATATTTAAATAAAAATGAATTAGATATTATAAACTGATTTTTTTGAATTTTTTATTTTAAGTTATACTTAAGTTGTAGTAAGTATATAGTTAAATGAAATTATTTAATAAAATTTATAAAATAATTATTTAAATAATTTCTGAAATCTATTTTCAGTTGCAGTATTCTAATTTAAATTGTTTTCAAGCTGTAAAAATTAATCCTATAATAAATAGAAAATTTATGAAATTATATAAAATATAAGAAATAATGACATAATAAGTATAAAATATTTTGTGAAATTGAATGAAATTTCAAACTTTTTATATTAAATGCAACATGAAGTTCTTATATTAAATTCTGTATTTATTACTTAAATTAATATCGAATACTAATATTTTTGCAAATTTAATATTGTCTCCATTAAAACTTATTTTCATTATTATCTCCATATAAAATTATTGAAGAAATAATAACATAATAATAGAAACTATTCATATATTCTTTTCTTTTTAATTAAAATAGTTTTATAAAATATTTATTTTATGTTAATCTTTAAAAATTTCCTATTTTTTGAATAAAAATTTGTTACTTTATTATAAATATAATATTATAAAAATATGATATAAAAATAAATTAATTGATTAATATATTATTTATATTATTATGTATAAAACTCATAAATGTTATAATTCTTTTTTAGAAAAAAAAATGTAAAGTAGTATAATTAAATAAATAAATAAATATATATATATATATATATATATATATATATATATATATATATATATATATATATATATAAAACACAAATTACATAATTTCTATCCTTTATATTTTTATATATTTATAATATTAATAATTATAACTTATGTCACACAAATCAACAAGAACAAAGTAATATAAATATACAATATAAAAATTAATATAAAATAAAATTTGTAATTTAGTTAATAAAAAAAATATTTATAAAAATATTTAAAATTGTATTATTTTTATTTCTTAATATTTAATTTTACAAATATTCTAAATATTCTAACATATTTTCACAATTTATAATACACATATTATAAAAAAATTGATTTATAATAAAACATGTAAATTTAATTATTTCAGTTTATGTATGTTAGTTTTGCATATGTGTTTTTGATAATATATTTATATATATTTTTCATTTGTATATTTCATATCAATATGTTGGGAACAACAGGATAAATGGATTAGACTATTTATTACTTTTTTTTTAGAATAAGAATTATGATATGCATCCATTGTGTAATATAAAATCTGAATTGTCTCTATCACAGTTTGTAACCAATTCAAAACATGTATTAAATTTTTATTAGAAATTTAAAAATTTTAGTTGAAAATATTTCAATATTGTATCGATAATTTCATCATTATGTATAATTTATGTAAAAAATATCTTTATCTTTATTTATTTAATAAATATCTTTATTAAATATATTTATATCATACAAATATCTTTACATATTATTTTATGTATTTTCTTTTGTGTTTCTTAAATATTCATCTAATTATTATTTAATAATAAATATTTAATAGATATTTATTATATTATGTACAATAAAAAGAGAACTAATTAATTTAATTGTATTGATTGGCTGAAGAAGAAGCTAACACCTTTATTTGCAATTTTATTATTTAAATAAAAAAATAAAAGTAAAAAGAATTAAAGTGAATTTATTTTTAATTATAATTATTTTTAAATTATTACATAATTTGCGTATGTTTTGCTTAGCATTGTTACTTACTTAATTTTATTTAATAGTATATATTTGTAATTACGAAGCATTTGAGAATATCTCAGAAACTAAGACTAACTGTAACTCATAGAATATACAATATATTTCAAGATCGAAGATTATCGAATTTGATAAAGAATATCTTTTAAACAGTATTTTTTCATTCTTTTTAATAAATATCGAAAAATCTAAATTATAAATATTATAAATAATAGACAAGTTCTAATTTATACTTTTTATAATTAATCATTTTTGAAATCAATTTTTGAAATGTTTCAAAATGTTTAGTATTGTCAAATTATACAAAATTTATTTAATGATATCAAAATATCGAAATAAAATCCTTAGTAACACGATTTAATGTAGAGAATCATATATAGAATCATGTTGATTCCAAGAAAAAAATATATTTCAATTGATATTACCAAAAGAAAAGATTATCTTATGAATATCAAAGAGATTTGTCATGTGAATCAATTCACATTTTGCCCGATTATAGAAAAAAAATTTTATTATAATTTTTTATTATATAAAAAATTAATTAAAATCTACTTATTATAATATAAATAAAATAATAATAAATTAATAAATTAAGATAAGAAAAATTAAATAAATTGAAATAAATTAAAATTTTTTTGTTTTCTTATTTCTTATTATTTTTCTTATTTCTTATTACAAATATAAATATTATTTTCATGCGAGAAAAAATTCAAATAATTTAAAAATAAATGAAAAAAAATTAGATAAATTAAATAAATTAAATTTTTATTAACACTAAAATATCTCTTTAATGTAAGAGAGAAATTAAAGCTATTATAGATAGAAATATAAATAGAAATATAATGAACAAAATAAAAATGATTTAAATCTTATCAAAAAAAGTATTAAATTTGGCTAGAGAAAATAGGAATGAGACGAAAATGGAATGTATTGACAGCTTTATTGCAACCGACTGTACATTATTCCAACAATCAAATCAGGACTCAGCCGATCTCGTGGGCAAGAAACTTTCTTAACTTTAGACGAAGTTATAATCAAAGTCAACTTAATAGAGCTTGGAAATGGAAACTAATAATTAGGACATCGACTCTCGATACTTTACCATTTCTTAATCGAATGGCACTCTTAAATAAATATTCGAATGATGCCTTAATTTCGTGTATTATATTTTTTTCTCAATTTCTTTGTCTTTTTAGTACTTTAATGAAAAAATGGCAAAATAGATAAATTTTATTAAAAAATTCACTTAATTTTTATAATTAACATAGAAATTCTTTTTATATTTTATTTTATTTATATCATAAATTCAATACATTTTTATTTGTTAATTTTTATTAAAAAGAGATTGAATTTTTTGATAAATTTTATACGTACTTTTATGAAATTGGAATTTGTAACTATTTCATATTGAAAAATATTATAGCATTTTTTTTTTAAATCAATAATTTTTGTTTTTTATACAAGACTATTTAAGATATTTTAAGACTAATTTAATTTATATTATTATTATATTTTATTCAAGAAAAAGCTTCATATTATTAATATATAAAATAGAATTTATATTTATATAGAATATAAAAAAAATTATATATTTATTACATATGAAATAATAAAATAAAATTATTTTATTGCAAAACGATATAAAACGAATAAATAATGATTCTAGGTAAATTAAAAATTTTTTTTTAAAGAAATATTTAAAATATTATTTACGTAATAGACATACATACATACTAATATTTTTATATCTCTTAATTTTAAACTTTCGATAATTTTATTCATTATACGTTATGTTAAATAAAGAATAACATGATATGCATTTTCTTTATTATAATAATTTAATTTTTTATGAAACATTAAAATTATTCTAATTAATTTATATCAGTTTTATATGATGTAAATTTTAAAACGAAAAATATTTTATTTTATAATTAATATTAAAATATATTTATTATTATATAAAATAAATAATAATATAATAAAGTTTTAATTAAATATAACATATATCTAGTTTGTTCTAACAAAAATTAATAATTTTAATTATAGTTAGTACGTAAATTTGCACTGTTGCAAAATACATTTTAATATATTTATATTATATCTATATTATATTATATATATTTTATATACATTATATTATTTCATACATTATATTCTATGTAACAATAGTAGTAAATATAGTATTTATAAATGTAAATTTTTAAATTATTAGAGAGACAAAAAATATGGAAGTATTATATTTAATAATAAATTAATTTTTCTATAATTCACATGATTGTTTAGATAAAATCATATTATTTTATTTACAAAAACTTTTATTTACAAAATCTATAAAATAAATACATTATTACATTATTAAAGGGACATAGTTTAGTTTATTTCTTTTTACAAATAAAGAACTAATTTGCAAAAAATAAAGATTAAATCATAAATTTTTTTTGCTTTTTTTCTTCATATAATATCATTGATTCATAAGTGATATATATAAAATTTTAGTTAAATCAAATAAAATTAATTAAAATATTAATAATATATAGGATGAACTATATATAATAATTTCAAATATTTCATTTTGATTAATATCAAAATTCTTTTTATAATACATATTACATAATTTAAAAAAATTTTTTAAATAATTAAATTTGATTCTATTTTTTTAAAATAAACTTTTAAGCTAATTTCTACTTCTAACTTTTTATATAACTTATATATATAACTTATATAATCTGCAATTATTTTGTCTATCAAATAAGAAATACAAATTCAATGATTTATATAATAAACATTTTATTTAATAAAAATTTATCTAATAAAAAAAGTATCAAAAAGCTTAAAGGTTGATTTTAAAAAAAGGAAATACAGATATAGAAAGAACAGATATAGATATAGAAATGTTATTGTTATGAGTAATTAATACATGCCATACTACATCACGCTAAAATACTTTGGAAATCATTGTTATAATAATTCTATTTTTTTATATTTTACTATATTTTCTTCGCGACTTACTATCAGAATGATTTATTCACATCTTTTCTTTTAATACTAGGGTCACTGACATTTAAATTCATAATTAAAAATCACCAGGTAATTTAATAATTTGAAATTGTTTGGTTATATACAATACATTACAATATAGCACCGACGTACACTACATTGAATGTAAAATTTACGAGCTATTAATTATTGTCTTAAAAATCTTTTTAAAACCATATTAATGACAAAAGAATATTTTGATATCATTAAAAATGTGTTAAATGATATCTCTAAATATCATTAAAAAAATATATTCTCTATAATTATCGAAACTTTTAAATTATATATTAGAATTTATGCTATTTAACATTTGTTCAGACATAAAATTATAAGAGATTATATCTTGCATTTCTAATAGATTTGCTACTTTTAGATAAACTATATCATATAAAATAAAGAATGATTGATTAATTGAAATATAATATCAATGAACATACAATGTAAATGAGTTTCAAATTATCGAAATATTATAAAAATTTTATAAATTTAAAATTTTATTGAATAGTATTTGATATACTAATATTTTATCATTTGAATTTTTATTAGGAATTATAGATTATAAATTCGTGATTAAACATTTATCTTTCCATTATATATTCTGATTTAAGTTCAGTTATAATAAGTATTTTATTGGAATAATTATATAGTTTTCTCATTTTGGTGATATATACGTTTCTGATATTAAAAAAGAAACAATGAGATTATAAATCAATAAAAATTGAAAAAAATATATAATGTTGGAAATTTTTTAATATTAATTTGTTAACTGGATGTCAAATATTTAAATTACATCAATTTTATCATAAAAAATATGATTCTAAAAGCAATTCGAATTTGTTCGATGCATATTGCAATAATTTCAAGTGCAAACGTTCTATTCGTAATAGATACTATATTGCTATTCTTTGAAATCTATCTTTCATAAAGTTATAATATTGTATATTATTATTGAAAAAAATATAAAGTGCATTTATATTTATTATATTTCTATTGTACATATTATATTTGCATACATAAATATTAGTTAAAATAGGAAACTCTATATCATAATACATCATTATTTATCAAAATATGATAAGACAAATATATTTGAAAAAGAAATTTTTAATTTAACCTTTATTAAAACTTATATTTTATCAGTGGATATTATATGAAAAGTAAAAATTATTTTTAAAGAAATAGCTATTCGCGAAAAATATTTTTGAAGATAATTTTTTAAAATTTTATTCTCAAAAGTTATATATTTATATAAGATACATAATATATAAAGATACATAATAATATTAATCGATCATTTGTTAATTTTTTGTTCTCACATCAAGAAATGACATATCTAATTAATTGTAAATTAATAAAGAAAATATATTATGTTATCCTATCATTAAAACAAATTGATATCTTTTTCGTATATCGTTCGATATAATTAAAACTATTTTAGATTCTGCTTTAGGTGATTTGATCTGCTTTAGAATTCTAGAGCTTCTATAGATTCAATAGATTTTTTTATTTTTTTTTTATTTTAATATAAATATGCAATGAAATAAAATTACGATCTAATTTGTTTTTTTTATATTTATCACTCTAATCTACTGATAAAGAGTAAAGTTAATTAATTAAATTAAAAAATTTATGTCATGTTGTCTTGAGCAATATTCAATAATACGAGTAATTCATAATTTTATCATTACTGTATATTTGAATCAAAATTAGGGTATATATCTTAACGATGTGCGAAAGAAACATTAATTCCTCTTATAAAAAAATTAGGTAAATAATAGAGCAATGTAATAATTTCTTGCCTAAATTAACTTAAATAGTTAGATAATGTATTATTTATATAATATAATAAAATATTTTGATGGAAATAGTATATCATGTCAAAATACTTTTTATCATTAAGTATCAATGATATGATGCAAACATATATATAATAATCTTAAATACATCTATAAATTTCTATTATAAAAATAAGCTATATAAATACATTTACAGACAAAAATTAAGAAAATTAATAATTTGCGAATTTTATTTGCTACAATTTTTTATTCTTTAAGATAAATAAATTGCAATTAAAAATAAGAAGATCAATAAGAATTTATATATCAATATGCAATATGTCTTTTCGAATATGCTTGCATAAAAATTAAGTAAAAATAAAAAATATAAAAAAATTTGCAGATAATTCATTTCTTAACTTATGTCAATAAAAGATAATAGATTCAATTGTACATTATTTCATTTTCTTATAACGACACAAAATCGACAAATGATTATCCATATTTTTATTTATACATATTTTTAACGAGTGCATATCTCACATCATCTTACATCATTATCTCATCTTAATAAATCATTGCATATAATAATATCGTATAATCATGACAATAAGAATAGATTCTTTTTTAAACTTAAAATTTAATTACATAAAATCATACCAATAACTAAATAATCTCAAAAGTATATTCATGTTTATTTTGAAATTCATAGCTTTAAATTCATTTGACTAAATGATTGAATATTAAACAATAGAGTCATTGGATGCCAGGGTCAGTTGTCGAGTGAAAGGATAAGACAGAATCCGGTGAAACGCAAGTATCCGTATTTGCATTATGTAAGCACCTTACGGGAGCGGTAAGGCGAGCGATCAGAGCGCGTGTAATCCTCTACAGGTACACACGGAGGACAATGGCGCATTAACCTATTGCTCGTGGTGTCAGTGGTGTGTAAGTACGTCAAGACGATCCAATGGGAGAGCACATCTCCACTCGTGCTCATTGTCAGTCGAGTGTTGTTGCTATTGTGCCGTTCCTAGCGCATACTCATGCTCTGCCGCGTTTCACGTGTCTCCCTGTGGCGTATTCTGCCGCCTGTTGTGTATATTCTGTCACGTGACAATTTCAATATACTCCCGCACATATATCCCGAGTATGACGCATCCACTGGATCGCTTCCCATTAACACCTTCCATGTCTACCTTCCTTCGCGGTTTATTCGCTAAATTACTGATCTATATAGTTTTAAATGCTTTTCTTCCTCTATAAAATTACCTCCTCTTGTTCTGAAAAAAATCCCGTACGGTAGAAGGCATCATTGAGTTAAGTGGATTAGTTTCAAGTTGGCGAAGATTTTGTTCGCGAGCGAAAATGGTGTGTAAATAGAGATGTAATTAGAGTTTGAAATTAGTTTCCTTCCTGATTTATTTCGGAGTAATTAACGAGAATTTTATCAATTATTTAGAATATATAAAATTAGGATATGTAAATATATAAATATTAGGATTTTCTTAGGATATTATAAATTTAAGAAATCATTATTATGATTACATCACTTATACTAAAAATTTTATTTTATATATATAATTATTATATAAATATTATATATAATTAATTATATAATATTATATTATATAATTATATTAAGAATTATTATATAATTATTGTATAATTTTTTATTTTATAATTATCTATTTATAATGGAATTAAATTTTTCTTTTAAAGTTAAAGTGATCTTTTAATATTTGTATTTCCATTAATAAATATTTATTAATAAATGAATATTATATAAACGGAGACATCATTAAAAAAAAAGAAAGATATGAAATATTGATTTTTGATATGAAATATTGATTGATTTTATGCATTATGTATTATAAAACATTGAAATTTTATTCTGTATATAAATATCGAAATCTCATATTTATAGAATATAAGACAAATTTTTATTTTTAGAATATTGATATATTATGTATTTACATACACATATTCAATATTATTTCAAAATGTTTGTGCAATTGAATGCAATTATATGCAAAAGAATATATAAAATTAAATATTATTATTTATTTTATTTTTAAATCATTACATTGACTAATTAAATTTTTTATATATTTCATATATACTTTTATTTCATATATACTTTACGAGTTTAATGATCTTGCGAAAATTTCTTAAAATTATTATATTAATCATCATATATCTTTTCAATGAATAGTTATATTAAAAAATTATACAAGTTAATATTTAATTAATTTATTATTTTCTTTATTTTTGCAAATAGTTTACAAGTGTTTGTTATATTTTTAGATTATTATCTTAAATGAATAAAAAATACTTTTTTAATTGTTTCCTTGATCAAGATAATTCTTTTTCTACTTTTTAAATGAGAAGAAATTTCTCACATTTTAAAGAGTATGTATATAAATATTTATGATTTATTTATAAAATAAATAGAAAAATAAATAATTAATAATTATCTATAAATATAATATTAAAATTTTTTTAATATTATATTAATAAGTTATTAATTAATAACTACTAATTAAGAAAATTATTACTTTTTTTGAAAATTTTTATATATATATAAAAATTTTATATATTATTTTATATATTATATATATATATATATATGTATAGATTATAGATATATATATTAATCTTTCATTTTAATGAAAAGAAAAAACAAATGTTTAAAATTATTTCTAAAAAAAATATTTTGAATTATATAATATATTTATTTTATTATATAATGCATTTCGTATTTACAATTTTTTTGTGATTAAAAAATAATTTAAATATTATCGAAATTATTTTTATTTTTAAATTATTTATAATTATGTAAATATAGTTATAAAAATATAAATAAAATAAAAATTAAATAAAAATAAAGTACAAAAGATATAATAGAATTTTATTATAATAAAATGTTATTAATTATTCAAAGAAATAGATATAAATATATTATTAGATATCTAGATGTTTTTAAGCTGATCTTTGGATATAAATCAAATAATCGAATGATTTAATGCATTGTTTTTTATATATATTCATTATTTTATAAAAAAGTTTTTCTGAAAAAAATAATTCAATAGCAATAATAGAAAAAAAATTGAATAAAAATATCATTTTTCTTATAATAAGTTAAAAATTGAAATGTAGAATAAATTAGAACTTTTGAATATTTAATTAATTCATTACTAATTATATTATAAGATAATTTTAAATGAAATCAGAAACACATAGTACAATATTATATTGTACACATACAACATAAATATACAATATATATTAATATATATTATAATACATAAATATATAATATATATATTAATGTAATAACAAATGTATGAAATAAAATTCCGATTAAAAAATTAAAATTTATTGAATTTGTTTATAAATAAAATAATAATTGATAATAAATTTTTTTTGCAAGATGTAAAAAATGAGAATAATATAATTAAAATAATTATGTATAAAAACAAATTCATAAATAAATTATTATTACATTTATTTATAAGATATTTATAAAGAAAAATAAAAATAAAAATAAAAATTGTGAAATAAAAATACTTACTGCATACTTTAATCTAATGATTACAAATTGATATTAAAGAAAATATAATTCATTAACGAAGAAAGAAATTGATTTTACTTCATTTATAAGTATAAACAAAAAAAAAGTAAAATAGTTCTACTTATTATATACTACTTATTATTATAGATTTTCAAAATAATTTTTTAATTTTTCTTTTTTTAAAAATGAAATTTCATATTGAAAAATTTTATTTCTATATTTTAAATTTATTTTTTTCTAAAATGATATTAATTTCATTTCGCGATTATTTTATTTTTATTGTCTAATATTTATCTATTTGACATAGGTATCCACAATTTCATGTCTTTTTATGAAATTTATTTTTAGTTATTAAAAATTTCTTCCATATTTTTTGTTTTCGTTTATTCTGATTATTTCTATAATTTATTATAAGATTTTGTGTTATCATAATAAACAATTTTTTTTATTATATAATAAATTTATTATATTATATCCAAATAAATTCACTGTACTTTCTTAAAAGAAGTAGAATCCTAGAATTATATTTCTGATTTTATTGATAATTCTTCAAAGAATAATTATGTGATATTGTTGACAATATGTAATTACCGATTGTTTGACTGATAGTTCATATTTGACAATGTCAATTTTTTAATTTTATATTATAAATATCATTTGAATAATCATATATTATTTAAATATTTTATTGATTTCATTATAAGAATTAAATATAAACTTTATAATTTTTAAATGAACTTTAAATGAAAATCTAATATTAATATTTATAATAATATTCAGACATAATCATAATATTTATAAATTTATTATTTTGTAAATACATAAATGATTTATTTAAATATTGTGTTTATTATATGAAATATTAAAAATATAATCGATCATTAAAATTTGTATTTGAATTGAATTATAATTAATAATATAAAAATATTTACTAATTAAATAAAAAAATCTATTACAATTAAATTTTATTTACAAAATATTTTTCACTTTCATTATTAATTATGTAAAATGACATGAATGAATAAATATTAATTTTGTGTTGAAATTAAATATTTTTTTGAATATCAATTTATTCTTACATATAAAATATATTATTATATTACATAAGATATAGTTCTTCATTTCAATTTATATAAATATATTTTATATAAATAAGTTGCTTTTATTTTATTCATTTTATTTTATTTTATTTTATTCATTTATTATTATATTATTGTAATTATTTTAATTAATTGTATAATATCAAATGATTATATTATACAATTATAGAAATTATTGATTTCTATTTGTCAAATAAATATATATAATAATTTATATATCAATTATATTTTTTTTTGTAAAGAAGATTCTTATTATTAAGAGTCAAAAAATTGAAGAATGAACTTGCATACAATGCTTAGTTCATAATAGAAATCTTATTTATAATATACTATAGAAAAAAATCCAAATTATAAAATATTTCAAATATTGTTATAACTATCAAAGAAATTTGTATGTATTGATAAAACTGGAATACTATATATTGGACATTCGATATGAAAAATACGATATTGTAATATATAAGCTTATTAAACATAATTCAATTCATCTGACATATATAGAATCATAATAAATATTATAACAAAAAAAAATTAAATAATAATATTATAATCTTTTTTAATGCTATATTTTTTTAGATTATTTATTGAATTGTTCATTTATTTACAATTACAATGAAATTTTTTATTTATTATTAGCAAAATATTTATTTAATATTAAATATTTATATTAATATTTAAAATATAATAATAATATTACAAATGTATAAAATAATTATTTTAAAAAATATCATAATAATAGATCATTTTCGTTTATAATATCATTTGCTTAATGTCTTTTGAAAAAATTTTTAAATTTAATTATATTATATTAAATAATTATAATAATTTTTAATAAATATAATTTTTCATATAATTTTAATATAATTCATATAATTTAAATGTAATTTTTCTTTTAAGGAATAATTACAGCTACAAAAGATTTAATTATAATGTTATGATATTTTATAAAATATTAAATATGTATAATATAAAATAATAAATGTGTATCAATAATTTAAATAATTTAAATATATGTAATTAGTGTTTCGTTTACAATAAATTAACAAATTGATATTTTGACAATATATATTGAGTATAAAAGATAAAATATTTAATATATTAATATATTTAAAAAATAAATTAATTATTTTTTTTTATTTCATTTTTTTTTAATTATAAAAGAAATTTGTATACATTTTACACAAGATTTTACATTACATTAGATTATTGTGGAAATAGCATGAATATTATTAGCATAATTGATTTTCATATAAAAATGAATCTTCGATTAAATTTTAAATTAAATCTTAAATTAAATTTGATCTTAAATTAAATCTTGAATAAAATTTAATCATGAACTAAATCTTAAATTGATGATGAGAAGATGACAAATTTGCAAGAATTTTATAATTAACAAATTACTATTATTAGTAAGAGTTATACATTATTAGTAACAAATTTCATTCATTTAAATTGCCTATACTATATTCAAAATAGTAAAAACATAATCATTTAATCTGAAATATTGACATATATACATATATATTATAGTATAAAAAATAAAATTTATTGATTAAAATATATTATAAAAAAATTTTACAAGTTAAAAAGATAAAATTTTCATAAATGAAAAACAAACTGATTTATTATATATATATATCATTTCATATATAAAACAAAACGAGATTGCTATATATTATATTTATTAATATATTTATAGATTTTTTTTAAAAATGAAATTTACGGATAAAAAGATATTTCAAACAATAAAATGATAATTAAAATTTGTAAATATTTAACTTTTCGTAACAAAAGAATTTTTGACTTTTAAAATAGATAATTAAAAGAAAAATAAAATCGATTAAAAATGAATCGAAAAATCAATATTTTTAAAGTTATAAACAATTTTTTTCCATTAAAATAACTTATTCATGTGGAATCAATATGGTTCATCTAAATAATAGATTATCAACTATAAAAGTGAAATGAAAAAAACATATATAAAAATTTTCTGTAATTAAAAAAAAAATAATAATAATGTAATCCATATTAATTTCAAAAATATGCAAAACATTTGTTTTAACCGAATCAAAAAAATATTATAATATTTATAACTTTGAAAATATTAATTTTTCAAGATATGTTTAATATATTTTTTCTTTTTATTTTATGAATAAATTTTTTTATTGAAATTATGAGTCTTTTATCATATTAATCTTATGTTAATCTTATCTTGATGTATTTTGAAATTTAATAAATGGTATTAGTTTATACTTGTATCTTAATACTTTTTTCTAAATTTATTAGTTTATAATATTCATCATAATATTAAAATTAGTATTATTTAAAAACTTAATACTCAATTATCAAAAATTATTAATTTAATTATTAAGAAAAAAAAGATTATCAAATAAAATTATTCAAATTAATTTGTTTGCAACCACTTATTGCTCGCGAGATTTATGAATAGCTTATTCGGAAAAATTTCTTGTATGAAAACTCTTTTCTATTATCGATCGTTAATCTCTATTAAGCTTAAACAAAAAATGATGTTATCTGAGAAAACTGTCATTTTTGAAAAGTATTTAGTCAATAGTTATAATTGTATATTTTTGACATGCTTTAGCATAATTGAAGGAGAATTCAAGAATGATATATTTCAGAGATAACTTAATGGTAACTCAACATTATTCTAATTCGATGAAATCTTTAATAATAAATATACGCTGATCAATTACCCTTATCTTAATATTTTTGATCATCAACTTAATTCAAAGAATTTTTTTCTAACTTCGGGATGTCTCAAGTCAGACACTGATCGCTATATTATTGGTAATTATTGCATCTAGGAAACTTAATTAAACTAAGAAAGGATTTTCTGAGGATACGAACTTTATTTAATAGAGAGTTTAATTAACATTTGTTGTGAATAGGTTATATTTTGACGAGATACGACAAATAGATTTTCTTGTAACAACATCTCGTGCTTTGACTGTCGACACGATTATCTATTGACATTATGAAAAACATTTAATTAATACTTTATTATAAACATATCATATTTTGATCATCAAATAAATAGTTTCTTTATAATTACGCATGGTTTTCTGACCATCAGACATTTATCGTGACATTGTAAGAGATTCAGCTCTCGTATAGACACGCGTAGCATACTTATAATATCAGTCTACTTATCGTTAAGAAAATATAAACGATAGCATCAGCTTCTACATGCACAAATATACATTTAACTCGAAAGAGCATTCGCGAACATACACGTGTATATGTGCTTAACAAGCTTCTATCCAACACTATAATACTATTACCGGTGTAAACACAATTCCATTAAGAAATTTAATTATTAAAAAACAATACATATTTCAAATGTTCAATTTAAATGTTTAATCATTTTTATAATCAACAATATTATCGAAATAAATTAAATTCCGATTCATCATATTTCAATACGTTGATAAGAACATGATTGTAATACCGATATGGGAAGCGTTTCATATTATTTTCGATCAACGCGATTCTCTTCGTGGTACGTTCGTTTCCTTGTTATTGATCAGCTGCTTCACTTCATGCTTTTCTTCGGGACGTCCGGCTGTACGGTCGCCGACATCCCATGTTTCCGCATTGCGGTTGGAATAAAGTCGAGCGTCGTCGCGGGTTAAAGAGAAGCTTTCGTGGCTACCTGTCAGAGGGGAAGCTTAATGAAAGAGTAGGAGGGGCGTTTCTTCTTAATGGTCTCGACTTATCCTCGAGACAATCTTCTTTGCCACATCCGTAGCAGAGGGATGGCACGCGATTCTTTCGCACGCCCGATGCGCCCACGTAATGCCATTACACGCCGCGCGATCCTCGATGATCTAAGATCTCATTTCTGGCCCGTTTGCATTGAATTGCCCCTGTGGAGAACGCGCTCGAAGTTTGCCCACCGTGCGAAATCTAAACTATTTTTCTTCTCTATCCCGAATGACTGACCTTATTTCTTCGATTAACTTAATCCCCACAGTGATATTACCTGCTTCGCTGCGAGAAACGTTCCATCGTATTACGGTCGGATAATCTCGCTCTTTTCCAGTTTGTTATTGCATTTCGTGGGTCTTTTGTCGCACTGGTGTTAAGTTAACTGATTTTTCGTGGATTTTGTAATTGACTTATTGCAATATTTTGCAAAGTTTGAAGTTAGATTTCCTTTTATAACAGTTATATAAACAATTCTTTTTATAATTATATAAAAATGCATTTTTTTATAAGATAAAATAAATATTATATTTTATTTTTAAGGATAACTATATATAAAATTAAGGGTAAAAAGATTAGTGAAATATAGAATGCTTAACATATAGAGTATTATTATATTGTTTTTTGAGGATTGATTTTAGAGATTAAAAAATTAAAAGTTGATATAAAAATATGAATTAAAATTATAGGTAATTTAATAAATTTATATTACAGATAATATCGAAACTGAGATACAGCAAGATGAAAATTGAATATGATGAAAATAAATTGATCTTATTCTATACGTTTAGTTTTATCTAACGTAAACTTGCTTATAACTTCATAAATAAATGTCAACATTTTGTATACTATTGTGTTTACTTTAGCATTGACTTTTCAATGCTAAATACATACTCTAGAATTGACTTTTCAAAGATGTTTGAATATACTAATACTCTACATTAAATGAATCTTTAATATTTTTTTTTTCAGTATCCATCTTAATAGATCATAAGCCACTTTTATATACTGTATTCACTTAACTATAATAAAATAAATAAATGCTAACATTTTATAGAATTTTTATAATAAAATTTTATATGTAAATAATTGTAAATAATTATAATAAATATCTAAATATCAATTTACAAATCAAAAAATACTAGTTTTCTATGTAAAATTCCAATTTTTGCTTTTTATTTTTACTTATTAAAATCAAAGCATAGCTTCATATAACTAATTTATTATAAGTGTACAATATAAATTTTGAAATAATAAATGGTTTTTCTTGAATTTTATAATTAGTTTATATGAAATAGTATAATTAGTTTATATAAAATATATAAAATTCAATTTTGAGACATTTTTTAAAAATTTTATTTGAAATATACTTATATATCAAATTATACTTATTGAATCAAATTATAATTTATTAATTATTTTATATAGATAAAAAAGAGATTAAAAAAATAGAAATAGAAATATTGTTTTTCTATTGATAAGTTTTTTATTGATTAGAAATATTTAGAAATTCTCCAAGTAATCCAAATTTTAATTATATTTTTTTTTTTAACAATTTTTGTATTTTCGTATATCTCTAATTAATTTTTCGTTTTTTTTGTTATGCATATCATCGCATATTAAATCATGAAACCAATATTGTACAACAAGATGTTGATATAAAATTATTTGCTAATGATATTAACAAGTATATTAAGAAGTATAAACAAATTGATGAAAATATCGAGTTTGAAAATAGAATTGTAACATCGAATACCTAATTTTTTATAAAATTTTCATTTAATTAAATTTTAATATTATTATAAATATAGTTTTGAATAAAGATTATGAAAATATTTTAATATATATTTTCTATTTTAAATATTAAAAAATAATTTAGAAATAATCTAAAAATAAAATAATATAAAAATATATCAAAGTAAAATTGTTATTTTATTTTCTATTTTCTTTAAACACAAAAAAAAAAACAGAAATTTGACAATAACAATAAAAATAATAAAATTTAAAAAAATGATACAATTGCATTTAATATTAAAATTACAAAGTATAAGTATTTAATATATTATGCATAAATATTTTAAAATGATTATAATTAAAAATAATATTGTCAAATGCTTCGAATAATTCGATATATATGTATTATAATTACAATGTACTTTATACAATATTATAATTATCTTTTACATGAATAAAAATTAATTTTTAAATAATTAGTATTTGTATAATCTAATCATTATAATAACAACAAAATTACTTAGTTTAATTGATAATTTTTCTATAATTAATTTATTTAATTTATAAATGTCTTATATAATTATTTCATTAATGGAAGTTTTTCTATCGATAGATTAACAACGATATTATGATTTCATTAAAAACACTTAAATATGTAAAACTTTGTTAATACCATATTGCTGCGTAACAAAATTAGTTACAAAATTAATCAACGCAAATTAATGTTCAAATTATAATGGTTTCGTTTCGAAAGTATTCAAAAGTATTCCATGAAGATAATTACAGATTGGAATCGCGCGTGCCAAAAGAAAAACGTATAAAACATAAAGTGGATTTAACGCCTGAACAACTTTGCACTATAAATGCTAATAGCTCCGGCTCGCAGTTAGTTAACCTGACTCCGTGGTTCTACGCATCTTTATTCAAGCTTGAACCAAGAGAGGAAGTCTTATTCTCGGTTTACATTGAGTAAACTCAAAACTTGAACTATCTGTTAGAATTGAAACATTAACAATATTCATTAACATTAACATTAACAAATAATGTCGTTCAATATTTTTTTAGATCTCTTTAATTGTAAAACATTTATTGAATAAAATTAATTATTTTAGACACTTACTTAATATATAAAGAAATTCATGAATGTAATTTTGTTTTTATTTATTTATAATTATTAATATTTATATTATGAAAATAATTTTTTCATAATTATTTCTTTTTTTCATAAATACTTTATTTCTTAAAATTATTAATCAAAATTAATGTTATAGGAAAAAATATATATATATATATTTAGAATATTAATATATTTATGAAATATTTTTAAAAAATCGATTTTAGAGGTCAAAACAAATATGAAAATTAATCATAAATTAAGATTTATTTATTAAATTATTTAATTATAAGTAATTTAAATTTATATTATAAAATGAAACGGAAACAAGAATATGAAAGAGATACAATTATCTTATTCTATTTATTTTATAGGTCAAATTTCAATTGTTTATTATTTAATAAAATAAGTTTCAATCGATATTCTTATATATCAATTTTTATATTTGTTTCGATTTCTAGAATTGATTTTCTAAAAATATTTTATAATCAATCAATAGATAAATATAGATAATAATCGAAATTATGTATGGATAAAACCAAATATGAAACTGAAAATTCAAAATTTAAACAATAAAATATAGAAATAGTAAAATCATGATGAAATTAATTAATGTGAGATTAACAAATAGTGATAATTTATTATTTATCAATGATATTCGATAAATATAAATATTTAAATATTTTAAAAAACAATTTTAATGTTAATAAATTGATATTATTGAAAGATTTTTACTTTCAATAAGATAATGATCGTAAATATACAGTTTAAATTTTTAAAGAATAAATTATATATGTATAATATTTTATTTTAATTTTGTATTTATTAATAGTATATTAATGTATATTTATTTTATTTCTTTCATTCTTCTTTGCTACTTATTCTTTCTACTTATTTTTTTATCAACAAAAATAATTAAAATTATATACTATATTTTACATTTATTATTAAAAAAGATTAAGAATAATAAAATTAAATGATATAAAAAAATATTAGATAATATTCAAGACACATATGATTACTTTTTCCATAAATTTAAAATATAATTAGTTTTCTTTTTTTTATGGAATGATATACATTTTTTTTTTTATCAGAAGTACATTTATATCTAGTTTTTTTTTATGAATTATATAACGAAATTCAAAAATATTACGATTATATAAAAACAACTATTTCTTTTATAATGAAAACTATTCTTTTTTATAATGAAAAATGAAGTTATGATAATAAATAAAAAATAAAAAATAGATAAGCATTAAAAATAAATATTATATTTATTATATAATAATTGTTATTGGTAATTAATTGAATATAGTTTTTAGTATTAATTTAATGTAAGTATTTTATACAAAATAATTTATCTTCTGAATTGTTGTTATAAAATTATATATTGGATCGGCAACTAAATAATTGCGGATTTCACTCATAGATGGCTTCAGTTGAATTTTTAGGTTTGCTGGAGTAGTCCAAATGTAAAACACATTTTGTTATTTGATAGTTGGCAATTCAGCTGTCAATCAGTAAAAAAAGTTTTTTGATCGGTTGCGTAGTTTTCGTTTGGCGTTGAAAAATGGAAAATCAAAAAGAACATTATCGTCATATTTTGCTTTTTTATTTTCGCAAAGGGAAAAACGCATCGCAAGCTCACAAAAAGTTATGTGCTGTTTATGGCGACGAAGTCTTAAAAGAACAGCAGTGTCAAAATTGATTTAACAAATTTCGTTCTGGTGATTTTTCACTCAAAGACGAAAAACGCTCTGGTCGTCCAGTTGAAGTTGATGACGACCTAATCAAAGCAATAATCGATTCGGATCGTCACAGTACAACTCGTGAGATTGCAGAGAAGCTTCATGTATCACATACATGCATTGAAAACCACTTAAAACAACTTGGCTATGTTCAAAAACTCGATACATGGGTTCCTCACAAACTGAAAGAAAAGCATTTAACGCAACGCATTAACAGCTGCGATTTGCTAAAGAAACGTAATGAAAATGATCCATTTTTAAAACGACTGATAACTGGCGATGAAAAATGAGTTGTTTATAACAATATCAAGCGGAAAAGATCGTGGAGCAGGCCACGTGAACCAGCTCAACATCAAAAGCTGGTATTCATCAAAAGAAAGTTTTGTTATCAGTTTGGTGGGATTACAAAGGAATTGTCTATTTTGAACTCTTACCACCCAACCGAATGATCAATTCTGTTGTCTACATTGAACAACTAACGAAATTAAACAATGCAGTTGAAGAAAAGCGGCCCGAATTGACAAATCGAAAAGATGTTATATTCCATCATGACAATGCAAGGCCACACATTTTTGGTCACTCGACAAAAATTATTAGAGCTTGGTTGGGATGTTTTGCCACATCCACCATATAGTCCTGACCTTGCACCATCTGATTACTTTTTGTTTCGATCTTTACAAAACTCTTTGAATGATGAAAATTTCAATAATGATGATGATATCAAATCGTACCTGATTCAGTTTTTTGTTAAATAAAAACCAGAAGTTTTATGAACGTGTGATTATGATGTTGTCTGAAAGATGGCAGGTCATTGATCAAAATAGGCAACACATTACAGAATAAAGTTATTTAGTTCCATGAAAAAATTGTCTTTGATTTTCTAAAAAAAATCCGCAATTACTTAGTTGCCAACCCAATATATAAAGTATAAAATGAACATATAATGAATACTATTGATTATATATCAACATATATAATATATATGTTGATTAATATAATATAAATTTTAATATAAATTTAATATTGATTGTTAATATATATATAACTTGTTTATTATTAAATCCATAATTCGATAGGAGATGAGTTAAATAAGGCAATATTGGTGGACATAATTAGGGGGAAAAATTCGCGGAGCATGTGCGTAATGCGTGATATGTTTCCCATGAGAGGTTTTCATGAGTTCGTCAACTGTCACATTGTCACACCCTCTTCTCTTTATAATTCCATTAAAAGGAAACTTAGAAATTTCCCAGTGGACTCGTCACTCTCGGTAACTTTCTGTTTCGCAACCTTATGGAAGGGATACACTGTATCCGAAGGGAGAGACATAATCTCGAAAGCTATATCTTGATGCATCTATGCCGAAATAGAAACCGAGTCTTTGAACAAAGATGCTGTTATAAATAATCAAAATAATCTATTGTTCTATTGTTTTAACTTCTTTATTTATTTCTTAACTATGATTTTTAATTTTTCTGAATTAAATGATAAATTTTCTCATATTAATCTTTTTATATTAAAAAAAAAATTATTTTAGAATGTTAATATAGTTAATAATAAATATAAGAATATTGTTTGGTTTATTATTGCAAATATTGTATATCTTTTAATATTATTATTATTTGTATTTATTGTTAGAATTTATATAATATTATTTTGTTTTCAAAATAAAAATATCTAATATATTTTATTTTTAAACTTATTTTTCTTTTAATATAATTTCTTAATGTTATTTTATAGATTTATAAAATAAAAATGAAATTTTAAATTTTTTCTTTTTCTCTTATAAATATAAGTAATTTAAAAAAATAAAAGAATTTTTTATAGTAAAAAAGAATGAATTAATATATATTATTAATTAAATCAAATTTAATTAATTAATATTAATTTTAATTAAATTTAAGTACTATTCAAAGTGATGAATATTTAATATAATAATTTTGTAATAATTTTAAATAAATAATTATAACTAAATAAATTCATAGAAAACTATATAAAATATTTGAAATTTTGAATTAATAAAGTGTTTACACAATTAAATATTTGAATAAAATATTCATTCTTGCTGATTTCTATAGATTTAAAAAAAAAATTAAATATTTAAATAGTAATTAAAATATTTTTTCTATTTTTTTATTTTTATTAAAGAAAAAGTTACATAATACGTAAAAAGTTACATAATATTACATTACACTAAAATTTATTTGAAATAATCAATTGTATATAAAAAACTCTCAGTATATTTCCATTGAGGGACTCCACTATGCAAGCGACATTGCAATACGGTACTGCTAGCGAAATGTTTTTTCTTCATCTCGCTCTATCTAATACAAACTTAAAATACAAATATAATTATAACTCGTTAATTAAGCCTTATTGGACATATGTGTTAATGAAGTTTTTTCATCGTTTTGATGTCTAGAATTCACTCTCTCCAAAGGTATCCATATGTTTATTAACACCCAGTATATAATATCTTAATATATATTATAATATATATAATAAGTATAATATTTATATATACAATATATATAATACAATATATATATATATATATATATATATATATATATATTATATATTATATATAATATAATTATAATATAATATATAAAATAATTTAATTTTAATTATTAAAATAATAAATAATATTATTCATTAAAATCATCATTAAAAATCAATAAAATTGATATTATTTTCCATTCGTTTTATAATTTTTTTCTAGGAAATAAATACATTTTATTTAGAGAATAGAAAGAATAAAAAAATTTTGTTATTTAAATATTTAAAAGTTTAGAATTTTTCATTTAAATTGTTTGATAACATCAAAAATAAATGAAAGTTTGATGAAAAGAAAAAAATAAAATATGAAATATAAACAGATAATTGAATGCAATTGAATAAGGTATAAATTTTCTTTATACCTATAAAATTATCCTTATCAAACTGAAATAATTAAATATATATATATATATATTTTTAAAATAAAAATGAATTACTTCTTTTACTATTTTTATTTATTTTTAAATTAAATATTTTAGAGAAATAATTATATCTTTACTTAGTAATAGTATATAATAAGTATATAATACTTAGTAATAAATTCGTAATAGAAAATATTTTTATAACGCAGACACTCCTAGAATGTCTGAGAATCTACGTCAATCAATACCCATCATGGACTATATAATTCTAATATATACGTGTCTTTATCTCTTATTATATGGGATATACGTAGTTAAATATTTATATTTTCATAAATGATAAGTATTTGAAAAAAATAAAAATGGAAAAATTGTATTATAACGAATTGAATTGTATAAATTATATAAAGATTTTTTAAAATTTATCTGCATATATTTTTTATATGATATGAAAGCGTGTATCAATATGAATTTATATGTAACATAGTTTTTAAGTTTATATAAGATTAATAAATGAAAGAAATACATTTATTGAATATTTTGTAATTTTGTTATATTAATATATGTTGTATTGATAATATTATAGTATTTTTAAAATATAAATATACGTTATGTAATGTTCTTAAAAATATTTAATTATTTAATTTTGTTTAACAATTTTTAAATTGTTTAAATTTCTATCTTTTATAATATTAAATCTATATTTATGAATAATAATTTTATGAATAAAATTGCACTTGAATATTCATATATATTTTTTCATATATGAAAAATATCATATATATATATTCATATATATTTCGTAAATACTAATATATACGTAATAATATAAGTAATTTATATATTATATTAATTATATCACTATATTTATATATAATTTAAACATATATATATATATAATTTAAACTTAAAAAATATATATATAATTTAAATATATATATAATTTATATATAATTTAAACAAATTAATGAAAAAATCTTTTATAATTTCATATAAATTTATATATTCAATATCTATGTTTTTTTAATTATAAAACTTCTATGTAAATAGAAAGAAAAGATATATAAAAAGAAAAAATTAAAAAGGTTTTAAATAAATCCAAAGTAAAGATATTAAATAATGAATATTTAATAATATGCTTTCAAAATTATTACAAAATAAAATTAATACATAATTTTATATAATAATCAATAATATATATGTCTTCAATAATATAAAAAAAACAATATCAGAAATATCAACATCTATAATATCTATAATTTTTTTATTATTTTATTTTATATATAAATATTTTATAATTATAATATCTATCTATAATTAAATTTTAGTCCTTTCATAAGTATGCATAACATATGTATATAATAAGTCATATAATAATAAGTCAAGAAAGATGTTTGTTTAAAAAAAAATTACATACATTAATACGTATTATATATGTATAAAGTAAGCGTATAGATATATATTTATAATTTGCTAATATAATTTATTGCTAGTATAATTTGTTTTATTTTGAAAAAATATTTGTCCTATTTGTGTCCCCATCTATCTCTTTAAGTAATTATAAAAATTTTTAACTTCTTAATTTGTCATTTATTCAAAGTCATTAGTTCAAAGTGCAAAAAAAAATAAAAAATAAATTTAAAAAAGATTGAAAAAAATGATAATTAAAGTAATGATAATTAATTAAAAAAATTTTTTAATTAAATGTTTGTAAATAATAAGACTATGAATAAAAGTTTTTAAATTTTATTTAATATTAATTAAAATCTAAACTTTTATGAATTATGTTAATATATTCATTTTTGAAGTATTGATTCCAAAAGCTAAAATAAACATAAAAATAAATAATACATAAAAATGTCGATCGAAAACTTATTTATTAAATTATAAATAATACTAGAATTGAATATTAAACGATGTGAAATGAAAACAGAGTGAAAGGCGGAAAAATTTTATTTTATCTTCGATTTTTAATGCATATTCAAATTTCTTATAAGTTAAATAAGTTAGATATTTGATATTTGACATTTCTGTATCAACTTTTGTGTTTGTTTTGATTTTTAAAATTAAATTAAAAATTTAACAAATATATTAGGGTGTCCCATAAATTTTTTTTTTTTTTTTTTTTTTTGATATGAAATGAATACTTGATATTTGTTGTTTAAAGTTAATTTATTGCGTTATATACGAATCATTCTGTCCTATCACTTTTTTTCATCTCTCAGGAAGCTTCATTATTCCTTTTTCTAAAATTGTTCATTTGCAAAATATTTCTTGAGGTGCGTTTTTATTTCGCTTCGGATTGGAATCGATTTATCATGGAAAGAATTTTTAATAACAGAAACAAGTAATAGTTAGATAGAACAAGATCTGGAGATTACAGAAAATGCGATAAAATGTCCCAATCATATTGTAATAGCTTTTCTCTTATAGTCAATGCGATTTTGTATTGTGATGGCCTCGTCGGATGGCCAAATCGCTTCGCGATACTTGATTTATTTTTCTTAAATCAAGTACGTTTTCGATGCACATTTTGATACAAAATCCAAATCTTCAGTAATAAGCCTTTTTAAAAAAAGATCTCTTTCATATCGCTGGAGAAGGAAATTGTATGTAAAAACAATAGTGAAATATACTATCTCTTGTATACTATATCGCCGATTTTCAGCGAGCATGGCCTTGATAAAATCCATCGTTGTTGGACGACTGCTGAAATCTTCATCTTTCAAGTCAAAACTGTCAATTCTAAATCTTTTAAATCAATTGTGAATGGTCATAATTATTTCCATAAACAGTATAAATCTCATCTGCAGTATTAATTGCAATATTAAATATCACTTTTTTTAAAGCAATAAAACATGACATACCACAAATGCTTCTTTTGGCTATTCATATTGAACAGTATAGAACAAAGTTTTAAAAGAGACTGTGTCATCAATGATACTTTAAAAAAACTATGGGATAACTGAAACCGATACCATAAACGGCTAATAGATAAGCTTGCATGTTCATATAAAAATAACTAATTTGAAGTCATTTTTAACGTGGTGCAAAAGAAACTTACGGGACATCCTAATATTAATAGTTTATATATATATATATATATATATAAAATTATATATAATATATAAAATTTTATAGTTTTTTTATATATTTCGTTTTTCTTGATATATATATATATATATATATATATATATATATCTTATATATAATTTTTGATGTTTGTTAATGACTTAGGTACAGAAATAAAAATGATAATGTAATAATTTATATTTCTATAAAAAGAAAATAATAATAAATTATTAATATCTATTTCATGGATTTTAATTAGATATTTTCATTATAACATATAAGAGAAAAATAATTTTAAAAAGACAAATTTCATTGAAAATTAGAAAAAAAAGAATTATTACAAATCTTAATTTATTACAATTTAGTACAATTTCCATAATGAAATTCGTTTTAATGTATTGTTTTACCTTCATTTTTCTTTAATAAAGAAAATTAATAAAGAATAATTTACTAATATTAGAGCAAATTCATTATTCTCATCTCGCTAATACAATTGTGTACAATTTTATTTATTATGTGGGAAAATGCTTAATATTAATTTTATGAAATAACAAAAATTAGTCAATTTACTGAATACTAATTAATGTATTCATGGAATGTATTTATGGAATCTTAAAATTATTTAACCTTTTATTATATATTATGTAATTATTGTAAAATTATTATATGTAAATAAGTTTTTTATTTATATATGCATATAATTTTATCAGTTTCTTTAATGATAAAAACAGTGAGACCAAAATTTATCTTATTATTCGAAATTTTATTATGAAATTTGGTAAACTAATATCTATTAACATTTATATTAATATTTATATAATATTTATAATATTTATAATATTTATATTTCATTCATTATATTTATTTCAAGAATAAATATATTTCTATTTATTTAATTTTTATAAAAATAATAATATTTATATCTCTTTTATATTATATATAACTATATATATATATATATATATATATAAATTTTCATATTATACTATGAAAAACATTTAATTTAAGATCAATAAAAAAAATTTTTAATTTTTAATATTTTTTGCATTTTAAATTAGTATCATATATATTATTATAAAAATAAAAAGGAAAAAGAATTTAGAATTATCTATATCGATATTTTTTATTTTGCAAATATTATTATAACATTAATTATGCTAATTTTATCTTTATTAATGTTATATTAATTCTTTATATTATATTATATGTTATTATTTATATTATTATATTATATATATTTATATTATATATTATTTCTTATTTTTTCATTGATTTTAAAAAATCTTTATATATTAAGAAATTTATTTGCTTAAAACAAACTCAAAATGAGATTTTAAGTAGAGAATTGTCGAAATATATCTGAACATTGTATGTCATAATATTATAGCACTAAAATATATTTATATCATCGTATAAGAGAATTTTAGTAATGTATATACTATTATAAAATCGAAATCTACAGTGAATGTGAACGTATTAACGTTTCATTATAATTAAATATGGCAGTATAAAAGTTAAATTTAGAAAAGACTGAAAATAGTATCTTATTTCTAATATCTATTAGATAAGTATATTGATTTCTAAGTTTAAATGAAAATAGAATATTTTATAAACATGAAAAATAGCCTTCATAGAATAAATTTATAAATAATAGTAAGTAAGCTATTTGAAATTTTTTTACTACAATTATTTAAGAAGGAATATTGATTTCTAAACAAGAATCGAATATTTTATAAACATAGAACACTACTTTCATAGAATGAATTTAATAGCATATTTAATAACAATAAATAGTGAATTATTTATCTTATATTGCAAATCATAATAGATATTATTGTTATTTTAAAATTGGAAAATCTGAATACTTTTGAGAAAATATTGTTGAAAATAAACATATATTTAAAATATTTAAAACGATTTAAAATATTATTTTATGTCATTCAAAAAGTATCCATATATTTAATATAATACTTTTAGATTTTAAATTTTATTTTAAATATACTTTAAGTTATACTTTAAGTATATTTTAATATTTTTATATATTTTTCTGTTTATGTGAGAAAATCATAATTTATATTTAAAATTATCTTAACAATAATAATAATTTTCTTTTTAAAATAAAATTTATTAAATTGATCAATTCTTTATAATAAATTTAATTTATTAATTTAATAAATAATAATAATAAATAGAATTTCATTTGCAAATAATTAATTATTATCTTAATCGGAATAAAAATCCCGATCTATTCTATCTTCCATTATTGAACAAGCATCGTTGAGTCAATGAAGGGTTGAAAAAGATCTGCAGAAAGTAATATTAATAGTTCGATATAAAGGGGATAATCCATGGCTCTTCTTCGACTCGCGTTATTTGTAACGATCAATACTGGAAGCTGCCCGATGGCTCGTTTTTTAAGCAATGGCACGGGCATTTTTCGTTCACCTAATAATCCGAGGGTGGTCTATGAAAAACTGGCCGGATATTCTTCTTGATTCATTTAAAAGAATATTCATATTGCGTCAATTGAATGATCTGCCATTTTTCATTCCATTCGAACTTCTTCTTTTTCTTTTGCGAATGCGGATTATAATTCTGGAAATGTGTCGCACATGTACATTTTTTTGCTCTTTTCATACTAACATATTTCTTGACTCGAAAAACGAGATAAATTTGATAAATTAATTCTTTTCATCTGCGAATAATCTTTGAATAGAACAAATGTATTATATTCTATTTATTTACAAATGTAAAATTTTTTTAAAGTCATAATATAATAAAAAAAAATATAATTCATTATTTAAATAAAATACATAATAAAAAAATATTTTTACAATATAATTATAATGGAATGGTATTAATGGAACTTTGTTTCTGAGAAAATCATTTTTGAAAATTCGTATACGTGCATTGACTCGTCATCGTTTTTCGCTTTAGATTTATAAATAAATATCTATTTTCAATATTAAATCACTTATTTTAAAAGAACAGAAATTGAAAGATGATATTCAGTTAATTGACAATTACAAAACATAATTAACAAATGAAAATTTAAATACATCATTATTGATATTTCTCAAATTTGTAAAACTGGATTTGATTTGATAAGATTTGGAGAATGATATTTCTAACATTTAATAAACAAAACTAAAGTAAATGATATGATTTATTAAAATATATTTCTTATTATTCTTTAAAATTGTTAATATCGCTTATTAAAAAAAAGCATAAAATTTGATTGAACGAATTGTATTTAATATTAAATATAAATGTATCCTATCTTTTTAAATAAAATTAATTTTTTCAAAAAATACCACTTCATATGAAAAAATTTTATTGAATTATATTTTTGAATAATTTTTATATCAGAAAAGTTCTTTTCTTTAATAATTTTGTGTTATTTGAGTCTCATTCATATATCTATTATAAATATTTATATTGAATTTTACTTATTTTTTTACTTATTTTAGATTGCTTTTTTTCATAGTAAATAATTGTAACTTTAATCTATATCTATATTTTTGAAGATATTGTCTGATTTGAGATTGTATTATTGAAAATTTCCTAGATATATAGGAGGATGTACCTAGTGATTAGTGCTTGTACTTATAATCATTGGGAATATATGTATTTATTATATAATAATATAAATAAGTATATATAGTTATTTATTGAAATAACAATGAGATATATGTATTTAAAAAGAATATACTTATTTTTTAAAATAAAAATATATATAGATTTATAAAAGAATTTATAAAAAAATGTAATGGAATATATGTATTTATATTGTTTTTATGCAATACTGTGTATTGCATAAAAATTTTATATTATTTAATGATAATGTTAAATATATACATATATATAAATATATTTTTATATATATTATTAATATTTTTAAAAAATATTTATTCCTAATACAAATACCAATGTTATTACAAATAATTTATTTTTATTGTATAGTTTATTTACAGTTTTATTTAATTATGATTTTTTGAAAATTTTAATGTCATAAAATGACGTCAATATCACATTATAAAACATTTACAAAATTATTTTTGAATGAATCGAGAAAAAAAAAAATCAATTTTTGAAATAAAATTACAGGAAATATAAAATGAATTTAAAAAACAATTTTAAATGCACATCATTTTTTCACTCAAATTATACGTTAAATATAAAATTCTTAGCTATAATTTAATATAATTATTATTAAATATATTAATTAAAATATATTAGTAATTATAAAAATATATTAGTTATTAAATATATTTTAGATAATATTTATTAAAAACGCAAAATATTGCAGATATTATAAAAGAAGAACGTTATTTAATTGGTGAAAAATTAATTAGTTAAATAAATAAATAGAGGTAATTAGTATTAATTAGTATTTAATCTTGTCTTTTACGTGATAATGATAATTCATGTTGATTCTAGACAAACAGCATTTGATAATCACAAAAGACATATATATATCGATAACGAAAAAAATGTCTAAAGAATTTTATATGTTGATGTATAGTTTTTTATTCTTATAATGAAGAATATTATAATTTGTTTATCTGATGAATGTAAAGTTAAATATAATTATTTATCTTTCGATTATTGAATCCTTAATATTCGAATTCATTCTTAATAAATATTTACGTAACATCTTAATTAAAAAGTTAATATTAATTAATATGATAAATAATTGTAATATAATGTTAATAAATCGAATGTGTTTTATGATAAATACATACATAAAATGAATCTAAGAATTAATATTTTTTTAAATATAAGACCAAAAAAGAAATTATTAAATAATGATTAAATAATATTTATTTAAATAAAACTTAACTTATCAGAAATATATATTACTTTAACTGGACTTTAATTATATTTTACTTGATATTTTATCGAGTCTTGTAAATTTTTAATTAATTTAACAGTATATACTATAATAATATATTAAGTATAATTTATATATTAAAAATTATATATTAAAAATATTATTTATTAAAAATTATTGATTTTCTATTTATTAAGAAATTACATAAAAATTACATATTTAATGTCAAATGTTTTCTTATAGAATCTAATTCATTTTCAAATTAAAAATATTTTAAATTAAATATGAAAATCTATTGAAAGAAATATTTTTATTAAATTTTATTAAATATTTTTTATTTTATATATTAGTTTTTATAAAAATGAGTTAATTTTTATGTATCTATCTAACATAATGTTATAAATAATGAAATTAAAATTAATATTAATTTAACCAATATCAGTAACAAATGAATCAATTAGTAATATGAAAATGTTAATGAATTTATATAATAATAAATAAATATTAAATATAAATATTAAATATTAAGTAAATTTATATAAATATATATATATATATATATATATATATATATATATAAATTATATATACAAATTATAAATATAAATTATAAATAATATATAATATATATATATATATATATATATATATGAATATATAATATATATGATATATAATATATATATATGATATATATGAATATATGATATATAATATATATATATATTATATATATATTTATAAATAAAATTTCTAAAAAAAACATTTGATAAGCTTGTTTTAATTGATTTTTTTTTCTTTTTTAAAAACTAACAAGATATGTTAGCTAACAAACGCTTTATATGTCAAAATAAAATAGAGAAATTTTAATCGTAAATATACAAGAAAGTACTTGTAAAGTGTCTAACTTCGAAAGTATTCTTTTGTAAGAATTAAAATATGATATTTTTTGTTATATTTTTTTTAATTTTTAAATATATATATATTTATTAATGCTATTATATACATTTGTTTAGTGCAAATAATTAATATTTTAATAAAAATAATAAATCAACAATATTTTAAATATTTTAAAATAATTTAATAAAATAAATCATTTATAATACAAAATATTTTTTTTATAATATAAAAAGATATTTATTAATATAAATAGATACAATATTGTGCCATTTTATTCAAAATATTATTTTTTATTATTTATTATTATTAAATTATTATTTAATTATTATAATAAATTATATTTATATTATAATAAATTATTATTTAATTATTACTAAAATTTAAAAAAATGAAGAAAGAGATTATTTATTAATTAAAAATATTACAAAATTTATTTTAATTTAAATTTCATTTTAACATAATATATTCTATTTTTATTTTATTTAAATATTTTTCAAAACAAAATTCTATTTGATATAAATTTTATTGTTAACATGAAAATTCAAATGAACAGAAATGAAAAATCGTGACTAGAAATGAATATCATATCGGAAATAGCATATAGAAATAGAATAGTCTATATAAATATTTGTTTCGGATTAAATATCTGTCATTTTTTATTAAAATAAACAAATAAAAATGGATAAAATATTTTTCATATATAGAACTACAAAATATTAAATAAAATTGAAAAATATACGAATAAAATACTCGAATACCATTTTTTTTAATACAAATAAATAAAAATCATTATAAATTATATAAAAATATTTTTCATTACATATTCATTATTTAAATTTAAAATATAATGTTCATAATGTTATAATAGTTTATAATGTGTTAATAATAAAGAAAATATAAAATAAAATTTTCAGTTTCATATTACTTTTTCAATTCTTAATATATATTTTAAGTGCATAAAATAAATGTTTCCATAATTATCAATCATTTAATATTATTATAATATTAATATTAATGACTTAATTTATTTTATTCGATAAAGATGTAACGTACAAAAAATAGTATTTAACAAAATTTTATATTTAAATTTTTTATATAATTTTTATATAATATATAATATAATAACATAGAATATAATAACATAGAAATATATATTTGTGTACTTTTGACTTTAAAAAATATGAATATGTAAGTAGAATGTAAACGAAAATTGGTATTAAAAAAGTATAATTTTTTTATTCAACATTTATAATTATCTATTATACAAAATAAAGAATAAAATAATGATAATATCTAAAAATTTAAAAATGTATCTATTTAAAATAATGATGATATCTATTTTTGTATTATAATTTTATAATAATAAATTTGTAGATTTTAATTATTTAATATTTAATTTTCTATTATAAAAGAGATTTTAATTAATATTATTTATTATTCTAAATAAGCAATTCTTTAATGATTAAATATAATTTCGTGACAAGCTTAAGATAATAATTAATTATTTTTAATTTTTGCTTAATTTATTTTAATATTCATTGCATTTTATAGAATAAGAAAATCTTGCATTTATTAAACTAAATTAGCATTTATGTGATGAGATATAGATATTATAAATTAACAATAAATATTCCAAATTTAATTTAGCTCAATTCTAATTTATAAATTATAAATTTAATTATCAATTATAAATTTCTTGTTCCTTCTAACTTTCATTTCTTATTCTATTTCTTATTTTATAAAATGCTATTTTTTTAAACAACAATAAAAATTGCAGATTATTCTTCCTTTTTTTATTTTGATGAAAATTGAATTATATTTAATCAACATTTAATCAACAATTAAACAAAAACATATATACTCGATGTATTTTCAAATTTGACTTTTTTGAAATCAAGATATTAAAAAATAACTTATATTTTTTCTTATATTCAGACACACATATATATGACAAGTTTTTAAATATGATATTATATTTTCTCTTGATATATATTTTCTCATAAATAAAATTTTCAGCGTAATTTCTTTCATTTTCATCTTTTGAATCATATTTTCATCTAAACTTTGTGATTTTATTTATATCATAAATTTTTGTTCAAGATATATAATCTTATAAGAGATTCATTCTATATTATTCTATCTAAAAAAAAAAAAAAAAGGCGAGTAAAAATTAAACTTCAAATTAAAATTGTAAGTTAATTAAAGAAAAGTGTATTTTTTCAATGATATATAGTGTATTCTTTCAATCTATAAATTCTGAAATGATCTTTCTCCAATATTTTTAATGTTTCCAGCAAGAATAGAATAAAATGTGATATTACGTTCGCTCGATGGCAGACTACCTACCCTTCGATGCTTGATAATATTTTTTTAATGATACTGTAGAAAGGAAGATTGCGATATCACAATAATAAAACTGTGTGCGAGCAATAACAGTCGACAGCGATCATAAAGCGAAGTGGCGCATAAATGACGCCAAACATCGTCATATTGCTATGTCGATAATTCGTTTTGTAATGCCTTAAAAGTTATAGCAACGCCCATCACGCGTTTTTTCTTACGATATTACTGATGTTGACAGAAAATTTTCTACAAATTAATCGTTTGGATTAAAAGAATCATACCGCTTCTAAATGATCGTTTTTAAAAACTCGTTAGTTTTTTCTTCTTTTCTTTCTGAATGATAGAATCTCCTTGTTTTCATTTTTTAATTATAATTTTTTTCCGTTTTTTTTTCTTTTTGATATCGAGGAAAATCGCATTTCCAAATAAATTTTCTTAAATATTTTCAGCGTATTACTGAACAAAAAATTAAATTATAAATGTAATATAATTAGATTTATATGAGAATAATGAAAATAAGAATTTTATATTTTTCATTTAAGAGGATGTTATTTAATATGTATTTAATATGTATTATTTAAATCATATTTAGTTCATTTTTATCTTTATAATTTTTCTTGAATATAATGCAAATTAAATGATAGATATAGAAAATAAAGGTATAGGAAATATAAAAAATATAGATATAGAAATATAGAAATGAAAAATAAATCTGAAAATGAAATATTCATAAGTTAAATTTTAGTTAAATATGATTAATATAAATTTAAATTAATTTGAAATATTTTACATCTTTATATATTATATGTTATATTACATTTTCTAAAATTTTCGTATTTATTCACTTTCATGAATATATGAATACATATATTAATAAATAATTAAAACTTTTATTTTAATGCCTTAAATATTATAAAAAAATTCAATTATTAATAAAATTTAATATCTTTTTAATAACTCTTTTCTTTTTTAAAATGAATTTTCATTATTTATAAAAATGTAAATTTCTCGCATAATAGAATTAAAAAATCACTGAACTTTCATTAAAAGATAATAGATTTCTAAATTATATAAGTTAAAATTTTCTAAAGAAAAATCATGCAATAATTATTTTATGTTCATTTTGAAAGTTTTTATTTATTTTATTAAGTTAATTTTTTTTTTAAATTAAAAGAGAAAGAGGAAGAGAAAAAGAGAGAGTAATATATAATATTTTATTAATAAATTTTTATTAATAAATACAAATTATTACAAATTTAAAGTTATAAATTTGAAACTTTTTTTAAAATCATTTCAGAAAAATTAGTTTATAATTTTTTATTATATCATATAAATATTATATCATATTATATCATATAAATATTTTTCTTAAAAAATGAATGATTTTAATCAGTATCTTTCGTCATGTCAAATTTAATTTTTCTTAAGAAAATATCTTCTGTAAAAATTTCAAGCATTATTTTCAATTATTATCAATAGAATTACATATTATATATTATCAAATTGCAACGTAAAGAATATTAAATATTATTATGAGATTTCTCTTTTTTATATGAAGAATTATTTTTTTTCTGATTGTACAATGACATTTCCTATTTTATATATTAAATAATGCAAGTAATAAAGTACAAATGATACAGAGTCGAGATATTAATTTGAATTTGTATTCGTATAATTCGCTAAAAGTGAAGATGTAACAAATTTATAATTAGATACATATAATTAGATATTTTTTAAGAAATATCTTTGCAATTTAAATTCTTTTTTAATAATTCGTTTATACCATTCGTTTATACCGTTTATATAAATTTTATTGTAATTTTTTTAAGACATAATCATTTATTTTAGTTTACCTATTTGTCAAAATTAATATTTTTCACAAAATATTTTATATTTTAATTAAGAAAATTATTTTATAAGTATATCTCTAATATGTATATTTAAAAAAAATACAATTATATATATATATATATATATATATATAAATTTTTATTAAATCTAAAATATAAAAATTTATTAAAATATAAAATATATAATATATTTAAGAATTTTTATTAAAATATTCTAGCTTTTATCAAATAATTTATATATTACAAATATTACAATAAAATAATTTATATATTACATACAAAATGTATAATTATATAATAATAGAAATTTATAAGGTAATCAAATTTATAAAGTAATCATTTAAAGTCAAAAAAAAAAATAAAAGATAGTTTATGTTTCTATTATTATAAGTTTTAGTGTAAACAAAAATAATACATATAAAAAAAAATATAAATAATATATATAAATAATATATATAATTGTCTTAAATTTTTTCTAATATTTTCTATCTACCTTTCTAATAAAAAAAAATTAATATCTAATTAAAAATTAAAAACGACATTATATTTATATATTTATATTATATTATTAATAATATATATACGTTTTTTTATTTTTATTCTTATATTTATATTTATACACATATCTTTTAAAAATTTTATTTTATTTTAAAATTAAAAAAAACTTAAATAATCATTAATATTTTAAGTAATAAAAAATAGAATATTATAAAATGAAGTATTAATAATTTTATTGAAAAATTAATTGTCTTAAAATTTATGATTATTATAATATCAAATAATAAATTTTTATTAAACAAAAAATTAAAATTTTTAAAAATATAGTTTTATTTCAACAACTTAAGATAATTTTTGAAAAATATATATTTTTTTAAATTATTATTTATATTACGAACGCTATTTATTGCATGAAATACAGATTACTAGTTTCACAATTTCTAATTTTATTCCATTTACGGTTTTAAATGGTCAAAAAATGTGTTTCAGATTTAATGTGAACTATATATTTTTTTACTTCTCAAATTAATAAATTAAATAATATAATATATGAAAAAAAAAACTATGAGCATACAAAAATAATTCACTATTGTATATTTTTTAACTTTGGAAATTTTTTCTTTATGAATATCATTCTTCATTATAAGGAAAAGTTCAGCAAGATAAGATTAGATAATTTATTATAAATGCAGACTTTAAAAGAATGAAAAAATAGCACTTGTTAATAGCACAGAGTTATTGTTTCAGTAATAATATTACCTATATGATTATAGCTATATTATTATAGTCTATGGAATTCAACTTTCTAAATTTCACAGATAGGAAAAAAATTTATTATTCAACTTCAAAATATCGATATAAAAATATCTTGATATATAGTCCATATATATATATATATATATATATATATATATCTTTATAAAATTTTGTAATTTTTACAAAATATATAATCATGTTTATATTTATTCATATTTATAAAATATATTATATATTAAAATATTTATAATTTTTAATATATAGAATGAATAAAATATTTTGATTAGTGAATAACTGAATTATTTGTTTTTAAAGATAAAAAAATGTTTCAAGTAAAAATTAATATATATATATATGTAGATATTATATAGATAAAAATATAATTTAATAATAACAATATTGAACACATAATCGTATAAAAATTATTTTTTCTTAAATAAAATCATAAATTGAAATATGAAAATAATAATATTATAATAATTTTAATAAATTATATATTTAATAATATTATATATAAAATAACAAAATTATATTTTTTAAGTCTACTATTAAATACTAGTAAGTCTAAAATTAAATTTTTAAATATTAATATCTGAATTTTATTTTAATACTATTATTACAATATTAAGATTGTAAATAAATTTTCTTTTTTTTACGATAAAATTATTTTAAATAATTAATTTTATTGAAAAAATATATTTTTTATTAGTTTTTACAATTTTATTTTTTATAATGGATTTTTTAAAATTTAATTAAATAAAAGATGATAATTTATATGATGATAATAACATTTAGATTTTGATTTTTTCATGTTATATATAAGGAATAATTAAAATAAAAATTATCATTTTAACTATCTTCGGAACTATAATTAAAAAATTTTTATAATTAAAAATTATTTGGTATTTGTATCATTTATTTCAATTAATATAAATATATAAAAAATATATAACGAAAATTTTATGCAAAATAGTTACAATAATTATATAATATTAAAATTTAAATTAATAATAGAAACTTCTAATAATTAGAAGTATTAGAATTTTTTAAAATAGAATGAAAATTTATTTTCATAAAATTTTTTGTAAATTTTCTTTTATAAATTAATAAATCCTTAAAAATGCTATAACTTTTATTTCAAATATTAAATGTAAATTTTATCGAAATTAGCATATAATCAATAATATTTTCTTGTGAGATATAAGAACGCGTTGGCACTAAGATTATTACAAAATATCTATTAATTTAATTAGAATAATCAATAACTAATTAAATGATAAATATATTGAATAATGTTAAATTGTTAAAAAAAATTGATAAATTTTTAAATTGTTGCGTATCTTTATAAAAATATACAATTTATATTCATAAATATTTTTAATTTAAAAATGTCTTCAAAAAATTGAATTAAATGTATATATTATTTCAGAAAAACACAATTTCATAAAAATAATTGTTTTAATATCTTTAAAAAAATGGATTTATAATTTAATAAAATTTCTTAATGAACTTAATTAATAATCATCTTTAAATAAATATTTTAATTATAATTATTATCAATTATAATAAAATATAATATCAATATAAATATCTTATATTATTTATCAGTAAAACTTATATCAAAAAATTTCAAAAAGTTTCGATAATAATTAAAAATGTTAATAAATCATGAAATATCGACGTATAAACGGATCATATTTACGGATATTATGATCGTATGTGAAATATTCTACTTCTACGAAATTGCAATTAAACCGTCGTATTTCAAAATTAAACGCGTCTAGTTTCTCCAGATTAATGTAAATTGCAGCGAGAGATGGAGTTCATTCTCGTCAACATTCAGATACGCCGCGAATATTACGTGAAATTCCACGATACGCATATTTTATATCAATGGATTCATATAAATTAACGATCAAATAATAAGAAACATTTTAAAAATTTGCTACAATTCGTGAAATCAATTTTGATTCGATATCTGATATTCACTATCTAGCATTCATATTCACAATGTATTTCTAATAAATAATAAATTTGTAATAAAATCAAATCCATAATAAAAGATAAAATAACTTTTTATTATCAAAACAATTTGTTTGTATGTTCCCTATCATTTGTTTTATTCATTTTATATTCTTTCGAAATCTTTATTTTTGTTGTTGATGATTTTTATTGTATGTGAAATATACAATTGTTTATACTAATGTGTACATATATGATTTTTTTGTATTACAAATATATGTCTCGGTTTTATAAATGTAAATATATACATAATTTATATTCAATAAATAAAATTTTATTACAGAATTATATTATATAAAATATTATATTAAATAAAAATAAAAAAATATAATTATTATATATATATATATATATATATATATATATATATATATATTGTACTTAATTATAGTCAAAATTTACTTACAAATTTACTTATAAAATTTAATTATAATAAAAATTCAGAATTTAATATTTTGAAAATATATAAATTTTGACTATAATTGAATATAATTTAATTTTAATATCATTATAATTTTATTACTAATTAATTATTTCTTTCGATATTAATGTTATTCTTAATATTTATTTATTTTATAAATTTAATATTTATTTATCATAATATTTTTTACTTTTATTTTCTATTAAACATAATGTGATGATTATAAATAAATTTATATAATCGTTCTATTTTTATCATTTTATTTTTATATAAATGATTAGCAGCAATCAATAATAACAAAAAAATTTACTATATTTTTTTATATATGTGCTAATATTATTAATATTCTTTTAATAAATTTATTTTTTAATATATTAAATAATATATTTAACAATTATTAAAAATAATATATTTAATATAGTATCTGATATTAATCTTTTTAATTGATTATAATATATTTTAATATAGTAAATTTCTTAAATTTCTTAAATTTCTTAAATAATAATATTTTATCAATATAAAATATAAAATAATATTATCATATATATTTAAGATACACAAATACAGGACTCAATTAATCTAATTAAAGAAGTATAATAAATAAAATGTAAAATAAATCAATTTTCAACATTTGTATTTAAAATTTTTATTTAAACTTCAAATCAGAATGATAATGATAATTCTTTTTTTTCTTCTATAATTTAACAATCTAATATTTGTTTTTATTAAAATATGAATGTAGAATATTATAAAAAAATTAATGGATCTCCTCTTTTTTCACTTTTTGCGTTAGATAAAAGATTGTTTTTCTTCCAATATTATAATGAATGTTCAATTATATGATAATTATGCAAAAATTTTTTATATAGAACAGCATTGCATTTTTCATTATTTCCATTTAATTCTTCTTTATATAATTTCTCCGTCGAAAAATGAAAATGTAATTAACAATTTAATATTTTTCAATAGATTTTTGAACATTTTTCAATATTGAATAAAATCATGTTTATATGAATTAATTTAATAATAGAGTAAATTTTATAATAGTTATTTTAAATTTTATAATATTTAAAAATATAAATATATATTGCATTTTTATTATTTTAAAACAATTTTTAATTTAATAATATATTTTCAAATAAATTTTTCATATAATATGAAAATAATAAATTTCAAGATTCTGATATTAGAATAAATATTTATATTTCTTGTAAAAAATATGTAATATTTAAGTCAAATACTTTCTCAATTCTTTCTTTATTAATTTTTGAATTGCCTTGCATGAATATGATAACGCAATATGTAACATCCCAAGATAAATTTATTTCCAAAGATAAATTAACATCCCAAAAAACGAATTTAAAAAAAATTGTCTATTTCAGTAAATAAAAAATATCATGCTAATGTATATTCTATTCTCATATATTTAGATATATAGAAAAATTCTTTATTTTAATAAGATTGTAAATTTATTTATATAAAGCAATATTCAAGAAAATTTATTCAAGAAACACATATTTATTATAAAATTTATATTTATTATTTATTATTAATTTAATACTTATTATTTAATTTATTATAAATTAAATTGAAAATATATGATATATATATCTATACATATATATACAATATATATATACAATATATACAATATATATACACTTATTGAAAAAAGTTATAATTATAAATGGAGAAATTAATAATTATAATATAAAATATTAATCGTTTGCGAATTTTTTTATATTTTTTCTTCTCTGATATAAATAAATTAGAACTAAAATATAAAAAGATAAAATTAATATAACAATGAGATAATTTTCTAATAATTATTTTTGTTTAAATATATTTAAAAGTTATATAAAAATAAATAAATAAAATAAAAAATAATAAAATAAACAAAAATATTTATAAATAATTAATTTTTTTCTTAATATCATTAACTATATGTATCTATTTGCATATATTATATTTTTTTAATTTAAATTTTTATAAAATTTTATTGAGTGATAAATATATATATATATATATATTTATTTAATATATTTATGTATAATATATTTATTATATTATTCTTTACTTTAGAAAAATATAATAAAAATTTTATTTATGGCTATATAAAAAGCTATAATAAACAAACATATTAAAAAAAAAAAGTCTTAAATAAGTCTTAAAATCTGAAATTATGATAATTTAATTTAATTTTTTTATATATATTTAAATAAATTACATTCTAAATATGTTTATTTTATGATATGATAATAATAATTATTTAGAATTATTTATAAATATAATAAATAATATATAGCATTTATATTAATAAATATAATTATTTTTAATTAAAAAAATATATTTATAATAGTATTTTATTTTTATTCTTTTAATTTCTCCAAAATTTAAATTTAAATTTTAAAAAAAAATCATCGAAAAAATGTAAAATAATGAAATAAATAAATTATATGAAATTCTAATAATAATTATCATAAAATAACATTAAATATATTAAATATATTCCTTGATTAAATGAATTTTATAAAAATAATAATATTTAATATGTGCGAAAGTTGTATTATTATTATTATCATTAATATTTATTTAATATATATAATAACAAAAAAAAAATGGACTTATTATTCAAATATGCGTGTGCGTGTGCGTGTATGTGTGCGCGCGCGTTCCTGTGCGTGTGTATATCATTTTTAATTAAACTTATATTACTTGAATTAATGTACAATAGTTAAAATAGAAAAAGCTCGAATATATAATCTATCTATAGAAAAAAGATTAATTATTTTTTATTCACAAATAGAATGTTCTTTAAACAGATATTGATTAATTTTGATAAAATAAATTTTGAATTAAAATATGTTGATTATTTTGATAAAATCCGATATTTTATATTATTGTTGATATTTCGTTGAATATTCGGAAACTTGACAAATCTGATATTATCTACATTCTCGATAAAATATATCATTTCTTAAATTTTAATTTATTGCTTATCAAATTTAAATTTAGTGTATTTTTATAAAATTTTATATTATAAATTATAATTATAATGAATTATTTTTTACTTATTCAAATTTTATTAAGTTGATAATTAATACAATACAAATAACATTTAGGATGAAATAATAATTATATTTTTTTTTATAAAAGAATGATTAATAATAAATTTTAATCACGTGAAAAAATTATTTGACATAAATTATTAATATAATAAACATATATTTAGAAAAGTATAATAAAAACTTTATTTATGGCTATACAAAAGGCTATAGTAAACAAACATATTAAAAAAAAATAAAGTCTTAAATAAGTCTTAAAATCTTAAATTGTGATAATTTATATATATTATATATATATATATATATATTTTTACATATTAATATTATAACGAACATAATAATATTATAACAAATTATATAATTATAAAATTTGAAAAATATTATAAAAAATATTATAAAATTTGAAAAAATCAAATTCAAATTATATATTTAAAATGCAAATATAAAATATTCATATCACAAATTTTTAAAATGTTCAATATCGATTCGAATCAATACATTATATGATATTAAATTTTTAAAAATTTAAAAAAAAAAATTTTTATTATTTATATGAAAATTTTGATGATAACAAAATAAATTTTTTACGAATTTATTATTTGTAATTGAAATTAAAAGTCTTAAATGATTTAAATATTATTATTATCTGTTAAAATATAATGAAACATAGATACCTAATGAAATAATTTTAAATGTGTTATTGCATATTTTTATAATTCGTAATAAAAAAATTCAACTTATTTTAAATAAAATATAATTTTTTGAAGTAAAAATATTTAATGATACAAATGATACTTATGAATTATAAATCTTTGCTTTTAAAAACTATATTTTTAAATAATTAAATTTAATATAATAAGTTTAAAATTAAAAATTAAAAATATTGTAATAATGATTTCTACATTTATTTTTTCACAAATAATTAAAAAAGAAATAAACAATTTAATTTTTCTAACTTATTGAGTAGAATAAAATAAAGCAATGGGAGGAAAAAATAATAATAATTATTATTATACAAATAATCAGAAAAATTATTTAATGAATAAATTATATATAATATATTATATTTTTATTGATAAAAGTTAAAAATTTGCATATATTTTTTTACTTATGTCGAATGATATAGAACTATAATAATAATATTAGCATTATTAGTTTAAGAATAAAGATAACTGAAAATACAAAAATTTAATATAAGGTCGAAAAATGTTATGCATAACTAATATTTTCAAGAGAAGAAAATGGTACATCATAGAATAAAATCTTTTCAAGATATGTATATATTACTGTAAATTCTACTTGCACAAAATAGTTACAAAGAAAATAAGAAAATAAATAATTACAAAAAAAATAGAATAAAATAAAGAATTTTTATTATCCAAAATAATTAATAATATATCCATATAATATTTTTTTAAAAATTTAAAAAAAAAAGAAGACAAAGATAAGAAATTAAAAAACAATAAAAATAGAAATATAAAACAATGTTATAAAGAACACAAGCAGAAGCACTTTTATAAGTTTATTTTTTCCATGCCGGAACTCCCATTAACATCGATCGTGAAACGATGCTGGAAGTAATTCGTCTGGCCTTTAATCGCCCTTTGGATGGTTTATTTTATGAACGCACATCGTTCTAAGTAAAAGATAGATGTTGACGTGTACAAGTAAGTACTTACTATTGATTGAAGCGAATTAATTTTTATTTTGTATTATTATTTTCAAAAATTTTAAAAATATTATTGATAATTATTTGAAAAATTTATAGTTTCTGTCTTGTTATATATCTATATCTATTTTATCTATTATTATAATTCTTATCTTTTGTATGTTTTATTTACCTTATATATATATATATATATATATATATATATATATATATATATATATAAAACATATATATATAATTTTTATATATATATAAATTATATATATATATATATATATATATATAAAACTCTTTTGGTATTAAATATTGAATTCTTATTCGATTATTCAAATTAGTTATATAATATATAATATATAATATACTTTTGTTATATAATCAAGAAAATTGTTGTAATTTTTTATAGGTGCAATAACGAATTATTGAAATAATAATTTCATTATCATAAGTTTTAAAATAATGATATTAATTAATTAATCCGATATTATTAATTTTTTAAGAGGATATTGAAAATGTAACAAAAATTTGTTTCATGTCTCACAAGAAATAATTATGATAAAATTTTTTTATAACAATTAACTTTAATACTTAAATAAAAACAATAGATAATCAATATATATATATATATATATATTATATTTTTATTATTATTTTTATTATTTTTATTATTTTTATTATAATATATATATTATACATTATATATATATATATATATATATATATATATATATATATATATATATGATACTTTATATATAAGATATAAATAAAAATAATATTTATGAAATAATATTATGACAAAAATCGTTTATATTTATATAAACATATAACTTTCAATGTTTAACTTTTAATTTATAAGTAAATTTAAACAATAATTAAATACTATTCATAAAAAGAATGTATTTCGATATGTTCTATTTAATTAATCAATATACATATAAAGTCTTATTTTTAATAACAAATCAATATATTTATACTTTTTACTTTATTTTTAATTTTAATATATATTATTTTTATAAAATTACAATTAAAATTACATTTTTTATCTAAAAAGTTATAAATAAAAAATAATTTTTATTATAAATTTAATGTAATATATATCTACATAATATTATACATCAATATATACATACACAAATATATAATATATAATATATTTTCTATTATTAATTATGTTATTTTTTTAAGAAAATAGTATACGTCTTATAAGATTAAAAAAATGCAATTGGAACAATTAAATTGTAAATTATTTAATTATCTTATTTCATAAAAATTAACATATTAAAATTAAAAAATGAACCAGTTTTTTCATCAATGCATTTGAAATATAATTTATTATTAATATGATTATTATTTAGTTTTATTATATAATCATGAATATTAATATCATGAATCATTAAAACTGAACATGAATAAAATCTCATTTTGATTTTTTAAACATTTTTATTAAAAATATTTTAAATGCAAAAATTACAAAATCTTTTTAGTCCATAACATATAATAAAAGTTATTATTAACTTGTGAAATTTTTTTTTATTGTTTCTTGACAGAAAAATTATAGATTTTTACGACTTATAAACAAAAGATTATACATAAACAATCAACTTCAGCATTTTTCATTAAAAATAATTTTAACTTACGCAAAAAATTACGAATCATTTTTTCAGTTCACATATTCAGTTCACAGTTCAAATATTGTTAATTTTGTTAAATTTTTTTTCTATCGTAAAAAAATTATTGATCTCTATAACTATATATATTTATCTATATATTTATAAACAATCTAGAATATCCACGGTCTAATTCAACATTTTTCATTAAAAATAATTTCAATATATATAAAAAATTACAAATTATCTTTTCACAATGCGTGGTAAATAATTATTAATTCATTAAATTTTCTTTTTTAATATACTTTTAAAAGTTTTTCAATAAATTAAAAAGTACATTGGTCTGTATGATTTACAATCTAGATCACTTGACTACTTTTGATCTCTCCACCGGCATTGAATAATAAACGCTTGGCCGCAGAACGGGTCAAGGGGAATGTATTCCCCTCGGAAGGTGTATTTTTATAGAGAACCACTTGAAGAGCGACAAACGGGCATGCCAGGGACGTACGATATTTATTTATAACCCTTGTCGCATGAATTTCACGATATGCAGACGAAAGCACCCCAGGGAGCGGAACGTGTTTCTATCCACTACCGGCCACTGGGTCGATAAATAGGAACCCACAAAACCGTCAACAGAATCCACTGAATCTTTTTCTTTTTTATATTATGATCCAAAGTCAATCGTTCCTCGAGATGCGGAATTCTTTATCAAAGATCTTTGGAATTTTTGACAAAATGCAAAATGATCGATATGTGAGTAATGGTATATTTTATATGTATATTCTATTTGGTGCTATATATGTGAACAATTTTTTTGATATATTATATATGGTATTATTATAAAAAATAATTGTTTTTATTTTAATATTTATTTAATTATTACGTTGAAAATAGAATATATATACAAAATTTGAATATATAAAAATATATTAATAGAATGCATATGATATGCAACAAATCACAAAATATTTAAAGTATATGCATTATAATATTTAAAAAATAAAACAAATCTTTTTTTAAGCTTTATTTCTGTAATCACTATTAAAAAATTGATTTTGATAAAAATTCACAATATTGTTATAAATCAGATACTTACTTATTCCAAATATTTTAATATTTAACAACATATTATTAATATATCTCTATGTATTTGTTAGTATAATATTTCACTTTTTTTAACGTTTAGTTTCTATAAGATTAAATAATTTTTTAATATTGTAATAAAAAGAATTTCAAGAATCTGTTTGTTTTTCTTTTTTAATCTATATTTCATCTATCTAAATTTTACAAATTTATTTATTTTATAATTTTTATATATTCTATTAAATTTAAAATAATAAAAAATGATTAAAATGAAAAATGATTTATATTATAATTTATTAATAATCTATATTGTTATAATTTAATTTTATTATTTAAAGCATTTTTGAATTGAAACATTCGCTATAATATTATAAATATATAAATTTTATTCTATTTCTAATTTGTATAGAAACAAATTTAAATAATAAACAAATTTAAATAATATATAACGTTCAATTTTATTTACAAGCATATATTAAATAAATGTATCAATTAATATTATTGAATAGTTATTTTTCCTAATATGAAATGCATTTTTTTATTATATAAATATCATGATAATTTACAATAGTAAATATATATAATATGAAATTTATTGTATATATATTATTTATATTATAATATATTTTTTATTGTAAAATCATAAATTTTACTTTTTTTTTCAAAAAAGATAATTTAAAAACTTTTAATAACCGTTGAAATTTTTAATTAATAATTAATCATTTATAATTATTATAAAATTTAATTCAATCTATTATATTGATATATAATATAATTAAGTTATCAATAAAAAAATTAGACATAATATACAATATTAAATTATAATTATATACAATAAAAATTATATATTATATAAATTTTTTAATTAATTTTTAAATGTTTAGTTTAAAATCATGAAATTTCGATTAAATTAAAATGAAATGTAATAAATAAATATAATAAATATAATAAGGTAATAATAATGATAATGAAAATAATAAAAATAATTAATTAAGATAAATAAAATAAAAATAATAGAAATAATATGGATTAATAAATAAGAGGAATATATAAAAAGATTAATAGTAGGTATATAAAATAAAAATTTTAACGTATTAAAATAATATAATAGCATTTAAAAGTTCTTCACAGTCACAATGAATTTTTTATAATGAAAATATTTCTTTAAATTTTAAAAAATCATAAAAAGCTTTATTTTTATATTTTGTATATTTCGTTATATAATAAAATATATTTAAATATATTTTTATTTGAAATTAAAAATTAAAGTTTTAAATTCTATCTTTTTATTAAAATAATTTCTTATTTAAAATTATATGTATTATTTTTCTCTATTTTTCGACTTTTTTTATTTTTTATTATTTATATAAGAAAAAAATTCATATTCAATATTTAATATCAATTTTAATAACCTCAGATTATTTCAGATTATTTTTTAAAATATTATCATAAATAAAAAATTTTTACTATAAATATAAATAATCATTTTTATTTATATTTATTATATTTATATTTATTATTTATATCTATAAAAATAATAATTTATTACATTATACATTAATAATCTATAAAATAATAATTTATTACATTATTAATCATATAATTCACATTTATAAATCTATAAAATAAATAATTATTTATTAAATTATTCATTTCTATTAATTTTAAAATACAGCAATATTGTTCATATATATTATTTAAATACGAATTCGTACATGTTTGTTTTGTCAGATAAAATGGTAGGATGATTTAAATTCAGTTTTTCTGATTTAATTTAATCGCGATTCGAATGCAGAAAAAGAAATTAATATCAAACAAATATTACCGCATCGATATATTTAATAGCGGTGTTTCACAGTAACGCAGCAAAATAATCTTCTCTTGCTGCTTTAGATCACTTTGCAGAGGCCATCGTGTGTAGCTAGATAGCTCGTTTATGTTGCGCATCGCCTCAGGGTGTGCGGTATCCGACCGAAAATCGAGGAACGTTTTAGGATCGCCAGAGAATACAAGCCAATAGGCCTTTATCCGAGGTTGTGCATCGAATTCTCTCGTTCTGTATCGTTGTTCTCTGCATCGGAGATCGCATGCCCATCATTCTTATGGCACATGTTTGATACGATGAGAAAATATTTTCTTTCCCTCCTTGATATTCATATATCGACATTTCTGATCATTCGGAAGTTTACATTAGAAAGATTATTCAAAAGATTAAAATTGGATTAATGCTTCAATGTTATTCAAATTAATTTAATTCTGCAATTCTTTTGACTTGTTTTTTGTACATTTTTCGTAATTATTAAAAACAAATATTTTCTGATTTTAATTTTTATTTTTATGACTGTTTTTATCAAAAAATAAAAAATATTTTATATCAGTTAGATAATATTAGATTCATAAATTTTGAAAAATAATAAACATAAATAACAAAAAAATAAATTGTTATCTAATCATTTTGGAAATAAATTATAACGATGTCAGCATCATTTATAATTTTATATTCTGAAATAATTTCTTATAATAATTTTTAAATTTTACAAAATCTAAAAAATAATTATATAAAAAAATAGTTTTTCCATTTTCATAAAAAAATAATATTATCTCTATGGTACTTTTGCGACACAATTTAAATAAATATTTTTAAAATAAGATAATAGATTAAACGAAAGTTAATAGATTAAACAAAATAATATGTTGTTATAATTATAAAAATAAAATATATTGAATTGGATAGATAAGTTCTATTTATAATATTTTAATATTTTTATATGTTAATTTGTTTAATTATTTTGATATTTATCTTCTAGTTGAAGTGTTTAATAACATCTTATATATTATATAAGTACGTAATAAGATTTCGATTAATAAGCTATGTTAATAAGATATGTAGTTCAGATAAATCTAGTAAATAATTATTAAGATTACAATACTATCTAAAAATATTATTTAAAAAATAAGAAATTTAAATTTAAATATAAATTTAAATATATTTAAATTAAAAAAATTAAAACTAGACTAACAATATTTTTCCAAATAAATTTCTATAAAAAGAAATGCTGTAATTTATTTTCGCTTGATAAAAATGAAAAGATATTTAATAGTAATTAATTTATTTCTTACGGTTTATCACTTATTACCAAAGAAGTATTTCAATGACACGAATTTTTTATCGTTATTATTGTATTATTATATTGTATAAAATATTATTTAAAAGTTTACATTATACAATGAGCACAAATAATATATAATAATATAAAATAGAAGAATGTTAAATATGCATATGAAAAATTATTATTAAAGAATACATAAAAAAAATATTACAAATATAAAAAAAAGAATGAAAAGAAGAGAGATGAAAAACTAAAAAATTGCAAGTGTGAAAGAAAGAGAAATAAAAAAATAAGAATATATAGATAAAAAAACAAATTCTTTTTTAGACAGAAGACAAAGATACTAGTGAAAAAAAAATTTAATTACTTTTAAATGATTTTTCATATCTAAGGCAATTCTTCATAATTTTCTTATATAAATGGTATTTGTAAATAAATAGTATTTTTATTATATTTTGAAATATAATATACTATTATATTATGGGTATATATAATGGGTATATTATTATACCCATTCTTATATATACATATATTATGATATAACTGCTTAAAGAATTAATGCCGTTTCTTTCTTCTTTTTTTCTTGTAGTAATAAAATAATATTTTCAAAAAAAGAATAAAATCAAATATTTAAAATTCAAAAAAAAAGTCAAATTCAGTCACTGCATAATTATTTTTTCGTGTATCATATCATGAATTTTATTATAAAATTTAGAAAAATTGAGAAAAAAACGAAATTATTTTGTAATATTATTTATCACAAATTATAATAATATTTATAGAAATTTTTAAAAAATTAAAATAGAAATATTTTAATTAATTAAAAAGATATATTTAATATATGAATTATAAAATATAAATTAACTCCAATATCAATTAATTCTATGATTTTAAAACTATATAATACCATAACGTATAATTAATATTTAATTTTTTATAGAAAAAATGTTTTATTTAAAATAGTCATACTTTTGAATTTTGTAAACTTTATAAAAAACGAATAAAATATTGACAAACTTACATTAATCATTCTTTCATTACATGGACTTTCTGATACATTCCTCTATTAAAATCATATAAAAATATATCTCCCTTCTCAATTACATAGAAATTTTTTTCCTTCAAATATTTGCTTTCCTAAATATTTCATTTTTTGCATAAAAAACATAAAATACGATGTGCATCAAAGGAGAATTTTGAAAACTTTTTAGCAAAAAGATGCTTTGTTTCTCTTTGAAAACTGATGCTCATAGAATCTACGTTACGAAAATCGTGCAGTAAATTTGCAGAAAACACAAAGTTTGCTATGTTAAACGACAGAATGGCCGGATGAAACGTATTCGAGCGAAGGCGCGATATCCCTTTGTTTCATCGTGCTATTTTTGACCAGTTTCGAGACGAGCGTATCCCCTTCCGGTTCACGCGACTATAAGAGGCTGCAATTGAGCATGTGCTTGCCTCATGAATGAGAGTCATGAGCATACTGTGTCTTGACGATGTGTTTACATTCATGTATACCTGACGTTGATTTTGTGTGCAAGAGATTTGTCTGCACTGTGAATGAAATGAAAAAACTGCGCCTCCACGTTTGTAGAGAGTGATTCATAAATGCATATAAATGTAATTGCAAGTAGTGAATTTATAAATAAAATAAATAAAAGAGAAAAAAATTATATGAAAAGATAGAGTATTTATTTATAAATATTTAACAACTTTTTTAAGAAAAATTTTAAAAAGAGATTAAAAAAGTATCATGATGTATCTAAAAGATATAAATATATTTCGAAATCTCTACCAATTTTTGTAAAAATTATATAAATATATGAACAATATCTTTTATTAATAAATATAATTTATAATTATAAAATATACTTTATTGTTATATAAATATGTTATATTAATTATGATGATTAATTGCAGGATGATTTATTTAATTTTGTTTTTTGAATTTTGAATTTTGAATATATAAATTTATTTATATATTATAAATAATTTATAATATATAATATTATATATTATAAATGATAAGAATATAGATAATAATAATAAAGAAATATTTAAAACAATGTTTGAAACAATATTTAATATTAAATATCAAAGAAATACACAATCTAATAATTAAGTTTTCTATATGTTACTTTTTATCCAAATATAAAAAGCTTATCTTGAAGTTGAACTTTTTAATTATAATATGTAATTTGATTCGGAAAAATATTGAATGCCGAATAAAATAATAAATAATACATAATAATGTAAAGTTAAAATCTAATAATTATTTTTTTGTGAAACATGGAATAAAATTTTTATATAAGTATGAACATATCGATATAATCCACTTATCTATTTCATATACGAATAAATATTTGCAGATAATTTGATTGATACATAATTTTGTAATATTTTATTCAAGATTTATTGATAGAACATAAATATTTCATCTTTTTATTTCAAATTCTATTATCATATTTATCATTATAAATTTAAAAAATTTTAAAATTACATTTATAAATAAATAAAATAAATAAATTTTAACAATGTAATATCAATACGATAAGATTAAATACACGTTATGTATAAATACGTTAAGTGATTATTATACTGAGATTATTCTTTAATCAATAAATTAAGCAAGATAAACTTCATGCTTAATTCTCGGAATTGATGATATTTGGTTACTTTTTATATAATCATTTTAAAAATAAAGCTTATTGTCTGCCATTTGCGATATTTGAAGACATGAAGAATCGCATCGTTAGAGCATTTAATATATAACAACATCTTCGAAAAAAAAAATATATATATTTATATATATATATATATATATATATATATATATATATATATATATATATATATATATATATATTGCATTAGCTTATCCTCTATATAAATATTCATTTATTGTAATATATATTGTAATAAATGATTTTTTAAACATTACTCAAATTAAAAATCAATTTAAAATGTATCTTAATAATTATTGTTACCTAATGTAGTCATATCGATAATTTTTTAATTATCATTTGATATTCTTTGTAAATATTTAAAATATTTTTTGTCAAATATTCAAATAGTCAAATATTATATTTCAATTAAAAAATTCAATGATATTTGTTTTAATAAAAAGGCAAAATATAAAAAAATTAATTATTAGATTTATGCTTTCTTTTAAAACATAAGAAGTGATTTATTTTTATCGTACTTTATTCTTTTTATCATTCAACAAATTTTAATTTATAATATTTTCTAAATTAATGACTTTCTGATATAAATACTTTTTTATAGGAAATAATGAATTGTATTGATTAGTGCATTAAAATCACAAATGCAATCTTTATATAATTTTTATGTCCATTTATCTATAAAAAAATTATTAAATAATAATTATTACATAATATATCTATCCTTATATTAAATAATTTATTTTCACAATATTTTTTCTTAAAAGATATTTCATTTATTTATTTAGATGAAGCTAAATATAGACATTAAAAAAATATTAAGGAAAAAAGAGCTCTATTGTATATCTTAAAAAATACATATATGTATTTAATAATAACATAATAACTGTGATTTATTAAGAAATTGATATTAACATAATTTACTGGAAAAAAAAATCAACCAAGAAATATTTAAATTATCATTTACTTGACATTTTAAATTCAAAATGTATTTATATCAAACATTTTTGAGAAAATATTAATGATGAAAAAAATTGTAGAGAAAATATGTGATAGAAAGTTGTTTCATTTTATCTTCGTCTTGTTTCATCTTGTTTCTTATTAACAAATTTAAATTGTTTGTAATTTATAAATAAATAAATTTTAAGTTGCATTTCTATATATCAGAATAGATTATTTAAAAATATATTTTAAATTATAAAAATATCTTGAAAATATATTAACATTTGTACAATATTTTATTTAATTTTTTATTTAATATTAATAACTATTATATTATTATTTATATTTTATTGCATGTAGTAAATAATTAATATTCTTAAATAAACTATTTCAAATTTATAAATAAAATTTTTTAAATATATCAAATTATATATAACCAATATTAATTAGGAGATATTTTGTATTTATTCTTAATTTATTAATAGGATTTTTCTTAAATGAATGACATTTTCATGTATGAATGTTTATTTTAGTACATTTTAATATTAAGTTTAATAAACAGGAAAATAGAAAACAGGAAATATATGTAACAAATATAATTTGATATTCAGAATTATTAGAACTTAATAATAATAATAAATAATAAATAAAAGAATCTAATAAAAATTCAATTTATAGAACATATTATCAAAATTTATTTATTTTAATTGTCATTGAATTTGCAAGCATTCAATAAATTTTTCGAAATTATTCGACAATGTAATTCCCTATTAATTAAATTCGTTTCGATTTAATTAAAAGTAAATTTTATTTTATCATGTGAAATGAATTTTACATTTATATAAGATAAAACGCATAATTGAAAACAATATGTACGTACAAAAAAATATTTTTAGATTAATTGGACTTCAATGTTTACAAGATAACATGGTTTATACTTTATATTATATTTTATTTGTAATAATTTAAAACACTGATACATCAAACTATTTATTTTTTATTTGTAATCTCATATTTATAAAGATATAATTATATATAACAATATATAATTTATTAAAATAATTTTAATAAAAATTAAAATTAAAATAAAAATAATTTATTCTGATATTTTATTTAAAAACATATTAAAAAATATATAATCAATAATATAATCATAATCAATAATCATATTGGATATAGGATAAATAAATAAATATATATTAATAAAATATATTAAAAATAAATATGTATATTAACAAAATAATTACAGAATATATAGTTATTTTATGAACAATTGAAAAGTTCAGTCGAGTCATTTGTAAAATCATTACATTTAATTATAATTTTATTAATTGAATTAAACAAGTTTATGCGAATGTTAATATATTCTATGAGTAATACAGGAAACGTGTCAGCACATAGTTCTAATACGGATATATTCACGAACATAACTTCGTTGTTTCCAGAGATGCGCAGCACCTACGCATTTCCGGTTCGTTGCGAGAATGTCTGCTGACTAATTCAAAAGAACAAAAATTTCATTCACGAATACACATCAATAATCATGCTTATCTTATAAATGTTTTAGTAATGATGAAAATAATTCAAATTAGATACTATTTTATATATAATAAAATTTTTATATATTATAAAAATATATAAAATAAATATTATAATATATTTAATTATTATATTTAATATTAATAATAATATTAATGTTAATAATAATATTATATTATAATAATAATATTATATTATAATAATAATATTATATTATAATAATAATATTATATTATAATAATAATATTATATTATAATAATAATATTATATTATAATAATAATATTATAATAAAAATAATTATATATATATATATATATATATATATATATATATATATATAATAGCAAATAAAAAAAATATAACGAAGAATACGTAGAGAAAAATAATTGAATATCTATTAATTGTCAAATTAAAAATAAAATTAATTAAAATTTCAAATATTTTTTATACTTTTAGTAAAATTTATAAATGTTAGAAAAATTTAGTTTATAATTAATTATATAATATAGTTTATTATATTAACTAGTTATATAGTATATAAATAGTTATATATACAAATAGTACAATACAATAGATATATATAATAATATATTATATATTATATTATACTATATTATATTATATTATATTATATTATATATTATATTATATATAACATATTAATAATATTAATATAATATAAATATAATATATGATATATAATGAAATATTAATGTAATATATATAATAATATTAGCATTAATAATAGTATAAACATAATTTATTGTTTCAATTAATTCTTTACATTTTTTAAGGCAAACTTTTGCCTCAGAAATATAATATTATAAATATAAAATTTTAAATAAACTTTTGTTTTTTTATGATTAAATTATAACATTTATATCGTATTTCGCAAAATATAACTATACGATTATATATTTTCTTATTTATTTTCTGCATTTGTTAATATTTTAATAACAAATATAACTACTGCAACTTTTTTTTTTAAATTATTTTATAAATCTTAAAAAATATATAACATTTTATATAACATTTTATATATTTTATATAATTTAATATAATATTTTATATATTTTTGTATTAATAAATGAAATTTTATAATTTTATCTTAACTTGTTTACTTTATATTAATTATTCTATAAATACTTTTTATAGCTACTATAATAATATATAATATAGTATAATATAATAATGTATATTATATAATAATATACTATAATAATATATTCAATCTTCAAAATTTAATATCTAAAATTTCATTTATGATAAACTTTTGAATTATTATATTGTTATATACTAAATATTAAATATTAAATATTAAATATTAAATATTAAATATTAAATATTAAATATTAAATTTTTAGTTTAAATTAAGTTCATTGAAATGTAATTTGGTTAAATTTTATATATTTTGCAAAGTTTTAATTTATCTTAATTTTATTTTATTTAATAATTATATAAAATAAATTGAATGAAACAACAAAAACGAAAATTATTTCAGAAATTAAGTATTAAATATTAGATATTAAATTCAATGAATATTAACTATGAGATTATATAATTAAAAATTATTACATAATTTTTTCCCTCTTTAATAATATTTAAAAATTTTTAAATTTTTAATATTTAACCGATTAAAAATTAATAAATTTTTTTTAAATTATCTTTTTATCAAATTACTGAAAGTAATGAAAAATTATGGCTTATATATATGTATAAATTATATATATATGTATAAAATTGTAAATTATTTATTGTATTCAATATTTACAGTATTTTTGAAATAATATTTGGTGTAATTAATAATTGATAAGAATTAAATGATTCAAAATTAAATAATAATAAATTAATTGTAATAATTAATTAATTAATATTTTATCATATAATTTATATTTATAAAAATAAATATTACTAATGAAAAATAGTTTTATTTCATCATTTATTTCATATGAATAATTAAAAAAAAATATTTTTTTTTTTTTGTTTAAAGTTCTTTTTCAAAAAGTCCAGATTGAAAAAGTATGCGTGAATTTAGTTAATGATTGTAAACAAATGAATTAGATTAATTAAAGAATATTCTATATTTGAAAATAAATAATAAATAAAATTTAAATTAAATTTTTTTTGTTCAAGTTTTTGTTTTTAAGAAAATCAAAATAAAACAATAAACAGATAGTTCGTAAATAAATAGTTCGATGAATTTTTAAAATTTTAATTTTCAAAAGTTGTTAAGTTTTAAAAAAATTTTTTAAAAAATTTTATTCTAGTATACATATTATTTATTATTACATCTATTCATATTCGATCAGGAAATAATCAAAATTTTCAATTTCAATTTTCTCGAAAAAATTTGATTTATTTATTAATTTTTTTCTCATCATTTTTATACAGATATAAAATCAATCCCTCAATTGTTGTACTGAATTCTAAATTTATAATTTGAATTTCCAAGAATAATTTACTATTTATTATATATCTGATTATAGTAAAAATTATCAGAGAAAATGAACATTTTTTCATTCATCCAACGCGCATCAAAAGATTCTATAAAGAAAAATATTAATATCTCAAATTAAAATTTTTTTCCAGCCATCGAATTGATTGAAAGAACAATGGCAATGCAGTCTAAAAACACATAGCACCATCGTGAAAATTTTCAATTTCCTTTTACTAACTGGAATCGAGATTTATCCTTTGTTTTTGAATCGTAACGTATCGTAAGTATCCCCAAAACTGGTTTAGGAAGGTGGAAAATGGCGGAGAAAGAGAAGAAAAAGAGGAAAGGATTGACTTCTCCCAATAATTGCTTATTTTATCTTAAAAAGACTTAATATATACTATAGCGGATGTTACATCGTGTAACGTATCTTTAACGTATATGGTTTAATTAAACCATTATTGCGTATCAGTTTAAATCGACTTTATTCTATTTTTTCATTTTTCCTTTTTGAATTATATATCCCTTTTCGCATATTTTAATCTTGTCATTTACTCCACTATTCTTTTTTATTATTAAGTAAAATGAAAAAAATAAGGCAGCCTGAGTATTCAAAAAGATAAAGAAATAGTCATATATATTTATTTAAAGAATATTGGAAGGATGCTTCTTTTTCTTACAAGAAAAATTCTATACTTACGCATAAAATACTTGCCTTCTATACATGTATTTAATGTCATATTTTGATCCATTTTTATTGTTGTCATGCGAAAGAAATTATGCATATGAATAATGCTATGTGAAAACATATGTATCTCTAAAATATGAAGATACTCATTATTGCTTGATATATCTTGTATATTGTGAAAAATTATTTTGTAATAGTTTATATAAATTTTACTCAAATTTATTAAATTTTTTTAGGATAGATTAAATTATTTTTATAATATATGTATTATATTTAATTATATTTATATAATATATTTATATTATATATGTTATATTTAATAATTTAATATATATATATTTCATAAATAATTAAATATAATACATATATTATAGAAATAATTTAATCTATCTTAAAAAAATTTAATTAGCATTATTGTAATTACGTGTAATAAAAATACTATATATAATTTAAATATTTATATGTATTATATATATAAAATTATTGAAGATATAGAAAAAATTGCACAAATATTAACTTAATATTGAAATTAAATGTACGAATAAGTACTAAAAACAAATATATAATAAGATGCATAAATGAATAAGATAGTCTTGTAAAAAATATAATCACTAGTTAGATTTGATCAATCTCGCAATAAATTAAAATTATATCAATTTTTTATCAGTGAAAAATAAGAAAAGGATTATACGTGAAAATGTATGATTTTCATATATAAAATAAGCATACTAATTAATACGAATAATAATAATAATACTTCAATAAAAAGAATAAGAATTTATAATTATTTAAAATATAAAATTTACATGATTTTAAATAAATTCAATCTTTGTTTTGTCCCAGAATTATTTTTATCAATTCTTAAAATTTTAATATTCTTAGAATTTCAATCTTTGAAGGACGCATATACTTTTAGAAATTTAAGACACATAAAACAAAACATGAACATTTTTTTATTTTTAATAAAAAATGTTTTCCATTTCCTATGAATTTTCATTGAAAAAGGAATAATAAAAAATTCTTAGTATATCTATCTCTTTAAATAACTAATGCTTTCTAATTTCGATTATACATCTCAATTAAGCAAAAAGTATTGGTTATTTTTTTATTTTTATATTTTATTATGGAAAGTAATTTGATATCTTTGAAAAATTTTATTTTCAAAAGTTGACAAACAAGCATTTTCTTTTAATAAAATTTTTATTTTTTGATAGTATTTTTATAACTTTTAATGTTACTTAACTTATTCTTTTCATGATCTTTCGAATTTTATCAATTATCTTGCAAACTAAAATATTTTTTATATCATTTTATTTTATTTTCTTACACAATTGTATATCACTTTTATTATTTGTGAACATATTAATTTTTTCGTTTAAATTTAAAATATGACCTTTAAATTTAAAATATGATTTAAAAGAAAATCTTTCCATGTAAATTTCTATTGGGTTGGCAACTAAATAATTACGGATTTCACTCATAGATGGCTTCAGTTGAATTTTTAGGTTTGCTGGGGTAGTCCAAATGTAAAACACATTTTGTTATTTGATAGTTGGCAATTCAGCTGTCAATCAGTAAAAAAAGTTTTTTGATCGGTTGCGTAGTTTTCGTTTGGCGTTCGTTGAAAAATGGAAAATCAAAAGGAACATTATCATCATATTTTGCTTTTTTATTTTCGCAAAAGGAAAAACGCATTGCAAGCTCACAAAAAGTTATGTGCTGTTTATGGCGACGAAACCTTAAAAGAACGGCAGTGTCAAAATTGATTTGACAAATTTCGTTCTGTGATTTTTCACTCAAAGACGAAAAACGCTCTGGTCGTCCAGTTGAAGTTGATGACGATCTAATCAAAGCAATAATCGATTCGGATCGTCACAGTACAACTCGTGAGATTGCAGAGAAGCTTCATGTATCACATACATGCATTGAAAACCACTTAAAATAACTTGGCTATGTTCAAAAACTCGATACATAGGTTCCTCACGAACTGAAAGAAAAGCATTTAACGCAACGCATTAACAGCTGCGATTTGCTAAAGAAACGTAATGAAAATGATCCATTTTTAAAACGACTGATAACTGGCGATGAAAAATGAGTTGTTTACAATAATATCAAGCGGAAAAGATCATGGAGCAGGCCACGTGAACCAGCTCAAACAACATCAAAAACTGGTATTCATCAAAAGAAGGTTTTGTTATCAGTTTGGTGGGATTACAAAGGAATTGTCTATTTTGAACTCTTACCACCCAACCGAACGATCAATTCTGTTGTCTACATTGAACAACTAACGAAATTAAAGAATGCAGTTGAAAAGCGGCCCGAATTGACAAATCGAAAAGTTGTATTCCATCATGACGATGCAAGGCCACACACATCTTTGGTCACTCGCCAAAAATTATTGGAGTTTGGTTGGGATGTTTTGCCACATCCACCATATAATCCTGACCTTGTACCATCTGATTACTTTTTGTTTCGATCTTTACAAAACTCCTTGAATGGTAAAAATTTCAATAATGATGATGATATCAAATCGTACCTGATTCAGTTTTTTGCTAATAAAAACCAGAAGTTTTATGAACATGGAATTATGATGCTGCCTGAAAGATGGCAAAAGGTCATTGATCAAAATGGGCAACACATTACAAAGTAAAGTTATTTAATTCCATGAAAAAATTGTCTTTGATTTTCTAAAAAAATCCGCAATTACTTAGTTGCTAACCCAATATTTTCAAAAAATGAATTTAAAAATTAAATGCACTGACTTTTACCAATATATCACATTATTATAAATTTTATAGTACAATATCTATAATTTATAATTGTATAAAAGCTCAATCAAAATTTATATAATCTATAATATTCTGACCTAATTTGTTTGTTTGTGATCTGTATTTTAATCATTTGTTCTTATAAATAATACTAATAAGTCTTATATTAAAACAAATATTTGAAATAATATTCATTTATATCGATGCAACATTGTCTGATTGCAGAATTTTACACTTTTTTTTGTGGGCTTGTTTCATGGTTCATCACACATAATACTATTTGATTTCTTTTTGTATAGAACATTAAAAAAATATTGTATAAAGAGAGAATAACAATGTTAAGAGATATAAAACAAAAAATCATTGCAGCATATACCGCGATTAGTTCGAAAATAATAAGAAAAATGAATTTAGAGATCAGAAAATCTCAATATTACATTGATATTTCTTTCAATATCTACTATATGACTTATTGTTTACTTTTTCTATTTATTATATTGAATGATTTTGTAATAAGAATTATTGAATTCTTTACATTATCAGCGATGAAAAATTATGGCATGTATAGAATTTAAAAATTTTGAAATAAATTTGAAATTCTTGAAAATTTTCCATTCAAGAAAATTATTATCATACTAATAATAATATCCTTCTATATCATACAAGAAATAAAAAATTTTATATAAAGTTTTTTCTTTAAAATAACAAAAATATTTAAATATATATATATATATACTCATTTGAAGAGAACTATTCAATTATTTCCTAAACTGTTTATTAGAAAAAAATATTTTACTATAATAAAATTACTAATTAATATTTAAACATATCATTTTGAATATAAAAAATAAAAAAATAATTTGTATATAATTATATATAATTGCAATAAAGGTAAGTATTAAAAAATAGTACATAATGTTGAATAATCTTGAAACATATTTAGATAGATGAATTCATCATGGAAATCATACAATTCTACTTAAAAAAAAAAGATTAAAATCTTGGAGACAATATTTGAAAAAAATATATATATGAAAAATCATATGAAAAACATGAAAAATCCTCCTCGAAATAAAATGAGTTTTATAGTTGATGAATTGTTGACTCAAATGAGTTTTATTTGAGTTTTATTTTATATGAAATAATTTATAAAATAAGATTATATAATAATCTTAATATTAATTTAATAATATTAATAATAATTTATAAAATAAGTATGTAATAATTGCATATTTATGATTCACTTCAAAATGAATATTTTATATATATTTATGAAAAAATATATTTTCATAAAAATTTATAATCTATTTATTAAATATAAAAAATAAATAAATAAATAAAACGAAGCATAGGTACTAGATATATAAACACATAATCAAATAACAGAGGAAATGAGGAAAATTGTTAAGAATCACACGAAGTTTGGCCGAAAAACGTTAACAAACTTGTTCAGATTACGAAACAAGGCGTGGGATAATGTTTCTTGTGCGGCGTTAAAAGACAAACAACTTGGCATCTTCGGCACGCGGTCACCAATCTACCGGTAAACGAAGACACATCGAGTTTCGCTTTCCGTGTTGTTGGAAAGACCAATTTTGCCGTTCCTCGGTCGCCTGCTGCCACGTTAATCGTTATTTATGACCGTGACTACTTTTCGTGCACGCCGCGGAATACACCTTCTATTTGCTTATCGATCTACGGCCCTTACGAGATTGCGAATGGGCCGACTGATACACCTCCGCAGAATCGCGGCTTCGTTCCATGCCACCGTCATTTTTCTCACGATCGGGTCAAGACACGGATACACACTACCAACACGATGATTTATTGCTGATTCACGATCACTGAGAACGCCGTTGTTATGCGAAACGCTTTTAAAACGCATCGCGTATTTTCACGCTGATGCCTCTGGCAGACTGCTTCTCCTCGCTACCAATCACCGTTTTGTGCGGTCCACGATAAAACCGTAACACAAGTAGCGGTAATCGCTCTCTATGTTTTTATCCTCGATTTATTGTTGCTAGAATTGTTAATTATAAGCTTTGTTGATCGCATGTAAATAATAGGTTAAATTGATTGTGTATTATATATTTGATAACAATTTTCTTTTGTTTTTCAAGAATAAACAATTGTTTTGATAAAATATAATTATACTGAGTTAAATCAGTATAAAATAAAAAAAATTTGATAAAGAATTAAAAAAGAAATGTTCATTTTATTGAAGAAAGATATTCATTTTATAAGACTAACGAAAGTTATTTTATGATGATAGCGGAATTAAAAAATGTTCATTAAATTTATTTTTAATTAGAATGTGTTTTATTTTATATATTTATATTAAAATGTATATGATACATTTTCGATCATCATTTAATAATTACGAAACAAGACAATTGATAATTATATTTTATTTTTATCAAATTAACAAATTTGACGATATCTATATTATTTTATTGAATTATGAAATATCATGAATAATGAATCCACTATTAATGAAATAGTGGAAATAAAATTATTTAAATTGATACATATTATTTTAATTGAAAAAAAAGATAATCGGTATTTATTTTAATAAATATTTTTTACTTTTTATTATATTTTTAAATATAAAAAAATTTACAGGAATTAATTTATGATTCATAATTTACAGCAACTAGTTTTCTTCAATGTTTATGAAGATAAATATCCATTTCATCAAAATTTGGTGTAACAAGACAGATTACTTATTTTTTTGATTTTAGAAAAAAAAATATTATTTAGTAATTCAGTCATTCAATTTCAATTGAATCATTTTATTAAATATGAATTTTATGTAATATGAATAATAAAAAATCTCATTGTATCATATTATTATATCATATCATAAAACGTAATGATAATGTATTATGTAAATATGCAATATCGATCAATATATGTCAATGATATGAAAAATTTATTTACAATTAGATTTATAAAACTTGTAGACAATAGAATTGTTAGATATTCTCATTACTATAGTATTATACTATAGTATATTCTGGTTTTATTATTATACAATGCAACAGTTTATAATTTTATCTTATATTCTTTTTATATATATGTAAATTTTCTTTTTAAATGAGGATATAGAATAAATATTATTTTTTTATTCTTAACTTTATATAATATTATTAAAATTATGATGAAGTTAAACTCAAATAAATATAATTATCTCGAAAATATTGATATCAATAATTATATTATTATATTATGTTTAATAATATTTATTACATATAATAATTCTATTATTATATTTTATGTTAAAATATAAATTTTTATGAATATTGTTGAATTACATGTTTGTATCTTTATCATAAAGAAGATAATATTATCATTGTATATCTATGTAATAATCAAAATAAGAAACATAGTCTGACAGTACACAATACAAATATTAATTCTTTTCATTATAAATATGAACAAATGATTTGAGTTCAAACCAATTTTTTTTTTATTTCTTTGATATAGCAAAGAAAAATCAACAAATAATAGATCAATTTCATTATATAATTTTGAATCAAATTTTGGTAGATAACAATGTATTTAAATTATATTGATATTCAAGAAGGATATGATATAAAAAATATATGTACTTAAAAATATTTATAAATTTATTTTGAACAGATAACTTCAATATATCGAATAATAAGAGTTTAACAGTAGTTTGGATTTCCCTTGAGATGATAGTTGGATTTCTTGTTGTAATCAAGCGTAAAACTTTAGTAGCAATACACTCGAAAATATCATTTATAAAATTCATGATGTTCGTTGATTCGACTTGAAATTTTCCTGGAAATTTGAATATGAAGTTGTATCAATATCTTATGTACAATGATATATAAAATTTACAATGATTTATAAAAATATTTAAACATTTATCTAATATAAAAATTTATTAAGCTAATAATAAATTAAGTTAATTATGTTAATTATGTACAAACTTTTGTAAATATTCATTTTTTAAATTATATTTTAAGCAAAGTTTGAAATAAATCTAGAAATATGTATTTTAATTAATTAAATATTTATGAATATTTCTAAAAGTAATCATAATATCAGAAAATATTTTGAACGAAAGTTAAATAATTTAAAGAGATCATAATTTGATATATTTTTTTCTAGATAGAATTATAAAATATATATAAAGATCAATTTTATTTTTTTAATTTATTTTTTTTTTAAATAAAATCAATTTTTAATGCGTCTATGTAATCATTTTATCATGATATTTTCTATAAAAAATAAAAATTTATTATTCAAAAAATTATTAATTCAGTAAATATTTTAATTTTATAATACTTATTATTATATTATGTAAAATAATATTCATTTTTTATACTTTTTTTCTTTTCTTTTTTTTTTTATTTCATACATCAAAAGCTTTATATAATATATATAGTATATAATTAAAATTTTATATACTATATATACATAATTTTATATAATATATATACATAATCCTACATTTGTATGTGGATATATTTCATAAATATGTATATATTATATTCATAAAAATTATGTATGAAAAATTTGTTTAAATTAATCAATTTAAAACGTGATTTTCTTTTTCCTCTTCTTTTTCTCATCAGATCAATATCGATAAAAAACTTTATTAATTACAAGAAATGCAATATGTATTACATTTCGTGCATTAATCGTAATATTTTTATATCTCGATACATAAGCTTCTTGCAATATCTCAATTTTCTCAATAATTAATAATCCACGAGTTGAATTCTATGAATCAACGTGAATCTTCAGGATAGAAAACATATATTTCGCATATACAGATACATAAATACAATTCCGAATTACATAGATATGCGATTGGAAATAGGGGAAAAAAGACTAACATGGAAAATTAGATTTTTCTTTTTTTTACATTTCGCTCTACCGATTTTATAAAATGGCAAAAGATATCTGGAAAGACGCAGGTTGAACGAATCTTAAGAAAAGTTTTTCGCTGATTTTCAGTTCTGACTATCGTTTTGTCTCTTTCTTAGACACCTCACTCGATCTTTTGGTTCATAAATCGCTAACGCAACCGAACGTGAAGCCATAACTCGTAACGGCGAGTCTCCCACTGCTGTGGGGGAGTAGGAGATGGTAGTGAAGGTAGAAGAGGTGGCGTCTGTGTCGAGCCGTCTGTCACGTGATGCGAGTTCTATATTCATATCTTTGCTCACGCGAGTAAAACATAGAAAGAAGAACTTGATCCACCGGAAACTAAAAATGTCGTTTCGCGCATACTTATGTAACTTTGATGACCTATGTTTACGATATTTTTCACTATGAGCTTCATTGAAATATTACAAATTTTGATGACCTATGTTTACGATATTTTTCACTATGAGCTTCATTGAAATACTACAAATGAATTTTCTAACGCTCAATTAGGATAAAATTATTTGCATGGATGATAGTTCGAAAAGATGTATTAAATTTGATGATATCATAAAACATCATTATTGAGCATTCAAATATTTGATTATTCAAATATTCGAATACATACATACATACATATATATGTATATATGTATACTTAAACTAAATTTAACAATATTCATAGAATATATATATATATATATATATATATATATATATATACAGGATAATAAAGTTTGTATACTAGGATTTGTTGGAAACATTATATGTCTATGATATTATATGACTATTATTGAATTATGTCTACTTGATGATAATTGATAATTCATAATAAATTTATTAAATTTGATAACTTTAATCGATTTTGATGAAAGACATATAAAAATTATGTATAAAAATATCTCTTCGAAAGATGAAATCAATCCTTCGAACTCTCAGTATTTCCTAATGTTTTAAGTGAAATTTCGTGAATACATTTAAGTGAAATACATTTGTTTATTGTATTCTGATTATCAAATAATTTTAAGAATAATTTTCTAGTCTTTTTGCAATTTAAAATTAATAATATAATTAATTTTTTGTAATGCATTTTCTTTAATTAATTCTTAATTTTTAATTGTTTTATTGCATTCATAAATTTGATTCTTTCTGACGAATTTTTAAGTTTCATTTTTCAATTATGATGAAGTCAACGTTTTATTATAATAGATAATTTTTAAAATTATATTTATTTACAATGATTTTGAATTATACGTGTTAAAAACTGAAAATTCAGAATAAAAGATTTATGATTATAAGATTTTTTTTTAATTTATTATTTTTATATTAATATTATTTTACATTTTACAGAATTATTGAACATTAGAATTTGATATTGATAATATATATTTTATAATATAAATTTTAATTTTTATTGTTATAAGAATATAATTATAATATTGTTATAAGAATATGAGAATATATTTCCTGTAATTGATAAAAACTGTATCTTATGTATATTATCAAAGTTAAATTAAAATACAATGACATAAGATGAAATGATACAATATTAAATGATAAAATTATATAATAATAAAATTAAATATTTTATGAAATTATATTTTTATATTTTTATTTATTTCTTTTATCATTATATATATATATATATATATATATAAAAGCATATAAAAAATTGAGTCACATTTTCTTTTTAAATAAAATTTTATATTTTAGATTACATTATTATAATTTCTTATTTATTTATTTATTAATAACAAAGTATTTATATACTTTTGCTTTATATCTATTAGTTTAAGATTTTATTTGAAATTTACAAATTTATTTCAATATAATCATAAATATTGTGGAAAATATTTATTTATATGTATACAATAAAAAATATTCATTTATTGAATTTTAAAATTCTTTTTTTTTCTTGCTAACACATCTTTTTTTAAAAAAAATTAAAACATTTTTTTTATAAAAAATACAGAATATGTTTTTATATAATATTTTATGATATTTTAGTATATTTTAATATATTTTATATATTTCAAATACTTCAAAATACTATCTTTCTTTTGTTACTTACGATATTAAAAAGTGTTTTGTTAAAAAAATTACAAAAAAAAATATAATTTAAAAATTTGTATTAAATAATATAAACATAAAGATAAATATATATTTAGAATATTTAAAAAGAAAGAATAATTCGATAATTTATTAGATATCATATAAATTTTATATTTACATAATATTTAATCTTATAAAATCTACCTCTAATTATTTCAAAGTTTATCATTCTCTATAAAATGTTAATATTTTTATACGATATAATTGAAAAATTAATTATAAAGATTAAAACACACACAAAAATTAATATACGAAAAACGTGAGTTAAAACTTATTTATTAAGCTATAAGCATAAGTTTGCAATGATGAAACAAGGTAAAGTGATACATACGATGTGACAATGTGACTAAGATAAAGGAACATTAACATTAACATCAACTTAAATGACTTAATTTATAACTTATAATTTAATGAATAAGTTTCAATCATTCTTGTGTATCTAATAACTTTTGTGTTCATTTTAAATTGTCACATATTAAATTTTCCAATTTTAAAAATTTCATTTTCGTAATGAATTATTAATAAAGAAATGAAGAAAAAATTTTTCTACTTTTACAATTAATATTGTTTATATAAAGATTTATATAAAAATTAATTTTAAATAATCATCTTGAAAAAAATTTATAAAAAAAAAAAATTATTGAAATTTAAAGTTCAATAATTTATAGATATAAAAAATTTAAGACATAAAATAATCTTTTTAATAATGTAAAATAATTCTTTTTAAAAAGAATTATTTTATCTTGATTATGTTTTGCACTTTCAATAAAAATGATTTATTAAACATTATTTATGTAAATTTAGAAATGTCGTATTAAACACAAATTAACTTTGAAAAAATAGTTCATATCTTCTTATGCAAGATAAAGAATATATATTAAGCCAAAAAATGGATATTGTATTCATTAATTAAAGATATATTAAAACCGTAATAAAGTAATAGTAAATAAAGATAAAAAAAATTTTTAAAAGTTAATAAATTGTAATAAATTTTATTTTAACACAATTTAAACATCTAAAAAATGAAAGTATAAGATATAAATTTCTGAAATACAATTTATGAAATTAAATGATTATAAAAAAAAAAACTTTAATAAAACAAGAATTTGTAGAATTTGTAGAATTCCACAAATTTCATTATATTTAAATTATATACAATATTTGTACGATCTTTCTAGAATATTTAATAAATCAGTATTTATTTAATAATATTATGTATTAATTATTTATTGCTTTAAAACTGTATATTAAAGAGCGATTATATACAAAATCACATTATTCCAAATGTTACGAAATTTTTAAACTTGCATTTAAATGTAAATCACTTTTGATCTTTTTATTTACGATAAAAAATGTATGTGTAATGTTTGTGACATCATCTTCATAGTGAAAATCTCTTTAGAGAGAAGTTTAGATTAGAAGTTTAAATCATATGTTGAAATTTTATTATTTTCAGTAAAATATTAATTCTAATAATCCAATATTTCAAATGATAGTATCATTTTAGAGACGTTTTAAAAATAAATATAATAATAATATAATAATATAATATATTAAATATATAATATATAATATAATATATAAATATAAATAATAATTTTCATTATAGGAATAATGAAAATAATGAAATTTCCTATAATATATGAAATGAATTCAAAAGTTTTAAAGATTCAAGTGTTAAATATTTATAGTTAATATAGTATATATAGATGTATGATTATTTATTATTCATATATATTGATAAGTTACTATAATAATTGACAAGTTAAATACTATATATTTTTTGTGAAATTTGAATTTTTATAAGTTTTTATATGAATTTTCATTAATTTTTTTTTTAAATTTGAGATTTTATCAAATATTTTATTGCACTGTTTTCACTGTATTTTGAATTTTTTTATAAATATAATGCAAAATAATATTAATGTGAATTAAAAAATTTTTTATTAATTCTTTGTATTTGCATAAAAATCATTTATTTTATAAATTTGTTAGAAATAATATTTTTTGTATATTAGTAAATTAATTGTATCATCGAGTCTTTTAAAGATATTTTTGTCAAAATTTTTATTAAAAATAAATATAATGTAATAAATATGTATTATATTTTTGATTTATTTTTTCATGTAGAACATTTATTTAATTAATAACATAGTTACAGGACATTTTGTATATTATATATCCAGTTTATATTATTAATTATTAATATTAAAATTAATTAATAATATTATTATTCCATATTTATATTATTAATTAATTATTTAATTATAATTAATTAATACATAATAAATTTTTATACAATATATAATAATATATTGTAATAGAGTCATATACAGTTTATATAATTTAATTTATGAAGTTTCCCTTTATAATTATATGTCTTTTAATTCATAATTTATATTCAAATTATTTTCAAAAAATTTTTTAATGAAAAAGTATATAATATATATATAATATTGTGTATGTAGTATATAAATATAATATTTATATTTATTAAATAAATATAATATATACATTAACAATAAGTAATATTTTATTATGCTATTATTATGTTTTTAAAAAATTAAATATCATTTTAATATTGTTATCAATTTTAAAAATAGATACAATATGGAATATTTAATATAAATAGCAAAAATATATAGATCAAATATTTATGAAATAGAAAGAAACTCTAGAATTTTGAAAAAATAATTATATAGGTAAGATGTTTACCCCTTTTTTATATAAATATAAGATGTAACATTATATTTCATATATGTTGAAAAAAAGCGGTAGTTTAGAGGAAATTTAAATAGATAAACAATTTTAAAATAATTTTTAAATATCTCATTTTTCATAATTCATTTTTTGATAACTTGTAATTATAAATATAATGTGAAATTCTAATAATTTATTTTAAATTTATTTCAAACCAAAATAAATAAAATAATAAATAAAATATAATTACAAAACTGTAACATTTATCATTAAAATTTGTATTTCTTTTACTTTAACATTCATTATATAAAATTTACATTTCGTTCCGGAATAAATTAAAAAATGATTGAAATTGTATAAATGGAAATACCGATTTATATTTTTCAATGAAATCTAGTGACTGTGATAGAAATCTTGCGTGGCGATTGAATGCTATTGCGTAACAACGTCATCGATCTACGGCCACGTGAGATTTTTTGTGGATGCAATGTGACAATTCGCGCCAATACCTATATTACATCCACGTATGTTTAAAAATATGAACTTATGCGTATATATATTATGTCTGGATAGAGAAGGAAAAAAAAAAAAGAAAACAAAAAAATAAAAAAGGCAGTTTTGCAAAACGAGGTATAAATAAACGTGAAAAAATAGATTTATTTATTGTTGAATGTACACTAGTTGCGGTGCACTAATTGTAACAGGCATTTGTAAGATTTTTTAACATTGTAACCGTTTATTAAAGGTGATTGTAAAAATACTGGGAATAAAATTCTCTTGAACATTTTCAAGAAATGATTTTGTCCAGGATTTATGCACTTGGTATTTATTATATTCTAATTGTGAATTAACGAGATTTTTTTTTCTTTAACATGATATTATACATGAAAATTTTATATTTAAAAAATTATAATATATGTTTTGTTTATTTTTGCTTTTTGTTAAATATATATAAATAATTTATGAAATGTGGCGAAAGTATAAGGATAATATAGAAATAAATATAATTATTTGCTTATATTATAATATATTTATTATTATTATTATTTATATTTATTATATTTACTATAATATAATATTTTATATATTTATACATATCATGTAATTTTGTAAATTTTTATATTAATAAATTTTTTACTTTGAAGAAATATTGAAGAATATTGAAATGAAAATATAAAAAATCACTAAAAATTTACATAACAATATTCTATATATTAATAAGTATGTTTTTTAATTTTTGAATAAATTATACTTTTTTATTACATTTTTTTTTTTATTATAATATATCATTTTCCTTTAAACGAAAAAACTCAAAATTCATTATGGTTGTCTTTTATTTTTTCAATATATTTTATTAAACTATTATTTTTTCTTTTTTTCTTAAAAATTTATATCTTATTTTTTCTTGTTATTTTTAAATAAATAATATTTCATAACTCATATTACATAAATTTATAATTCTTTTTAAAAACAATTTCTTTCTTCATTATTTTAAACGAATTTTGTTTTATTCTAAAATAATATGAAAAAAGTTATTAGATTTCTGATTAAAATTTACAATCATATATACTTCACATAATCTTATTATAGAATATAAATTTGAAAACAAAAATTATTTAAAAAGATCAAGAATAATTCATAAAAGTTACGGTTTATTTTCGAATATTATATATTAATTTATTGTGAAAAAGAATAATAATTTAGAAAATCGAAATTCTTTATTTTTTCATTTCAAATTATAAAAAATATAAAAATTAAAAATTTAAAAAAAAATTAATTATTCCATTTAATACTTTGTCATTTCTGAAGGATCAAAAATTGTATGTAACTCATATTGATATGTCCACAAAAATATTATCATTTATTTGTATTATATTCAACATGGGATATATATTTTCATAAGAGAGCAATCTGAATATTTTGAAAATTAATTAAAAATATCTAAAATTAAATATCATTCTTTTTAATACAAATATTAAGTACATTGAAATTTATAAGAAAATTTTATAGTTTATAATTCTTTGTTAAAAAAATAAATTAAATCTGATATTTATAAATCATATGTTTTTTTAACTACATTTAAAATTTAAAGTTTCAAACATTTCAATTTATTATGAAATACTACAATATTCAATTATATTCATTTATATTTTTTCAGGATTTAATTATTACGAAAAGAGAAAAATAAAAATTTGCCAGGCATCAAGATAAGTCATTCTCTAGAATAGGTTAAGAAACATTATTTTGTATCCATTCTAAAATTCACCATTCATTCGAAAATACCATATATGGAGACTCGAATACGGACAGGAAGGGTGGCACGAGTCTAGCAACCATCAGCCACAGCATTATACACGTTTCTCGGCGGTGAGTCACTCCCGTCTATCTTCGTGTAAACCCCTGACCGCGCTTGTCCCGTATATCCTACGCTGAACTTACGATTGCACCTTCACCTACTCGAGTTGCAGTGAACGTAGGTTGGCGCGCGCCGATTTCGCGGTCGAGAAACTATTGACTGGCGCCCATTGAGTGTCCATTGATGCTGCTTCGTACTGAACGGTATTTCTTTCGCTGCCATGAGATGTGCACGCGTGCGATCTGCATTCTGCCAACTCTTTGCGCAGGTGACGGAACTGTGAGCCACGCGTATATACCTTCCAGCGTGAAACACCGATTCCTTCTGCCTTTTGACGCGTGGCCGGATGTGTATTTTATACGTCGTCAGCTTATGGGAGAGTTTCTGAGAAGTGCACTGCGTATCAAACGAACGAGGACTGGTAACTAATGAAATGGGATGGTTTCACGAAATTTTAGAGGATGGTCGACTGGTGGTTGGTTGACTTTAATTGCTATTATTGTAATCGTGTTTATCGATAGTGAATGGATAATTGTATACTATTGCTATAGCAGCTATTTGCGTTTGTATCTATTAATCCTAATTGGGGAATCTTTCTCCAAATAATTGAGAATGGAGCACTTATCTATTAATATTATATATTAATATATCTATTATATATGTATGTGATTGATTACCATCATCATCATCATTATCATCATCATTATTATTATCATTATTATCATTATTGTCATCATTGTCATTATTGTCATTATTATCGTTATTTTTATTATTATTATTGTTATAATTGTTGTTATTGTTATTGTTATTGTTATTGTTATTGTTATTGTTATTGTTATTGTTATTGTTATTGTTATTGTTATTGTTATTGTTATTGTTATTGTTATTGTTATTGTTATTGTTATTGTTATTGTTATTGTTATTGTTATTGTTATTGTTATTGTTATTGTTATTGTTATTGTTATTGTTATTGTTATTGTTATTGTTATTGTTATTGTTATTGTTATTGTTATTGTTATTGTTATTGTTATTGTTATTGTTATTGTTATTGTTATTGTTATTGTTATTGTTATTGTTATTGTTATTGTTATTGTTATTGTTATTGTTATTGTTATTGTTATTGTTATTGTTATTGTTATTGTTATTGTTATTGTTATTGTTATTGTTATTGTTATTGTTATTGTTATTGTTATTGTTATTGTTATTGTTATTGTTATTGTTATTGTTATTGTTATTGTTACTACTGTGCTGTACTACTACTACTACTACTATTATTATTATTATTCATAATATTTAAAAAATAGATTTAAATAATTTGGAAATTAATATATTGTATACATATTGTATATTGTATACATTGTGTATATATATATATGTATTGTATATTTTAATGTTATATATTACATATTGTATATGTATTATTTATTATTTAGTAACTGATAGCCAATGATAAATTCAAGTAAAAAAAACTGTATTTAAGATTATTAATTCAAAGATAAATGTAAAAAAGTTAGAAAAAATACAAGCATATCAAAGAAAAATATGTACTAATATAAGTCAAATATTTGGGACATATTACTATTTTTTAGAATTTTTTGTTTTAATATCCATTTAATTAAGTAATTTTATTATATCAACTAATCATGATATATATATATGATTATTAATATAATTTTTATATATTATATATTATATATTTTATATTATATTATATTATATTATATTATATTTTTTTTATATATTATATAATTATATATTATATATTATATTATATAATTATATTTTATATATTATATAAAATTTATTATCATTTATTATTATATTATTATATAATATATATATTAAAAAGAATATTATATATAAAATATTATATATAAAAAGAATATTATATATATATATTTAAATTAATAATAAAATTAATATATATATATATTAAATTTATTATTATATTATATTAAATTTTTTATATATTATATATTATATTATATATTATATTTTTGTGACAGCTTTGATATAATTTTTGACTATTAAGAAACTAGAGATTTCGACATTTTTCATTTCATTCTATTAAAATTTTTAGAATTAATAAATTAAATTTTTAGAATTAATAATTATTATTATATTATTATTATTACAATTTTAAAATAATTATAAATTTTAAATGTTAAATATTTGTGTCTAATTTTATTTATTTGAAATTATATTTTAATTTGGGACTATATATTTTTATAATAAAATAATTTAAATTGATAGTTTTAAGATAGATTATATATATACATTGAAATATTAAAAATAAATGATTGTATTATTGTATTATTTTATAAAAGATATTTATATCATTGATATTTTCAATTATCAAAATTATAATATTCTATAAATTAAATAATATTCCTAGATTATCATTAAAATGGTAATAAGAAAAAATTAATTATTAAAGATATGTATATTTATAAATAATAATATAATTATATACTATTTTATAAAAATAATGAAATATTAATAATATTTTCTTTATATAAATTCATTAAATAAAATTAAGATATAAACTATAAAATTAAAATTACTTATCTTTAAAAATAAGTAATTAGTAATTGTTTCGAAACCCACATTCATGATAATAAATACTTCAGCATTTCTAAAATTGCTGTATAATGATTATTCTAATCTAAAAGTAACAGTGAAAAAAATATGTGTAATAAACATAGTTCAATACATACATATCTAAATAATAATTTAATCAATAATGAATCTTATTTATGGTTAATGCAATTTTTTTATTAAATTGTTTATTGAAAAGTTAAATGATAAAATTAAATAAATATTAATAAATATTAATAATTAAATTTTTTTATATTGTTATATTCCATTTAATATTCTATTTATTATTATAACATTTTTGTATTTAAGAATATGAAAGATTATCAAATAAAAACAATAAAAAATTAAAATAAATCAATACTCAAAAAGAACAAAGAATAAAATGAAGAATATATATATTAATTATAATAATAATTTTTAAATGTCGCATATTTTATATCTATATATATATATATATATATATATATATATATACATATATGTTATATATACAATAATGTATTATTATAAGTATATTTAACTATTGTTATTTTCATCAACTTTTTGATTTATTTTTTTTAAATTTTTTTTTAAATAAATAGTAAGATAATATTTTTTAAAAATAGGTTAGAATTGCGTATCAAATAGATCAAATTTTTAACTTTTACAAATCAAAATAACATGTAACTAAACAAACAATGAAAATATAAAATAAAAAAAATATATGTGTAAGTATATAAATATACATATTATTCTATAAAGGATTAGAAATATTCACTATATGTTTCAAAAAAATAATAAATAAATTAATGTTTAAATTAAAAAGATTAATAAATAATTTTTAATTTATAGATTAATTTATATTTTTATAATAAAAATGTATTTCATAAAAATATATAATATATATTTTAATAATTATAATATTCAATTACTTACATATTTTAATTTAATTTTTATAAATGTTAAAAATTATAATTAAAATGTTAAAAATTAAAATATATAATATAATCTTTCATTTATCACTTTCTATCGCGATATATTTTTTGAATAATGCCTCGCACATTCATATTATCCCATAGACATCAAAACGTAAACAGAATATTGCTTTCAAAAAATGAATATTATTTTTGAATGAAAAATGATCGAAAGGCTATGAGAATTATATGCGGAAATACTATCGCATAAAAATGATATATGATGCTTATTCATGCGGGAATTTTGAAGAATGGCAATATGGAGCATAAGCATATCATAACATAAACCAAATTATATATTATATTATACAATTTAAAAGATTTTTTCATATTTTAAATTGATTATATCTATCGTATTATACTTATTATTCTAAACTTATGCATTTTAATATTTAAAAATGAATCTTATACTAATGTATCTACCATTTCATTGATTCGATAAATATATATATTTTATATTAATGCATGAGAAAAATATCATTTATTAAATTATATATATATATATCTTATATTAAAAGTAATATCATTATCATTTTTTTTATGATCTACGTTTTTATTATAACTTTTAACGAAACATTCAAACATTCTTGTTTATATAATATTATTGTTTCATTTTCAACTTTATTTTATTATTATTTATAATAATAATAAAATCTTCAAAATTAATAATCTTTAAATACTATATACTTATAATTATATAAAAGTAAATCGAAAAATAAATTGCATTTGTTTAGAATTTTTTAGATATTAAAGATATCTTGATGAAACTTGATCAGCAACACTATTATAATCCTTTTATTTTAATATTATATTCATATTTTCGACTGTAATTGTCTTTCATCTTTTATTAATCGTAAAACATATCATGTTCATTAACAATAATCAAATTGAAAATTCGTATTATGATTCAAATCAAAAGAATAAAAATACTATACAATTCAAATCTTTCTCCTTGTAATTTTCATATTTTAGAACTATAATCTATAAAAAAATATTTTTCAAAACAAAGATACGATTCCGATGAAAAAGTTCAAAGTAAAGGCAGATATTGATATACAAAAATTGATAAATATGAAGATTATAAAAATAAAAGTTTAAACTATATGAAGAATATTTCCACATTTTCCATACGAAAATCAATCACACCTTAACTTCCAACTTAAATACTATTTATATTCAATTTATATTATTATTATTATTTTAAAAAACACAAGATGTTTCACGATTAATAAAAATGAAAAAAGGTATTATAAGGCTATTATAAATTGAATATTAATAATAGTATTATTAAATTTTATCGAGATATTTTTAATATATATAAAATTGTATATTATTCTTGTATAGTTAAATATAATCTATAAATAGTCAATGAATGAAAATAATAAATTATATTTTTTATAATAATATTAAAATGAAACAATTAATATATGAAATAATATATAAAATTTAAATATTTGAATAAAAAAAATAAAAAAATAAGAATAGATAAAAAGAATGATAGAAAATCAGTCTGGCAGAAGAATAAAAGAAAAAGAAAGAATTTAAATTAAAGTAAATTTAAATTTATATTAATTATAAATTTAATTTAATATATAATATATAAATATAATCATAGAATTATTAAAGAATTATTAAAAATTTATCTATAGATTTATACAAACGACAGAAAAAAGATAGGGATAGTAAAAAGCGAACATTTTAAGATTAAGTTATTTAAGATAATAAATATTATTATTTTTAACAACGAAAAAATAGAAATTTTTCATTCTTATCTCATTTTTGTTTAAATCTGTTAGTATTTTATTGAAGATGATAGTTCGTATATTTCATTAAGATACATGTGTGAAGATAATAGAAACAATAAATTACTAGTATACGTATAAATTGTAACTTAATCAAAAAGAAATGAGAAATCGTTGTTTCGAGTTGAAAGTCCGACAATTAAATCAGGATAACGCATAAATAATATCGAAACAATAAAAATGACGTTGTAGTAATAAAAACGGTAGGCAGAAGAAAAGCGTCGCAACCATAGGAGATTTGCATTTAAAAAAAGGGCGCAACTCCTACGGAAATATATTGCTATAGATCATGAAGCTAGGAATAAAGCCACGAGAAAAAAAAGATATGAAAAGAAAGGAAGGGAAAGGAGAGTAAAACGACATGAAAGAAACACAAACGTAAATGGTCATGAGGAGACAAGTGTATAAGACAAGTATATTACTATATGAAATGAGAGAAAAAGAAGAAGCAAAGAAGAAAAATACGGAAGATGAATATAAAATATCAGAAAAGTTGATTGCATATTAAATTTAAAAATGAAATAAAATTGTTCATCTTGCAATATAAGTATTTAATTTTGAAAAAAATATAAAAAAAATTTGTTGAATAATTATAAATTATTTATTTTTTATTTGTACATTCAATGAAATATTTAATATTTAAATTTTTGATGAAAGAAGAAATAGAAAATTTTATAATTATTTTATTTTTAATAAATTATGCGCACATTTAATTAATTAAATGTATTCAATTAAATATATTCTTTACAAATTACAAATTTATAGCTTTCCATATTTTATAACTTCCGTAAATTTTTTAAAATTAAATTATGAATAGCAAAATTTCTTTGTCAAAAATTATTTTTATTATATTAATATTAATGATATTATAATAATATATATATATATATATATATATATATATATATATATATATATATATTCTTAATATATATAATTTTAATATATTTAATATATTTAATTTTTAATTATATTAATTATATTAATTATATTTAATTATATTTAATATATTTAATTTTAATATATAATTTCTTCTTCATATATATAATTATATTCTTTTAATGAAATATATAATATTATATTTTTAAATTTATTTTATATAATAGAAATAGAATACAATTACAATTAGAAAAAAAAAGAATATAAATATAATAGTAAAGAATCAGAGATAAAGAGGGAAGGTGAATGCATTGCTGAATACAGCAAGGCAAAACTGGCGAAACAGGTAGGTGTTATTCAGCCGCCTACTTACTCGCGGCTACTTTTCAACTACTAACAGCTACTCCTGCGAGTTACTCTCTGCCTTGCGGAACCTCGAATACCGTCTACCAACCACTGGCCACCAACTGCCGACCTTTATCCCCGACTGCTTGTTCTGTGCCACTGAGAAAATATTGCCCCCATTCAGCCTACGAAACTAAGAAACATTTAATCAAATTTCCAACTACATGATCATTTCCTTACTTTTACGTTTTCATGCGATATTAGCGTTTCTACTAGCTAACTTTATTTATTTATTTTTTTCTAAATATACAGTTTTATTGAATAATAAGGTGATATTTTATATTTATTTTTAATTTGGATTTTTGGATTATATTGGATAATTAAGAGATAATTAATGGATAATTAATTTTATCGTTTTTTTATGATAAAAAAGAAAATATAAATAATATTATTATTAGAATCATCTTATTTATGAAAATTGTTAGATAGAATGAGAATTACAGAGAGATAAATATAAAATGAAAAAACATTTTGTATCACAACACATTGTATCAAGGATTTCATAAATATTATTATTAAGTTTTTAATATTATTTATTATCAATAATATAATAGTATCATATAATAGTATTAATAAAATATAATTAAATTTTTAAAATATTATTTTAAAACATTAATTTTTGATATTTAATTTGATTTATTATAGTAATTCGAATGAATAGTTTATTTTGTATAATAAATCTGTTAGACATATTATTCAATAAAAATCCCTTGCATTTATACAAATTTATTTAAAATTATATTTAAATATTATTTAATCACAATACTTATATCTAGTAACTATTTAAATAATATATTATAATATTTTAATATATTATTATAATATTATTATTATTATAATTTTCAATATTGCGATATAAATTATTTAATTATTTTGAAATGAACATTAATTTTACTTGATATTTTATATTAGAATCAGAAAAAATTTTTTATTGTTATATATAATTGAAATAAAAATATTTTTAAAAGTAAAAATTTAAAAATTGAACTAGAAAATTAATGAGACTATCTTAAAAGAAAAAGAAATTATGTTTTAGATTAATATTTAAAAATTTAAATATAATAATAAAGCTTTTTGAAACCAGAAATAATAGATTTCTTTCCAATTCTCAATTAATATTTAATATATTATTGATATATTATTTATAATATTATTTATAATATTATTTATAATTATAATAATATATATATATATATATATATATATATATATATATATATTATAATTATATATATATAATATTATTTATAATTATAAGTATTAATATTATTTAATATTTTATTATTTTTTATTTTTCAATGATTTTCCATTATTTGAAAACGTTATAAATAATGTTATAAAAATTTCATTTATATATATATATATATATATATATATATATATATATATATATAATATCATATTGTATATATAATATATATAATCCTTTTTTCTTTAGTTATATATATAAATATGAATCGGAAAATTAATATTTTTAAAGTTATAAATTATATAAATAATAAATATAAATTTTTCTTTCATGAAATATATATAATATTTATTCTAAAAATTATAAATTTGTTCTTTCTATTATTTTATGTATTTTTATCGATCATGTTCTCTATATTATATATTTATGTTAAAAATAATAATATATCATAAAAATATAATTTCGTTGAGTTTTCTCGTTCACCTATATACAATCAAAAGAAACGGTCGATGTAAGACGTGCACAAGATAAAATCGAATGACGAAGACTTTCGAAATTTAACAGTAAAGCCTCCGCGGAGGCTCGTAAATATTTACAACACGTCTGATCACATTTGCATGTCAAACTCACCAGGATTTCTAAACGGGAGCATCACAATTGAAACCACCCATTTCATTCGGCTGAATACTCGATCGTCGCCGGAAACGATATTGAATGTTTAAGTTTATAGGAGAATATTCGCTTTTGGAATACGCTCGCGTTCGATGAAACAGTCGCCGGATAGTTTTTTGTGGCCAAATAATCGTTAATAAAATTGGCTCCTGATATGGTAATGTTATTGGCTCTTGATATGTCTGTATATCTTTTTCTTTTATATTTTTTATTTTCCTTATTATATAATGGTTAAATTTGTTAATGAATAATCTTAAAATTATTACTAAAAGTTATTACAGTTATTTTTGTCTTTTTTTATAATAATAAAATTCATAAAATATAATTTCAATGGAATAAAATTTCATTGCGACTGACAACATATTATCTTTTAATTTCTAAAAAAAATTTATGAAATATTGAAATTTTTATTTTTATTGATATCATTATGAAAATATATACTTGAAAGCCTCGATATTTCATTAATAATAAGAACACTGTCAAAAATTCAAATGTTTAATTAATATCTAATAATTTTTTAAATAGAAATTATTCTAAATAATAATAATTATATTTTTTAATATATTATATTATATATTAATAAAAAAAATTATTCACATTGTATTAAAAAAAATAATTATTGCATTCTGTCTCTTAATAAGTAAATTGATTGCCATTTGAAAAATTTAATATTAAAATTTATAAGAAATTAATCTTATAATTCTAAAAATTGATTTATATGATTTATTTTCTATTTTTTAATGATTTTTTTTATTTAAATAAATATAAATAAAATAATTAATATAAAAAAGAATTACTTAGAAAATTATTAAAAAAATGTTATTTATAATATTATTATTATTAAAAAAATTTTCATTTCTGCATAAAAATGTAAAACAATAATTATAATAAATAATATAATAAATAATATACAATATATAATATATAAATCAAATTAGATTTTAGACTATACGAATCACGTAATCATTTAACTATAATGTTCTCCTTAATGAATATAACGTTTCATAGGAAACACATAACATCTTTTAATAGAACTCCATTGATGGTAATTAACTTATAGTACTAATTTATATAATTAAATCACAATATGAAATTATGAAAACACTATTAAATATAAAACGAAATAACTAATATGTAACGAGGAATGGAATCATAGATAATTAATTTGTATGGTTCCTCGGAATATGTGTCTCTTATTCCATTGTTAGAAACTGTAAAATGCATTTGTATATCTTGTATATCTTGTATTATGATATATATTGGTTTATTTAATGGAAATGCATCATCATTGTCATGTAGTTGCAATAAAATTATTTGTTTCGGTAAAGTATAATTTCATTTATTACATCATATATATAATTATCTGATAATTATAAATTAAATATTTCGACTTTTTATGATAAAAAATTATTAAATTAGTATTGAAATTTAATTTTTAACAATTTTATTAAAGTATAATTTATTATAAATTTATTATTATAAAGTATGTCGTTTATTATTCCATTTATTTATTATTAATTACTATACTACCATTCATTATTATTTTATGTTGATCTATCTATCTTTTTCAAGTAAAAAGTTGAAGAAATTGTTGATAAAAATTCGTTATCAATGTTAATAATTAATTTTTTTTATATTACATAATATTTTTTTTATATTATTATTTCTTTATTAAATAAGCATAAATATTTATAGAATTTAATCCACAAGTATTTTTCTTATATTTTAAAGCTGAAGTAAAAATAAATAAAAATGAATTTTTTGTCTTTTTAATTTTTGCAATTTTTCACATTTTTAAATAATTTTTTGAAATTATTAAATACAAAATTAAATAATATTTATAATATATTATATTATAACAATATTATATATAATAAGTATTATTATATTATTTAATATAATATTATTTATATTAGTTATATTATTTATAAAAAAATATTTATTAAAATATATATTATTATTATTATTTGATATATATTATTATTATTATTATATTTATTTATTAATAAATTACTGTAAAATCTCATTTATTAAAACCATTTAGTGAATAGTAGTAGTATATATTCACTTCAAATAATGGAAATATTACTAACATAAATATAATATCTTTTCTCAAATTAGTTCAGATAATAAAATATTGACATTCAATAAACAAAAATCAATGTATTGCATTTCTGTTTAATTATTATGTCTTATTCCTTATTTGATACCACCTTAATAATAATTTGTATGTAATAATTAATTTCATTTATAGATATAAATGAAATGTGAATAAATAAAATTCTATTGTAATAGAATATTTTACGTATAAATTAATCTTTATTAAATTTAATTTTATTCTGAATTTTAAATTAAAATCTTTTCCTTCAATCAATTTTTTAAAATAAAATTTTAAAATAATATGTAATTTTCATTCTTTTTCTTTTTTTTTTCATTCTTTGTAAAATTTTGTAAAATAATATTTTCAAATTAAACTTTGAACAGCATAAGTAGAAAAAAATTAAAAATAATTAATTCATTTCTGTAATTTTTATGAAATACAGTAATAAAACATATATGGATGAAATATTAAATATATTCATCATTATTATATTAAAAAATATATGTGTGTGTGTGTATATGTATGTATAAGTTAATAATTATTATAAATTATAACAATTATAATAAATTGTATAATAATTGTTATAATATAATTATTAATAAACTATTAACAAATATATCTTTACTTTTAATTTACTAGAATCAAGAATAAAGATTAAAGAAAAAAACTTAAACTTAGTGTAATATGAAATAATATATAATATACATTGTACAATTACTAACATGAAAAGCTTAATATCACATAACGCACATCTTATTTCTCTTGGATTCAAAATTCATTGTGCTGCAATTATTCATTTTAACATGAATACATTTTAATATTCATATTAAAATAAGCAAACTATATTTAAAATAAAGTGAAATAAAGTGAATGCATTGAGCTATAATAACAGTTTCATTGTTTTTCATAAAATTGCAATACTATTTTTAAAATTTTTGAAATATAACAACAACAACAACAATAGTAGTCATTTATTTGTAGATATGTATTTTTTTCCATTGTTTGTTTAGTTTTACTTTAAATATATATAATTAATTATCATATTTTTTGTTTGATAATATAATTTATATTATATATGAATATATAAATATAATTTATATTATAATAGTTTTTACTTATAATCAAATAATTTCAAATCATAATAATAGTTATTTTAGAGTTAACATTTAAATTATAAAAAAAATGTATTATATACATGTATACATATATTTCATATTTTTTTATATTATATATTATATTTGTATGAATAGATTTGATAAACTGAAACATAAGAAATATTATGATAGTATGTTGATAATATTAATAAATATTATTAAATAATTCTATTTTTATATTCTTAGATCAGATGGATTTATTAAAATTTTATTATCAGAAAATTAATTAGGTACATTAAAAAATGATGAAGATATATTATTTAGTTAATTAATTTATAATATAATCTTGTTTTATAATTTTTGTATTTTAAACAAAATCCAAAATTAATATATTATAATCCCAAGATTAATATATGATTATTTCACTTATTTTATCTTTATATCTTTTATATAGGTATTATATTATATTATATAAATATATTCTTATATAATAATTATATATAATAATTATAATATATTATATATTATTATTAAGAAATAAAAAATTTTTGAACATTGTTTATAAAATATAAATTGGATTTAAAGAAATATCTAAGTTTTATTTTAAATTTCACATCTTTCTTTTTATATTTAAAAATTAAATTGAAACTTAAGAAATAACATTTTGATATATTTAAATTCAAGCCAAATCGCAAAGATATGCTATATAATTCGAAATAAAAATTTCCAAAGAAAATATGTTAGTTGTAGTGGAATTATTGTATTGTTACAAAAGAAGATGGAAATTAATTAGTATATAAATAAATTAATTCATTAATTAAATATTTATAAACAAAATCTGTTTGTTTATTTATGTGTACATATATAAAATATATAAAATAATTAGAGAAATTCATTTATAAAGTTATTTTGTAAAAATGAATAAGAAAAGTAATTTATCAAATTTTTTCTTATGATTTTCTTATTTTTCTTATTTTCGTAATTTAATTTTAATTTTATTTTATTTAATTTTCAATTTTTATTTTGCTGATCTTATTATCAGAACAATATAATCCATTTATCAATACATTTTAAGCATTACATTTATAAAATCATTACAAATTTCATAAGTACGAAGGAATATTTTATGTGTAAATACAAAATAAAAATAAAGATAATTGTTGATAAGAAAGATAAGAAGTAATATAATAAATATAATATTATTCAATAAACGATTTTTAAGTATAAATGAATAATGAATTAAAATGAAGAATAATGTCGTATAATATATAAATATGAACAAAAGAAATATGAAAATAGAGAAGGATATTAAATCGAATTGAATCTTTATGAGGTATGTAAAATAAAAATATATATATTTCATTATTAATTATTATTTCTTCTCATATTCACTTACCTATGAACGTAGAAACAATATATGTGTCATAATAAAATCAATTTTGCTGAAACTTACCTGAAACAGAGAAATATGAAATAGTTAATTTGATTATTATTGATAAACAATGATTTTTCAAGAGATTTTATTTAATTAAGAATAAACATATTTAAAGATAAAATTTTTAGTTTCCTATAGAATATTTTATTGCAAATTAATTGCAAAATTATAATTTTAAAATTAATATAGTATAATAATTTATAATTTTAAAATTAATTGCAAAATTACTTTATACATATAGATATAGATATACATATAGTATACTGTATACAGATATATATATAATGAATACATGTATAACATATTTATAATTATTTAAAAAATCTATGATATAAAATGTGTCATTACTTGATTATAGATATTTATATATGCATTTATGCAATATTTAAATATAATGACAAATCACAAATCTATACATTGCATATAATAAAAAAATACATAAAAAAATGTAAAAAAAAAATACATAATATTCAAAGTATAGTACACATGATAGATTAAGGAAAATCTGTATTTAAATTTTTTTTTAAGTATCTCCATTTTTTTAATCGTATTTGTAAAAATATTATTTTATATAAATATTCATTTGCTCATTATATTTTATAAAATATTAGTAGTTATATTAAATTTGTTATTTTAAATTATTTTATTGATTTATTATTTTCAAATAAAATATTAAATAAATGATTATATATAGATATATTAGAAAAATATTAATAATCAATAAATTAAATTTTCAACTGTTTAAAACACATTTTTTATGTAGTTTTATGCAAAAGTTTTTTAAAAATTGTTAAGGATAGGATTTATGAAGCGGTCAGGTAATCTGACCTGTGTTTTTTCCATAGTTCGAATACTGTCAATAATTGATAATAATTTATGAATGGGGATGGTTTCCTAATGTTTTCCAGATTTCTAATTTAAACAAAGGCAACATGGCAACAAATACTTCATGAGCCACATTTGCATATCATACGATGGACCTCGTGGAAGCGAGCGCGAAAATTCTGACTCCGACGCGCTGCGATGCAATTCCGCCATCCTTCGAGGCCGCCCTCTAGCGCGATCCAATGATCCTCTCAATCTTTCCCTCCTTCCTTCCCCCCCCCCCCCTCTATGTGCATTTTTCCCGAAAAACAAGAATTGGAGGAAAATCAAGGGTCACGACAGTCTTGTAATAGAGTTGATATAAAAATAGAAACGAGAGCAGATAGAATTCGACGACGATATAATGTATCAAAATACAGATAGAATCATTATAGAGAGAATCATAGTTAGCCGCAAAGAGTTAAAATATCATTCGTTCATTCAGAGTTCATAATATAAAGAATATACGGTCCTACGATAGTAGATGGTCCTTCGAGCAGTAACATCAGTTTAATGCAATATTCAAAGTCGTTCATCAATTTCGATTTTAACAATAATAAATTCAAATAAATTATTTTATATATATATATATATATATATATATATATATATATATATATATATAGTAAATAAATTTCTAAAAGAATTATTAAATTTTATATATTTTTGAAAATATTCTTGAAAATATATAAAATTTAATAATTCTTCTAGAAATTTCCAATTGCTTAAATAAAAATAAAGAAGAACTAATAATCAAACAGAATTATTATAAGAATTAAATATTATAGTATATATATATTTTTGAATTCAATTGATCTGTTTTTTTTTTATTTTTAGTGCAATATGTGATTCATTGTTTTTATATAAAATTTTTATATATATTATATATTTTATATTTTATATATAAGATTGTGTGTATATATATATATATTTTTTTCTAATAATTAATATATAATTGTAAGCTTAATATTTTTTCAAGATTAATAACATAAAAATAATAAAATTGATATACTATATTAATTGCATATATTAATTTCATAAATATGAAATTGCAAATTTAATATTAATTAGAAATTTTATTTAATTCTAAAAATAAAAATAATTTCAAAAAATAAAAATATAGTATTTTTTAATAATTTTTTGATATAAATAATTTATATTTATGAATCTCCACGAGATATTAAAAATGAAATATGTATTTTGATGATAAGATTAATCATATATATATATATATATATATATATATGTAAATCTCAATTATATAATGAATAAAAAACTTATTCCTAAATTAATTAAAATTTATAAAAATTTATTTCAATAATAATATATTATTTAGATTTATATAAATAAATTATTATATTTATATTTATAAAAATTTTTGAAATAATTTCAATCGACTGACTATATTCGAAATTCTAACGAAATTTGTTAAAATCCTCAGGAAAAATCTTTAAAATGTAATAAAAATTTTAGATAAAGAATTTCATCATTTCTTTAACTGCCTTGTACTTACATAAGTATTTTATCCATTTGTCTTAAGTAAGTTTCTTGTTGAATTAGCTAAAGATAAAAACTTCGATAATCCGAAAATACCGATCTGTTTGAAACTTTTCAAATTTATAAGAAATCACAATGTGAAAGAATCAAATAATTTCTTTTGTTAATTTTCGTTTTTCAAAGTGAAAATATTTTTTTTTAAGATTAAAATTTCCAAAATTTCCTATTAATAAAATAGCTTATTATATATATATATATATATATATGAGTCGATAATAGTTAAACATAATAGGAGCTATATCATGATGAAAGATTTATTTAATTTTATCATTTAAACATATTTAAAAACTATATTTTTTAATTAGATCGGTATTTTAAAATATATTCATTATTTAATTATTATTTTTATATATAATTAATAATAATGTTGATTATTATACATAAGATATACTGATATAAGTTTGAATTTCTAATTAGAAGTTTAAATATTTAAAATTCGGATCATATTTAGTGATTACATTTCGTATTAATTTATCTAAATATTAATAACTAATGAAAATATTAAGAACTTTTGTTATTTAAAAGATTTAAAGACTTAAGAACTTTCGTTAATATTTATATTGTATGCAGTGTTAATATTCATATATAATATAATAAATTTAAACGTTCTAGAGAATAAACGTAAAAATATTGCTTATAATTTATTTATTAAGACATAAACAATTTAAGTTTGCATATAGATAAAAAAACATTTTTATCTTTACACTGTCTTTTTGTTTGTTACTTATCTAATTTCAATTACATATAATTTAACAAATAAATCTAAATCTATATTTTTGTCTGTTTTCTAATTGGGAGATTAAGTATTTGAACTTTGTTATTTTAAAATTCTATAGATTATATGAATAAATAATATGAAAATAATAATGAAAAAAATTAAAATTTTTTTAAATTATTTCCGATTAATGTTTTGTTTATATGTAATATTTACTGTTATCGAACCATATGTAGAGTTTATATTTAGTTTACTATACTAAATTATGTTATCGATTATGAAAATATAGAAATAGCTTAATGAAAAAAATCGTATATATTGGCAAGAGAAGCATAAGATTTGCCATTTTTCTCAACCTAGCATACTATAATCTCCTCTTTTAAATAATTATTGATTTACATTTTCATAATTATTACATCATAGAAAATAATCAAAAAATGATTTTCACATTAATCAGATTATATTAGCTATATTAAATTAAGTTATAAAATAAAAAAAAAATATTCATGAAAAAAAATTTTGAAATTCAATCTAAGATCTATATACATTATATATACATTACATGAATTGAAATATTATAAATAAAATATAAATATATAATAAAATAAAAAAGACATCTAATACAGAAAAAAAAATATTTTTCAAAATTTTATATATTTATGCATGAAAACAGAAGCATTATTGTAATGTAAGATTAAAAATTGTGAAATGTTATTATAATCGAAAACAAAGTCGTTTTTTATTTTTTTTATTAAAGGATTTAATTTTTTATACAAAATGAAAAAATTTCTAATGTTTAATAATAATAAGAGATAATTTAGATAAAAGATTTAAAAATATTTATGAAATACATTTATTCTGAAATAAAAATACTTTTTTTTTGTATAATATATTTTTAATAATTCCATTTTACAATATTATAAAATATAAAAATTTTAATTAAATTAGTGAAGATTGGTTTTTGTTAAAATAATAAATTTTTACATTTTATTATATAGTGTCATAAAAGATTAAATTTCTCTTCTATTTATATTTTTATATTCGTATAATTTTTAATATACATATACAGAAAAATATACGTCATTTTTGTTGATATATCATTATGATGTTATATAAGGTAAAGTTTTAAAAAGAATTTTATATTATTATATACTAGAATCTTCTTGCAGGATTATCCTTTCTGAAAGTTTATAAATCTTTGCAAGTTTTTTAATAATACTACTAATGATCTATTTTTTTAAACAAATTTTTTATTTAACAAACTTAACTAACTTTAACTAACTTTTATCTATCATGTGATGAAATGTTAATCAGACTAAAAAATTCTAACTAAAAAAACTTATTAGTTCAATTTATTTTATTCTATTTATTTTATTTGTATATTGTTTATTTCTTGGCTCAAAAAATATACAAAATATTAATATATTTATAAAGCATCTTTAGAAAATTAATTTTCTAAAGAATTAATTTAAAAATCGAAATAGAAACATAAATTGACATACGAAATTGTTGTTCAAGACTTATTTATCAAGTTATAGTCAATTAAAGTTTATTGAACAAAATGAAACATAGAGTGATATAGTTTTATTTTCATAATATCATGGTACTTTAATATGGCATTTCTAACATCTGGTCTGCTTTCTTTTTACATTATTTAACTTAAATTTCTTAACATATTTGAAATTATAGCAAAAATTAAAAAGAATTCTCCGGATATTGATTTTAGATTGATTTAATAAATAATAAAAAATAATTTATAAAAAATGCAAAATGGTTATGCATATTAACAATAACATTTGTATTGAATGCATATGCAAAAGAAAAATCGGATATGTAAAAAATTTTTTTTATTTTTCATACTTTCTAAAAAAATTCATGACGTGATCGTAAACTGCTGTAGGATAGAAAACACTCATGATGTGTGCATATAATAAATTTATTGATTTTTGTGTACTAAATTTCGTATTTATTTTAATTTTTAAAATTCATTCTCCAAAAATATAAATATATATGATATTTCTATAAATATATATTAATATTCTATATATGTATATGATTTACAATATTATTATATAATAATATTCCAATATATTATATAATTTATAATATTATTATATAATAATATTACAATATTATTATATATATTATATAAATATTACACAAAAATAAGTGTTATATTAAAATACTTTAAAAAATCTTGCTAATTTTAAAAAAATGTCAAATCTTTTTTTCCATTGCAATTAGTTTATGTCAACGGATCCGTTACTGAAATTCAAAATCGGCAATCAAACATCTTTGAAATCAAAAAAATAGTTTTCACATTCTTTGGATTCATATTGATGATTACGTTCCTCTAAAAGCGCAAAGCTTTTTCATACGCAACGAAAAAGAGGTTAGGCCTTGAAAGATCAGAAGTAGTAAGAAACAAGTACGGTCTCGGTTGCGATAAAAAGGAAAGTGAAAACTAGCAAGTCGAATATACGAGATTTATTGCGAAGTCTTCTAGCGAATTGACGCATGATTTACGCATTTCTTGTAGACGAACTAAAAAGATGATGAAGTTGACAGACGTATGAACTTTTTTTCATTTTTTTTCTTCTTCGTTCTTCAATGTTTTCCTTTAACCAGAATGATCGAATTTCTTTCTTTTCTCTAGAATTCTTGCTTTTCACAATCTTATCAATGTGTCTACATATCATATTCGAATCTGTGTGAGTTAGTTGTTTGCTCTTTATTTGTCATTTTATTTGTCGTTTTTTATATTCTATACATTTTTATACTTCATATTATTTTATTTAAGTTTTATTTTTATTTATTATTATTAATTTGTTTTTATTTAAGTTTATATAACATCACAGGTGAAAAATATTTTTGTGTTATAGTATAGAATTTAATATTTTAATATTTAACTCGTTAATTAATCAAATTAAAACAATATTTAGTAAATTTAAATTTATTAAAAATTAATTTTTATATAAAAAAATAATTAATTTATTTTAAATATGATGTAACACAAAATATGATTGAATATGATACGCACAAAAAAATAAAATCGGATTTATATGGAAAAATTTTACAAATTAAATTGGCATTCAAAAGATTAAGTGTGATTTAAATTTTTTAATTTCAATTTGGTTTATAATAATAAGTTTTTAATGCGAATTAAAGAAAAATAAATATATAATATATAATCACAATATAGATTATTATTTTAATTCAATTTTAGCTTTAAAAATTCAAGTTTTCTTATAAAATATTTAAAAAGAGAAAGAATATCAAAATGAATATAATATTATATATTACATATAGATCATTAAAGGTTTAACTTTCTTATTTTTTATAATCTGTGTGATTAATAAATTATTTTCTATTTTTATATAAACTGTGATTTAATAAAGTCGAATAAAGTTAAAATAAAATAAGTGAAGAGAAACTGATACTAATCTAAAAAAGCCTAATGTTTAGAAAATCTATACTTTCACAAATACATTACATAATAAATACATATAAATACATAAATTAAAGATTTTAATTATAACTAATAAATAGATATTTCCATATTAAATGTAAATATTAATTTGAAAAAAGTAAAATCTAATTTATTTATAATATATTTTTTATAATTTATAATTAAATACTTTAAAAAATATTATTAAATATATATGTTATTATATAATTGAAATATTTTATTAATATAATTTTAAAATGTAATTTAAAATATATAATATTTGTAAAAATCATAATATGAAATATTTATAATTTTCAATCGATAATATAAATATATTACATATATATAATATAAAAATTATTAATAATTATTAGGCTATTAAATTTAATAAAATTTAAGACTATAATAATTAAAAGACATTAAATAAATTATAATTATCAATATGTATATTTAAATTTACATAAGGTTAAGAATTATTTTAAAATTCAAATATTATCGAATTTTTAAAATTGCCAACTGAATTTTACGATAACATATCGAAAGAATTTTAGAACGAATTTTGAATGCATAGCTTGTATATAATAAGATTTGCAAAAGATGCATCGTGAACCAAGATAAATTCGCGACAAATGCGTGCAAACGTCTGAATACCAATACGAAAACTTCTGTTCGATTGAACTTTTAAAAGAAAAATATGCTTATAAATAAATACATTCGAGAATACTTTCTATCATACCAATACGAAATATTTATATTTATATTTTATATAATTTTTAAAATATGAATTTTAATAATTTTACATTTGATAGAATTTTTAAAAAAAAAAAATATATATTGTAACTATTATATAAGATGTTAATAATATTCAAAGGACATTTAAAGGATTAATTTTGAAGACTAAAATAAATATCAATGTTAATTTTAATTTTAATACAAGAATGTGAATTGAAACTTACTTGTTAAATTTTAAGTAATTAAAATTTGCATTAAACGAAATGAGATAGAGATAGATATAACTCTATCTTTTGTGTTTATTTCTACAATTGATTCCCCCATTAATACTTACATTTATATTAATATTTATATTTATACTTATATTAATACTTAACTTTATCTATATATATCTTCATGATAGTATTTGTGTTATCTATAATCGTTGTGGAATATATATATTCAATAAAATATTATTATATTTAATTAAAATACTCTATAATTTACAATAAAATTATAGTGAAGTGAGACAAATAAAATAAGAAAATAAATTCTTTTCTTAAAATAAAATCATATTTTACTTGGAATATCTAATTTTTAATATCTATTAAAAACTATTAAAAAATGTTCCAGATAAGAATATAATAGTTTCAAACTACAATTAAAATTCATATTAATATAAAGTAAAATTAATATAAAGTATTTATTAAATAGTTTTAAATATGATTTTTCAATGTAAATAACTTTTTTTAACAGAAAATAATTTTTGCATTGATTAATTTATTTAAAAATATATAATTCCATATAAAAAAAAAATATGTAGTTTGATTGAAAAATTAGTATGAAAATATGAAAATTTATAATAACATTATTAATTTTCAAATTTTATCGAAAATCTAGAAAATTTTTATTAAATTATTATAATAATTATTATTATCAAAAATCATAAAAATATAATTATAAAATAATATAATTAACAATTATTAGGAACTATATGAATACCCTATACAAAAAATAATAAAATATTGATTGATAATATCCTAAATGAATGATACTTTTAAAATTAAGTTTTTTAGAAGTAAATTGCTATTTATATGTCGATATAAATTTTGAAATAATTAATTTTTAATTTTTATCAGAAATCGGTGTTTGAAAAGATCGATATAATTGAAAAATAATTATGATATAAATCAAAATTAATAAAATGATTAATATATTGTATAAGTATAGCATATTTTTAACATACTTATATTTATTATATTTATATTTAATATACTTCTATTTATTTTTTACATATATTTGCATAAATATTCAGTTCAAAAATAAGAAAGCACGTATAGATACTTATTTAATAATTATTGTCTGCGAGATACAAATAACAAAAAAAGAACTCTTTTACCGTTAAAAAAACCATATCACCCTCATGCTGCGTTAACACCGATAACTACACTTACATCGCATCATGTGCGGATAAAATAAACTTATGTGCACCCGCATGTATGACCTGCTTTCCAAGCAAACAGTTCATGACCAGTTCGAAGAAACTATGTATTTATATACGTAACATGCTGTGAGAAAATGAAAATGAATAAATGCGATAAATATAGAATGAGTAAATAAATATATATTATTTTCTTCATTAATAATGATATAATTTATTCATTTATATTATTATTGTTGATAACTATAATGTAGAATATCATGAAAAATATCGTCATCGAAATGAAAATATATCGATTTACGAAATTTTATATCGATCAGCAAAACGGATATATTGTTTTTTTCTTAAGAATATAATGTTGTATAATATAATAAACTGTATAATTTAATATGATAAACTATATTATATTATATATTATATTAATAATTATATATTACATAATTATATACTATATTATTGTTATATTAGTTATATAATTATATTATATAATAAATATATAGTATATAAACTTTATAGTATAATAAACTATTATTTATTATTGTAAATAATTATAAATTAATATTAAATTGTAATTAGTATAAATAAAGTTATTATGGAAAGACAAGCGTTACGCGGATGTAACAATATATCCGATTACTGATTATCAATTATTAAAAATAATAAAATTCAATCTGGATACAAATAAAATTTAAAAATATTATTTTTAAATTTAAAAATTAAATTTTAAAATATAAATTTGATTTAAAAATTCAAAAAATAAATAATGAATTGCATAAATTTTTATTACAGTAATTTATTTTAAAGATCAATTTTAATATATTTTAGTAACAATATTTTAATTTAATTAAAATAATAAATTAATTAAAATAATAAATTAATTTAAATAATTTAAATAATATATGAATATTTATAACTATTTCTTGTAATTATAATTTTTTAATTTGAATAACTTTATTTGAATAATTAAAATATTATTAAAATATAATTAAAATATATTAAATATTGCCAACCAGTCATACTAATGAAAAAAATTATTAGTATGAAAATTTTTTTACAGATTAAAATTTTTTTTACAGATTAAAAATCTTTTGTTTAATTTTATTATATATAAATTATATATCGAATGTAGTATATTATATAAAAATTGCAGTAATTTAAAATATTTTTGTTTTTGAGAAAATAGTTTGAAATATTATATTTGACTTATTTTCTACATATATAAAATAAAAAGTAAAACAATTCATTTCAATATAATTCTTACTCTTAGTTAATTCATATTATACCACATTTTAGTATTATTTCCAATATATATTTGTAATGTATCTCTCTTAATCAACTATTTTAATTATTTCTAAATCTATGTAAGATTTTATTCCAAATTAAAAAAAAATTATTATATAATAATAATATTTACCATCAATGATGATGAAAGATGATAAAAATAAAATTCAGAAGCACATAAAAAAATATGGTTGAAATATTTTGTTTATTTGTTTATATTGGTAAATTCAAGGCTTGTTGAAGACGAAAAAGAGCTCTCAACGCAACTAATATTATTTTCATTTATTTAATGCAAGTTCTTTCAAATTTTTTCTTCCTCTCCCTTATTTTCTTTTTTTTTTTTTTTGTCTCTTCTTGCACATTTTTATTTTAATTCGTAAAATAGCCACTGAAATCTTAAGTATTCTTAAGAGTTCTATGCATATTCTCGTGACTGAAGCATCTTCATGAGTATTCAATGTCAATAATATTTTATGTAAACTCACGTTAATTATGTACATGGGTAGAAAACAGTCTATATTTGATAGATTCTAAGAGAAAAAGTTTTTCTATATCGAACATGCATCCTTATTTTACATGATTTACTCTCATAAATTTGATTTTTTGCTAGTAGAATCGTTTTTGACCATGTAGATCCATTTACAAACCTTTCTATGTTCTATGATGTGAATAAATATACCAGGATTTTCTGCGCAGCAAATGGAAATTACCTAAGCTCTTGCAAAATAGATGGCTATTAACCTAGATGGCGCTCTTGAACATGCACGCATAATTTCTTCTTAATCAAGTGGATTTTTGTTCGCATGAATAGTTTATTTTATCCAGAATACCTCAGAAGTGTAAGATTATTGAAAGATTATTTAACAGATTATTTTAACTCTTAGTTGGTAATCTTAATACTTTTAGAACTGAATATGCTATAAATATCTAAATAATCACTATAACTAGGTATCATTGATTGATACTAAGAAATATATATTACATTATGAATGTAATAATAATATAAAAATATAATATAAATTATAAGATTTTTTTATCGATCAAAACATTAGCTATTTCATATGATAAAAACATTAAGCAATAGTATGATATAAAAGACAATAGGAATAAAACACAACATAATGTTAATAATTAAAATATTAAAAATTATATATAAATATTAAATGAATATGTTAAAAAATTTCCATTTTTAAAAATAAAAAACTTTTATTTTAAATTTAAATTTTGAAAATTGAAAAAAGAATTTGAATAATAAAACTTATAAAATTTATAATTTATTTAGAAATATTTTCCTATATATCTTATGTATCATATATCATTTGCTAACATAAAATTTTTTTCAGTTTTTAAATTATTTTGTAAAGTTTTAAATTTTTCTCAATTTTTAAATTATTCAACTTTCTTTGTCAAATTCCTAATTAGATTTATTAATTTATGATATAATATATACAATGGTCATCTAATTTTATAAGATTACATTAAATTTCGATATTTAAAATTAAATAATTTTCGAATTATTTATATACTTAATGAAAATTAAGTATATAATACAATAATAATATATATTTTATATTATTGTGTAATATATAATATATAGTATTAAGTACATATACATATATTATATAATAGTTTTAAATATTTATGAAGTTATTATATACAAAATTGATTTTCTCTGCTTATGATATACAAAAAAATATATAATATATATATATATATATATATATATATATATATATATATATATATATATATTATTTCTTATATATCTTTATTAATAAAATATATATCTTATTTTCAATATAAACGTATAACAATTTGATTTTATTGCAATATTAATTTCATGAATTTAAAAGTTTTGAAATTATTTTAGAGAATATTTAGTATAAAATATCATGTTTAAAATTTTACATATAAAAACATAATATTTAAAACATAATGACTTTTGAAAAAGAAAAATGAATAAAAATAATGAATAAAATAAAAATAAATTTGAAAGTTGAACTAGAAATAAATTGTATTTTATATTTTTTATTATATATATATTTTTTAATAAAATATCTTATATTAAATTTTTAATTTAATTATAAAAATATTAAAATTTAAAATTATTATTTAATAGTCTACTTATCTAACTCTCTACTTATTACATAAGTATTGACTTTTTAATATATTATGAGAATAATTTTGTTTGTTTATGAAGAAAAAAGATTATTATAATATATATATATATAATATATATATATATATATATATATATATATATATATATATATATATAATTTATATATATATATATAATTTATATATATAATATATATATATATATATATAATTTATATATATAATATATATATAAATTAAAAAATATTTTTAATTTGAAATCTAGATTTTATAATTATTATAATTATTATATTTCATGAAGATCATTAAGTTTATACCATAATAATAAAGAAATGAGTAGAATACTATAATAAGAAAATAAGATAAAATTTTAAATTATTCTTATTATTCTTTTGCTAAAAATCTCACATAAAGAAAAAAATACTTTTTTTTATCAGAAATTTTTTAAACTATAATAATAACAATATTTAATTCAAAAACAATTTTTTGCATTTCTTTAAAATTATATATATTAAAATGTATTTTGTATATATTGATATTTTCAAGTTATTATATTTTTGAAACAAAGATATTATATATGAGGTACATATATATCTATGTTATATATGATATATTCATATATGATCTTTAAAAAATTAAGATTGCATTTTATAAAAGATGTTTAGATAGAATTATTTAATTTATTAATTAAGAAAAATAAGTTAACTATAAAAATTTTATAATTCTTATATTATAATAAATATTATATATATATTATATATTATATTATAATATATTTTCCTAAAAAATCTTTTGTTTCTTAATGCATCTTTATTAAAAATGCATTAAATCATATTTATTAGTAAATATTAAAAGCAGCTTAAATCAAATTAATTTGTAATTATTAAAAAGTTTGTTAAATTGAATATGATTTTGATAGCTAATTATACTATTTTAAAATGAAGAAAATATAAAAGTTACGAAATATTTCTCAGATATATTTGTTTGAAATTCATTTTAATTGGAAAATTTTCTTCAGTTTTAATAAATATTATTGCAAGAGAAAAAAATGTTTAAGTATTTTAAATCCATTGATTTTTTTATAAAGAATTATTTATTTTCGATTTTATTTTAGAGTTTAATTTATATAAAATTCTTTTTTTTACTTCTTTCTTTTTTATTAATTTAAATAATTTAGATATAAATATTAATTTCTGTATCATTATTTTTCATAAAATTAAAAATGTTCTCAAGAGATAATAAACAATTCATAATTAAAAGTCCTTAGAAGTATATGTATGTATTTGTAATCTGCTTTCTAACCAATCTTTCTATTGATGTGGATTATTATTCATCATGTTCTAAAAACTAACAGTGAATATTGCGTTTATGACGTTAATCTACACTTTGTACGAAATTTCAACTATTTATATAAAATGGACATTTGAAATATGAAATGCATATTTAGTTTATCATGAAATTATGAAACCACAAACAGCAATATCATAAACAAAATAATATTAAACTTTGTTGGATAAATCAGTTGAACTTTGGAATAACAAATAATTGATTAAGATTATCATCTGTTTGACTAATTTGATTTCATAAAGATAGGAGAGAATAAAGAGCATGAAAAATGATATAAATTTTGTAACATAAATAAAAAAAATATAATATAAATTTTTTAAATAACATTATCAATTTAACAAATATACATATTTCATATTTAATGATTAAAAAACTCATACAAAGGAACTTTGCACAATTGTATTAGAAGTATAGAAAAGAATTCTATGCTTTTATAAATGAAATGTATCATTTATCAGTATGTTTTTCAAATATTTCCTACAATTTAAAATAAAAACTATTTTAAATAAAACAATTAGTTTTTTTATTCATTAAATTTCAATAATAGAAAATTAAAAAATAAATTTTTTTTTAAATAAAAAATCAAATCATCTTATTTTTTTAAATTGCTTATTATTTGTTTCTTAAATTATTTAATTGTTGTAGACAAGTGTTATTTTAAATGTTAAAAATTTTAATGTTATTTTAAAATGAGTTCAATGAAATGATAATCTTTATATTATGATCTTGAATATAGAAATGTAGACTATATAAAAAATAAAAGATTAAATTTTATATATTCAAATGTTATATATTTTCTATATCTTTATGTATTATATATTTTCAGATTTATACATAAAAACTCAATAATTTCAATCGTTTAAATTCTTTTGAATATTCTAATGAATATTAATTTTTCAAATCTATTGAAATCAATAGTTATAAATTTTAGATTTCTCTAATTATTAATCAAATTTTTAATACATAGTTAATATAATAATATAATATTTAATATGAAAATGTAACAATTTTATGAAAAATAAAATATATTAATTTATATTTATAATTATTTTTCAAGTCTCCAACATATTATATATTATATTAGCATTATATATAATAATACTAAAAATACATATAGATTTCATGAAAATTAATTCAAAATACTAATAGAAATCATAAAAAAAAAAGAGAACAGAACAAAAATGATCAATCGTTAATCTAACTTTTTTTATGCCGAAGGAGTAAAAACTATAAGCCAAGCGTTCCAGTCTTGCAGACAAGGAGGCACATTATATTTACGTATTGTGTTTACCTTCGTTGATTACTGTTTAATATGCACGACTGCTCCTGTGTTTCCATACCACTATCTTACGTCTTGTCTTTTGTTTTTTTTTTTTTGGCCTAAGCGTTTCGTATCTGCACGACCGACTCATTATTTCTCATTTTCCCTTTTCATCATACATGAACACAAGATTCTGTCACTCTTTCTTGAGAATTAAACGCATATATTTATCAGCAAATTTGGTAATATAAGGGACTAGAAAATGAAACAATAATTTTATGAATGTATAATCTTGTTTGTAATAATTATATCAATATTTCAATCATATGATTTGATTTTGAATAATTAGAGTTATTTTGTGAGAAATTTTAGAAATGATCTTTTCAATATTTTGTAATTTGGAAAAAAAAATTGATTCAATATTGGAGATGCATCAAAATTTGATTTTTTAAATTTATGAAATTTGAAAGTTTTCAATTATTTCTTGTAAATATTGTATATTTACAAGATATTCTTGCAAATATTCATTTGAATCACTGTATCTGAAAAAACTAATATTTTTTCTTATTCTTAATTTTATTATTATTCTTATTATTCTTTATTATTATTCTTTTAATGTAGAACAATAATTAATTTATATGATTATATAATATATCAAATTTTAAAAAATTTCTACAGTATATTTTTTTTTATTATTGAAATGTATTTTTTTAATAATAATGCATTTATATTAAAAATTTTTTGTTATGCGATAAATATATATTATTTAATTAATTAATAATTATAAAAATATATTATATATATTATATTTATAATAATTATATAATATAATATTTTATTAATTAAATATATATTATATATTAAATATAATAAATTAGAATAAAAAAACAATTATTTGCACATTATACTCTACTTATAGCAAAATATATTCAATTCAGTTATTTTATATTTTATTTTTGCTACTTCATTATAACGAAAGAATTAAGTATAAGTAAAGAGAAATTCAACTAATAAGAAAATATCATTTATTAATTTCAATTATTTTTAATAATAATTTATTTTTTTTAATTTCGTTGATTATATATAAATATGAAACTGTTTCTATTCTAATTCAAGAAATCTAAAAAGTTAGCGAAACGCGAAAATATTAAATTGGATCATTGATGCGGATTCTCTTGCATTATATCATATTATACAGTTCATGAAAGTATTTTTGAACACTGAACATATTTTCAAAGAAATTTATTTTATCTGATGAAAGTTTGTGTAAAGTATATAGAATAATGGATTATGGAGCAATTTCTTTTTGTAATGGTGAAAAATCTATTTAAGAAAATGAAATTCACTTTTAAAATTTTTAAACTTTTTCATGTTTTTAGTACAATTTTACACAGAAATATTTTATAATAAATATAAATAAATATATAAATTTGTAATTAATTTAATAAATTTGTAGATTTTTGAAGTTTTGTTTCTATAAATTTCTATATATTTAAAATTTTCATATCTATAAATTTATATTTGTAAAAATAAAATTTTAAGGATTTATTTTATTTTTTGAAAGTAATTTTGCTAAAAAAATTTGCAATTTTGATATATGTGTCTTATAATAATTGAAATAATATTTAAAATTTAAATTTAATATGCATATTTTTATTGCTAATTCATTTACTTAAATAAGCTTTACTTTATTTATTTAAATAATCGTTTAAATATTTTTGTAAATCTATATTTTATAAATATATTTTGAATTATATTAATAATTTATTTAATAAGTTTATAAGAATAGAAATATATATTTTTAATATTTTATTGTACATATACAACAAATCTATGGTATACATACATATATATATATATATATATTATATATATTATTTTTTTAATTATTTTTTTTATTATTTTTTTAATCATTATTAATTAATGAATGACCTTATTATTTAGAACTATATATTTTGTAAATAAATATATTTTATATTTATTTTTCGTATTATATTATATTTAAATATATAAATATATTGATATATATTATATTCATATTTACAATTATATATTTTTTATTATTATTATAATATATATATATATATATATATATATATATTTATTATTATATAATATTTATAATTATATTATAAAACATAATAAAAATATTTCTTTTTATGTTTTATTCTTTATTATCAAAAATATTTTATAAAAATTATAAAATGAATAATATTGTAATATGACAATAAAAAAGAATATTTTGTTATGAATTAAGAACTAATATATTTCAAATTTACCAAAAAAAATATTTTATAAAATCAATTGCCATATATGAAATCTCTGTTAAAAAAAAAATAAATTTTTGTTTATTTATAAGAAGCATAATTGTTCAAATTTAATATTTTATTTATTAATAACAAAAAATTTTATAAATATGTATATAATATAATATAAACATCAATTATTAAAATTTCTAAAAAGTTTAATACATTTCAACTATCCATTTGCAATCTTATAAAATGTTTTTTTGATAAATATAGTACAATTGATACATTTTTTAATGGAATGATTTATTGAAATAAATATAGCAATTTCAATGATACTGTTTTATTAAAAAATTATTAAAAGAAAAGTTATTATTTCATATTAATTTATATTAATATCTATACAAGTCATTGTGAGTTCTATTATGCATCAAGCAAAAATCAAATTTCTTCAAATCTTTTTAGTAATTCGCCGTTTCATCTATCACTTATTCATGGACGAAATTCATAGAGATCAAGAAGGATCCTTGAAAATACTCGATGAATATCCAGAATGAATATTTTAAGATTTTCAAAAATTATAGTCGACATCAAAGATTTTTATTATTCAAGGTCATATCTATGCATTAGAAATAAATTAGAAAAGAACAAAGAAAAACTTCATTCAAAAATTATTATTATATACAGATATCTCAAAAAAATTACAATTTAGATTCAAAATCTGACTTGTAAATTTGCAAATAATAATTTTTTAAAATTGTAAATTTTACATTAAAAATTCATTTATTTTTTTTAAATAATGTTTTAATGATATATTTTTATTCTAATATAAATTCCATTTCTGAAAATATTCTTGAAATCTTAATTTCGATTTTCAAATTAAATTTTTTCAAAATAATTTTTTCAATCTAATAAAAATTTTAACAAAAACAATTTAAAAATTGCTATAATTTTTTTTTTTTCATTTTGATAAATTCACAAACAAGTTCAAATATAATGGATATATATTAGAAATCAATAATCATTTTTTTAATACTAATTTATTTTATAAGATAACTTTATTATATACTATATATTATATATTATATATTATTATATATTATTATATATTATTTTTATTATATATATTATATATTATTATTTATTTTTATCATAGATATTTCTTAAAAAAAATTTTTCAAAAATATAGTTTCGTTTTAACAAGAATTTTATTAAAAATTTTATATTAATCCTTTTTTATATATTGAAATTTATCGTATGTAATAATATATTATATATATTTGTTTTAGTCATGATTTACCATGAGTAAAAGAAAAAAAATATTATAAAAAATATTTTATAAAAAATTGTTTATGAATTTATTTTATTTAGTCACTGCATCAATTTATCAATCATTATTTGCTCAACAAATATTTAAATTATTATTTTTAATCTTTTTTTTTAATTTTTTATGAAAATATTTCACTGTTGTATGATTTTGTAATTTTATCGAAAATAAAAAAAACAATTTAATTTTAAATAAATTCAAATTCGATTCATTTTATTCCTATTTTATTTTCCAATTTCATCTTGAATTATTTGTCTCTTTGTTTAATTTAAGTATATAACACGTTTAAATATTCCATCAAATAATTTAAAATATTTAAAAATTTTCTATTTTAATATATTTGTAGTATTAAATTAATTGAATGTAGTATTAAATTAATTATTAAGTAAAACAGCTTTTAGTTAATAATTATAATATAATAATATGATATAATAAATAATTATAAATATACATATATTATATTCTATATATTGTAATATATTATAAATATATTATACATATTTTTATAAAAAATATTCATAATTATTCATTAAAAAAATTTTTTTATTTATTTATAATTTAAAAATTATAAATTTTAATTAATTTTAATTAATTATAATTAAAAATTTATATTATTTCACTTTAACAATATTGTTATTAACTATAAGAATATTAATAATTCTTTAAATAGTACATTTCGTTTCTTATAATTTTTATAAATAAAATTTATCTACAATTTTTTTTTAGTTTTAATCCTTGCCTAGAAGATAATGTTTTTGTTATTATATTGCTTATAGTTATATATATTTACATACTTATGTCTGTAATATTTATATTTACTTTAAATAAATGGCTACTGTTGTGTATATTTGAAGTGCTATTTTAAATTTTATGTATATCGTAAATTACATGTATACGTCACTAATTTCCAGGATGTATACTACTGTCATAATACTTTAAGTTTGTATTTTTATATTTACTCCTCTAATTTCTGAATACAAGTCAATATCGTTTTACACTTTATAGTCTATTAATATTATTAATAAAGTTTTTATAAAAAGGACATACATGATATTATAAAGTTTAATATAAGATATTATAAAATAAAAATGAATGAATTCTTAGAAAAAAGACTTTATAACATTACAATATAATATATGATAGATTATATGATATAATATAATATAATACATATATAATACGATATAAATAATCGGTAATTGACATTGAAATGAGATATATTTCTGCAATAAAAAATAAATAAAAAATATAAAATAAAATTTTTTTAATTAAATTTTATTTTTGAAAAAATTAAATTTTGTCGGATATGCATATATTTGATTTAACATATCTCGTTTTAGCTTATGCTTTCGGTTCAGATTTGCGTTTATAATCATTCAATTAATCAAGAATACATAATAAAACAGAATATTAATATATGATAAACTTTATTATTACAGAAATTATTGAAAATATTATTGATTATTTTGTCGAATATAAAATTTTTAAATTTCTATAAATGTTTACTACTGTGTTTTGTTATTTTAATTAATTTAACGTAAAATTCTTTTCTTTAATTAGTTAAAACTTATTATTTCTTCAGAATAAACAACTGATTTGATATGATGCTATAAATAAAAGTCGAGTTATATGAGATTTAGAGAATATGATAAATAACCTATTAGGATTATCCTTAGATTATATTATTCCATAATTAATCTTGATATTTTTCATTTAAAAAGTCTGCTATAAAATGATTCGTGAAATTAGAAATGTTTATATATAAATATGGACTAAAAGAATAAATTATAGCGAGATACATGTATATATCACACACACACACACACACACATATATATATATATATATATATATATATATATATATATATTGATAATGATTTTTCTTTATTAAAATATTAAAAAATATATATATAAAGATTATTAAAAACTAACTATTCTATTTGAAAATTATTTTTTTTTAGAAAAAGTAATAAGATAATTATTAAATATATTATCTATCAATTTATTCACTATATTAAACAATTTAATATGTTAATAATTATGTATACAAGATAAAAAAAAAAGATTTAATAAACCTTTAAAAAAACTTATAAGTCTTTAAAAACCATTAGTTTTGAAATTACGAGTTTTTATTATTAATTGTATTATTTTATGTTGTAGTAATACAACTGTTTGATGTGTTCACCGTTTATTTTAGCATACATTTTAATGTTTTCTCATAAATACATGCGTTAAAAATCCCCTTTATATTAATACTTCATTAACTTTATGATTCTTTGGATTAGTTCTAAATATCATTTATTATAAAATTCAATTAATATTAGCAAAATATCATATAATATTAGAAATTTATTTTAAATGTTTATATTACATGAAAAAGAAAATTTTATTTCATTAATATTGTAATATGTATTAATCAAATTCAATTTCATTTTTCATTATATTTTTTATTAATTACATTATATATATATATATATATATATATATATATATATATATATATATATATATATATATATAAGTATAAGATTTATGTACATAATATACATAATATGAATCCAATATAATTATTTTAAGAAAATGGTTATCAAAGTATATGTAAAAGTAGATTCTCTAGTTTAAATATATTCTAGATGTATATATAAAATGTTACAGATACTTGAACTGTCTGTAATGTATATTATATCCCTTTTGTGAGGAGAGCATAGGATATTTGGATCGTTAATTCGATCTAAATTGTGCACATAGTTCATATCTACTATCTGTAATAATATGGTACACATATGGTACATTATTATAGAATTTTCATCAGAAAATCATAATTAATGCATTAGTTATCTTAAGTTTCCAAATATAATATCTATTAAATATTACAAATAAGATCAACTTAGAGAAAATGAATTCTGAAAATTATATATTCTATATCTCTTCATTAAGAGGTAAAAAGGTGCAAAAAAAAAAAGGTACAATATTGAAAAAAAGATTTATAAATATATATTATAGATTTATAAATATTTCTAAAATATTAAAGATAGTATCTAAGAAAAAAATTAAATTATGTTATATTATATTATATCATCAAATTAAATTAAATTATATCAAATATTGCATGCATAATTGATATTCATTATATTGTCAATTTAATGTTACATAAATAAATTTAATAATGTAATTATTTAAATTCTAAAATATGTATAATATAAATATAAACTTTCAAATATTGTATTTTACGTAACTTCTTTTATAGACTGTTTTATTTATCTTATTTTTTAATATTTTCATTATTTTTCGTGAAATGAAAAATTATATAATTAAAATGAAATCGTTTATATCAAATTTTATGATTTGTAATTTTTTCTTAAGGTTTTTTTTCGATTCAAAGATTACCAATTTTTTTTATAAATTAATATATTATTCTTTAATAATGTTATAATATATATAATACATATGTCAAAATAAATTTAACTATTTTCAAATTCATTCAAATGATGATTTTATTGCCTTTAAACCATTTTTAAAACAGTGATAAAATGCATTTTAAATTACAATTTTAATCTTTGCATATTAATATCTTTGTCTTAATATAATTTTTCGAAATGACAAAAAATAATAAGAATACTACATTTAAAAAAAACATCCATAAATTCAATATTTATATATATATATTTACATTAAACATTAAACATACATTTTACATTAAACATTAATAAGAGATATAATATCGTACATAATTCTTATTACAATAATTTAATTAGATAATATAATTTTATTTTATTTAATCACACACATGATATTATATATTTTAATATTATTATTATTATATAATATAATAAGTAATTATTATAATTATATAAATATAATTTATTAGTATATAATATAATAGTATTATAATGTAATAATATAATATTATAATATAATATTATTATATAATATTATTATAATGTTAAGTTAATTTTAAGATATTATATTTAATTATTTATTATAATAATAATTGTAATAATGTTAATAATTAATTAATTAATCATTGAAAAAGATATACAAAAATAAACAAAAAATATTAAGTTTATTACTTTATGTTTGATTAACATATTTGAATATGTAAAAATTTACAAACACTTTGATAAATGACTTTAAAAAATAGTGTATATGTCTAGAAATAAATGTAATTAAATTTATTAATATAAGAGAGATCGAAATAAAATAATAGATTAAATAAAGTGAAGAATATATAACCTATATAAAGTAAGATATTCAAGTATATTAATCAAACATAAATTAATAAACTTAATATTTTTTTGTTTATTTTTTTATATCTTTTACAATGATTAATTAATTAATTAATGAACTTTTTAAAATAATTTATTTGCTCTATAATTAATATATTACAAAATTATCAATTACAATATGATAAAATTATGATATATGATAAAAAAATTAAAATATCAAATGGACAAGATTGGTCATAATGTGCTTAATTATATATATGATATGAAAGAAAGACAATCTTACTTCGATTTTTTTCGATATTGATTAAAATTTTATAAAATTTCATAAAATTTCATATACATTTTCCTTACACTTATAGAATAAATAGCATATATTTTAAATGTTTAAAATAATCACATGAATCTTGTATTAAATATTAAAGAGCTGGATTATTCATATGTTAAACTTGTATTTATTAAATAAAATATAATCTTATCGAATCAACTAAGATGACGAATATATTCATAAATTTCTATATATGTAATTATATACGATATTAATTATATGTACAAATTTTATATAAATTATATAAATTAATATTTTAATAAAATTATATAAAATTAATATTTTAATAATAAAATATTTTTTTGTTTTAAAAAATAAAAAAAATTATATTTATTTTTACTTAATAATATCATCTTATTCCGATTTATTCTTAATATGTATTTATAATTATAGTAGTAATTAGTATTTAATTGTATAAGTATGCTTGCTTGTATAAGTATGATAACCAGATATGTATAATTAATATATAAATTTATAAAATAACGGACGTAATAAATAATTGAAAGAGTTAAAAATGATCTAATTTTAAAGAATAAACATTTTTTGTTATTATAAATATCTTAGATATAAAGTTCCATATATAATATGTATTTCTCATTTGTTAAAAAACATTCTGTATAATTCTAGAAATTTCAGGACCGTACAATAAATAAATCTTTTATATACAAAACATATCGTTTTCTTAATTTTCGATTCAACATATACCTATAGAATTTTCTTAAAATTTCAGCAGATATATAAAGAAAACGAAAGAGAGACAAGCGGAATTGATAATTCAAAAGCGATCGCTTTGCATTTATCAAACACAATGCGCGGACGTGCGTACCTGGTAAAAAATACTTACACAGCGTTAATGTAACAAATGCACATACAAATAGAAATAGTACATCTATACGTACCAAAGAAGGCAATCCGATGTACGCGTAAAATTCCACCTAACTAAAAGCACGTTCTTTTTCGTTTGTACACAGAGGAGATGAAACATCGTTCTATCTCGGCGTGTTTTATCACGAGGCGAAACGAGTTAAAAGCTGCGTAAAAATTCACGATGAGCGACAGCGGAGCTCTTTACTCAGAGTATCTCGCGTAATAGCGCTTGCAATTAATGAGATACCTAACTGTAGATAGGTGTTCCTTCTTGTTCGTAAGAGTTCTCGAGCGGAAGTGCTATTGAAATTATGACGTGACGCCACTTCGCCAAGTGGAAAAGTATTTCAACGTTCTACACGCGCTACTTGTATTCACGCGCGAGATGCTATTGTCGCAGGAAAGCGTCTCTTGCGTCATCGAAGAAAAGTTTACATTGCGCCCCGAATCGCTCGTTCCTTCGCTTACGAGGAACTACTTTTGAAACACATATATCGAATAAATACTTAAAAATCATTGTTAATTTAATATAATTTCAGTGTAATTTTTTTTATATATATTCTTGAAAATTTTTCTCGAGAGTTATTTTTCAATTTTAATAGATATTACATTAAGAAAATTTCCATTTGTAAAAAATATTCTGGTGAACAATTTTCGACTTTATTCTCAAATATATTTGTATCCTTAATTTCTTTCAAAATTATTTTTAGGAGTATTTTTAAATTGTATGTCAACTTTCGAAATTTTTATTTTCAGATAGATGAAAGAAATTTGTTGAAAGTTTACTATGTGATAAAATTCTCAGAACTATGGGAAATAGATTTGTGTCTACTTTTTGCTATTTTTCTCATTGTTATTTCAAGCTATGTCATTTTTGTTTTTTTGTCGCTTGTCAACCAACTCTCACGGTAACTATTCTTAAAATGCAAAACTGTTTCTGAATTACTTTCGAAGCTAACTATTCAAATATATATTACATATTCATTTGAGATCAATTTAAAAAAATATTATTTTCAAGTAGCAAACCGTTGCTTGGACAATTAATCTCTATATGTTTATTTGCAAGAAATATTTTCGAAAACGATAATTCTACTCTCAAGTAAAATGATCATGAACCTATTTCTATCTAGACAAAAATACAATTGTTTGATAGATATAATTCGAAGTAATATATCACTTCACGTATTATTTGAACAATGTGAATTCTGATTATTAATTAAATAAAAATTGAATAGAAAGAATCAGACAAAACAAGAAAATTAATCAAAGGATATTTATTTGTTTTAATAAATAAATTACAAATGAAAAATAATAATTATACAATAATTATAAAAACATGTTTATTAGAAAATTTTATTAGAAAAATTTACAATTTAAATAGTAAATATTTATTAAATTTAATTATTTATAAAATTTATTATAATTATTTATTAAATATATAATTTATTTATTTATTAAATTTAAATATTTATTAAATGAATATAGATGATTATCTAAAAATATAATTTAATAATATAAAATCATAACTTATAAATTCATATCGCATAAAAAAAAACTAGATAAAAAAATCTATATATTAAATTTATGTAAAAAAATTTTGTTTTCTTCTATTACTTACTGTTTTCAATTCATTTTAATTGATAAAACATGAATCAGTTCGGAGTTTAATATATATATATATATATATACATATACAGCTCGGGAGATCTTGAATCTTAGGACGTAATTTTATATGGAATTTTAATCTATTTTCATTAATTTATTTTATTAATTAATTTATTAATTATTTTATTAATTATACAATTCTTTGAGATTCCTTTTAAGATCCTGAGATTTGATTTTGATTGTATATATTCACAATCATTATTCCATATCTGATATTAAAATTTTTCGTATCATACAATTATATATATATATTATACAATAACGATCTTAATAGTGTACTTTTGATATTTTATTAGATATATACTCTATTAAATTCGATATAGTTACAAATAATATAAATGTTTGAAAAAAAATTTATTTCTAAAATAAAATCTTAAATTTCAAACATTTAAGAAAAATAGTGTTTAAGAAATAAATAAAATAAGGAGTTAGAAACTGAAATATCTATTTGTCTTGATAATGTGAATGTCACATTTATAATTTTGTTAACAAAATATTACTATATTATATAAAAGATATATGTTTAATAATGAATTTAACTTTCTTTAATGAAAAATATTCAAAGAAATCATGTGTTATATAATTTTAAAATCATTAAGAGTTTAAAATTATATGATAAAAATTTTTTGCAGTTTTAATACTTATTTAAAACTACATAAATTATTTGTCTTCATTAATTTTAAACTATAGATAAAGCAAAATTGATATAATTTTAACATTAGCAAAATTTATTGAAGTTGAGAACCATTGAGTTTAAATGTACGAATAAATTATAGCTCATTCAAATAGACATTTATAACTTTCTTTGTTAATTATGTACTTATTGCTGTCACTTGGGAATGTCTGTCACACTAGTAAAATACGAACCAAACCGATTCACTGCAACATACACACCTGTCATCGGTTACTTTTTGTAGAAAAGCAGCGAGAATAGCTCGATGGTGTATTGTTACAAACTATGCGAATATAATGCCTGCACAAATGTGATGTCTTCTCTTGTTACTGGACACTGCTTCTGTCGGTCATATCCGTATATCTATTATCTGTATACTGTTGATGCTATTAGACATGTGAGTGCTATAAAAAACTTCTATTCGCGTAACAGTGATGGAAAAAAAATTATCGATTTGCTTAATATTAAAGAGTTTCAAATGAAACAAGTGAAGATAGAAAAATATAATATACTTTTAAAATTATAAAAAGATACGTTACATTAATATATAATTATAATAAACATTTTTATTAAATCATTTTAAATTTTAAATTGAATTGAATTAAATTAAACTGACTGAAATTATATTGCGTTATATGTATATTAAAAATATATTTTGTAAAATATTTTATTAAATAAATCATTATATTTATATTTAAAAATTTTAATTTAAAAGTAAATATTTTGAAGTAACATTTTATTATTTTAATTATTTTCATAAAATCTCTATGAGTATATCTATGTAAAAATTATTTTAAAAATATTCAAAAATCATTATTAGTGGATTTTCATACAACTAAAACGAATTCAAATATTCAATTAATATGTAGAAAATATTATATATTATATATTATATACTATATATTATCCAAAATACATATTATAAAATAAATATTTATAAAATTTCAATAATTTTATTATGTAAATTTATCTATATATTTTCGTATTATAATACTATAATACAAAAATTTGTATTATAATATTATAAAATTTAAAAATATAAGTTTTTTCTTAATTTCTTTATGAATTTAATGAAATTTATGAATTATTTTATTAAATATATTTTTAAAATACATATCTATATCTATATCTACATATATATATATATATATATATATATATATATATATATATATATATATATAATTATAACTATTATTTTAATATATAATTTACTTTTTTTACCTAAATAAATTATTCAGAATTCTTTCAACAAGATTATATCATAAACAAAAGTTTGATTCAGAAAATAATTAAATTTCTTTATATTATTATATATTATTTATTTATATATATATTATTTATTTATAATATTAGATATTTTATAAATTACTATCAGAAGAAAAATATATATTATAATATTATTACTTATTATATATAAAATATTATATATAAAATATATATTAAATTACATATAAATCATAAAATAAACACAAAACATAAGTAATATAAAAAATATGTATTTAATAAAAATTAAATATTCATATAAAAATTTGTAATTTAATGATCATAATATCTATATATATTTATATATTTTTTTTCTTCATTCACTTTTATTTAAATGCAATTCTTTTTATTAACCTAATTTAAGAATAAATGTTGAAGAATAATATTGATTTAAGAATAAACATATAGACTATATGTATATTTAAAAAATATATTTTTCTTTCAATCGGTAGAGCAAAGAAGTCGTACCTTGCTCTAAATTATTTCTTCTTTTTATCTATGAGAGCTAGAAGTTTCGTAAGGAACAGAAATAAGTGTATTTCCGGTCGGCAGTCGCGGCTTTCCCTTTTAAGCTTTTTCGTATTCCTTTTCGTTAGATATTGAAACCACCCTTAGTCCATACATAACACAAGACATTTTATTTTTAAATAGAAGCTTTTTCGAGATAGATGAGCAGATTTTCTTTTGCTTACTTTGAAACTCATCGACTTTTATAAAAAATTTATTAATAATAACGAAATAAATTTTTTATCGAAATAAATTTTTCTTAATATTTAAACAAATATCTATCTAAAAATAGAGAAAATGTTATAATTACATAGAAAAATATTCTCTTTTATTTTTCTTTATTTAAATATTTCTATTGGCTGCTACAAATATTATATTTGTTTTGTCTATTAATAATTATACAATGTGTAGATTTCAATAATTAGCGATAAATCATTAAAAGAGGCTATTTATATTATAATTGTATGTGCGATGATAAAAGTCAATAGATAAATAGATCGATAAAAATATCTTCTCCTGAATCTTGATCTATATATTTGTTTTTAACAATTGGAATTTGCTTGAATTGGAATATGCTTGATTATTCTCTTTTGATATGCTTTAATTAAATTTTTTAATTTTGTTTTCGACTGTAGGAATAGTGTTCTTCTTATATCATCATTTCTTACATATGAAGTATTTAGAACAGATTTTATTAGTATAAGAGATTATTAAGATTAATATAAAAAACAAAGTTAAAAATAAAGAAAATACATTTATTTAGCTGGTAATCCATTTATATTGGAGCTGAATATCAATCGAACATCTTGAACATTTTGTCATTATCATATTTTAATTGCTCAATTTAATCAAAATTTAAGCAGTGATATGAAAAGGACTGAATAAATTCATTGAAAAATTTTGAACAAATTATATGAGACTTATTTCAATTATTTCATCATCATCGACAATTATTTCATTAAAAATTATTTCATGATGATACTTTTATTAACATTATTTGATTATTATTGACATATTATATGTATATATGTGAGATATATATATATATATATATATATATATATATCATATCATATCACACATATATATATATATATATATAATTAATAAAATTATATCCATATTGTTTGTCCGATACTTGAAATTATATTTTTATCATTTTATCAATAATGATTTTACATTTATATTTATTATTATTATTATTATATTTATTATTATTATTTCTTAATATTATAAGAAATTTATATACCGATAAAAAATCATCATTGATAATGATACATATTTAATTATATAAATGTAATATAAATATAAATGCTTAATTATATATAATAATGTAAATAAATGCAAAATCAATATTGATAAATAAAAAAATGTCGATGAAATAAATAAAATCGATAAAAATAATTGTCAATAATTATATGCTAACCTTAATTTATTTTAATATTATTTACAATTCTTTCAAATAACTTTCATATTCGAATTTTTTATTTTAAATCTAAAAGTTTCAAAAAGTAAACGTGAATAAGAATTGATTAATTTGATTCATATATGAAAAATAAAAAAAAAAAATTTATTACTATTTTTCTATTTTGATGAAAATACTTTCATAAGGTTTACAATTCGACATAAACTTATAAGTTTATTATCGGAAGATCATAAACAGCGAAGCTTTCCAACAATGCACGATTCAATACGTTGAATCAAGAAATTAAAACATTCATGTACCAACTCTAAATGATCGAGTTGTTTATAAATTTACAAGCTTTTATCTTAACATTGTTGTTATCTACTTTATCTTTTTATCACGTTTTTTTATTATTTATATTCTGAAAATCAATGAATATTTGAGTTTTAATAAATATTAGACCAAATAAAAAGTTTATTCATTTATTAATGAAAAAACATTTCGAAAAATGTTATCTGTTTTAATTAAATAGGCAAACATATTAAAGAGATAGTGAAATCCTTAAATATTTATTAAAAATTTATTAATTTATTTTTTAATTGTTTAAAAAGAGAAATAAAAAAATCAAAATAAAAAAAGAAAACTAGTTTAAATGGCGAACGGAAATTTTGCGAGTAAAGGTGATATTAGGCATTTCGTCGCGATTATGGTCGGCCCTATTTCTTTAACAGATTCCCCGCTGAGGAAACAAAATGGACCAGACATCACTGTTCCAAGAAAACCCACCGGATTCTGGTTGGCCAAGAAAAAAACAAGAAAAACATAGTCGCATACGGTTCATTTCTATTCTTCCGGTGAGTGATCTCGCGTTGGAACAAAATACACGGTTAATAAGCAACTGGCAATTTTTATTCGGCTGCTATTTTAACTACTTGCTAATTAACCGTTTCTTATTATTTTCGTTTTGAAATCTCTATTCGTCACTAAGTTAAAGAGAATGTATTTTCCCTGATTGTATTTTGTGTCCATTACATTTTCTTGATTGATGTTTATATATTTCTTTTTATCTTTTATTAATTATCTTAATTAATATTTTGAAATATTTGAAAAAAATATGGTTTTAATTATTTTCTTCTGTGTTCTTTCTTAATATTTTTAATTTTTTAAATATTTAATTTAATTGTTTATTAATCTAACATAAAAATATAATATAGTTTTACAATATTCAATATAACATAATTTAATAATATAATAATAATCATATAACATAATCTTATATTATAATAATTTTTTAGAATATATATATATATATATATATATGAAAATTAAATATTAGCAAGTATTATTGATATTATAATTAATTAATACTATAGATAATTTTAATTCTTTTGAGATGAATTTTTAAAATATTAATTATAAATCTAATTTTCAAAATGAGATTAATAATTTTATTTTAATAGAATATTATGTTTCAAATTCATTTTCAATTTCAGTAATATCATAAGAATTGCAATGTGTAAAAATTCGTATAAGTGTTAATTTAAATCTTTTTTTAAGTATATTAATATTAAAAAATTATATTATCTCGAAAAAATAAAGTAAGAAATACAATATATGAAATACAATAAAGCTAATAGTGGAAAATAAGATAATTGTTTGTGAAAAATAAATCACAAGTATAAAATAATGTTTGTTAAAATCTTAAATAGATTTTATGTAGTATATAAGAAAAAAGAAAAAAAAATAAATTGAAGAATATAATATATTAACAATTATTTTTTTTTTAAATTTTAAATTTTGTTTTCTTATATTTATTAACTAATTTAATTAAAATTAAAAAATTTATTGTTTTAATTATTTTTAGAGTTCAAAGTTAATAGAATTAAAATTATCTAATTTTTATTTTTCAGAAAATAAAAATAAATATATTTCATTATATATCATAATATTATTTTTTATCAAATATGATATGTTCTAAATAAGTAAATAATATTTTACATTATTATCTATTTATGATTTTAAATTATTATAATAATTACATATGATATAATTTTAAATGGGTATATAATTAAAAAATATTTTTAATATTATATTTTTGAATATTCATTACTATAACGTATTAATATTATAATTATTTTAATATTGTTTATGTTAAAATAATAAAGTTATCGTTATGAGTATTAATATAACCAAATTTAAAAAGAAACTAAAAATAAACTAAAATAAATAATAATATTTTAGAATTTACGTTTAGAATTTTAGAATTTATTATTATTTTAGAATTTACGTTTAGAAAAATTTTTAATATTATTAACAATAACTAAACTTTGTTAAACGATAATTAATTAAAATTAAATTTCAATCAAAATAAAATATAATAAAAGCATATTTATTGTACATTATAATGCATATATATTATATGCATTAAATAATAAAATGATATTTGCACATCTAGAAACTTTAATGTTAAATTAATGCTTATTAATAATGTATGAGTATAGCAAGTTTTCAAATAAAGATTTTATTTACTATTCTACATTTCTCTTCTTAATTATTTAATTGGAACTAATTAGTACTATTTCTTTTCTTAATTATAAAAACATTTCATAGATTCTTAAAGTTTTAGGATATATATCGTTTAAGAAATTCTTCATCTAAAAAAAGTGAATCATCTAAAATAGTGAAATAATTGTAAGAAAAGACATTTTTAAAAAAATAAAGCAAAATAAATTAAATGTAATTAAAAATATAACAAAGACAATGTTTACTGATAATGATAATAAAATAATTTTTATCGTTTTCTAATCATTTGTAAATTATTTTATTATATTGAAAGAATTAGAATTATTTCTGATATGAATAATATATACATAGTGTATTAAGTATAATATTTATTCATAGGACATTTTTCGAGAATAGATTCAATAGATCAAAACAAACATAAAAATTAATATAAAAAAATATAATTTACTATAATTTACTAAAAATATCTTGAATTTATTAAAAATCTCGATTAAGATTTATTTATTAAATTATAAACAATTGAAATTTGCATTACATAAAGCAAAACATAAAATTGTCTCATTATTTTCCCCTTGTTTCATCTAACACAATTTAACATGAAATTTCAATTATTAAATTTGTATTTGTTAAAATTTATTTTAAGAATTATTCAAAACATAACTATAAAAATATAAACTCCATTTAAGAATAAAAACTCTTGTGAGATATACTCTAGAAAGATATTTCTCATTAATGCATATGCATATTGCATTGAAAATAATAATTATTTTTGATTAGTCACTTTTAATCCATTATTCATTAGCAAAAAATACTCTTAAGAGAACGAATGGATTCGTATTCTAATTTCTATAAATTTCAATATGAATAATCTATTTTTCATAACTTACTTATTTTTATCAATACATATAGTTTTAATTTTTGCATATCAGTCAAACAAAATAACAATCTAAACTCAATAAAATCAAGTGACTTTTTACCGTGCCATTGACTTGTCTTCATTATTTTTAATTGGAAACAACAAAATATCGTGCATCAAAAAATTATTTATCGAGTTCATCTCATCAAAAAACAAAATTATTTACAATTATTTTATAAAATAGTTTTTCATTTTAATTACTCACATACTTTCGTAAATTATTATGGACATTCTTTTTACAAACGCGAATCGTTCGTTGATCTTCTATGAATCGACGCAACAGAATTTGAGATCGCATAGAACCTACGGAGCGGAGCGGAGCAGAACGTATCATGGTTCTGGTCGGCTTCATCTTTTGAAACTCGTTGTAAGTATCTAGGCGCGCACTAAATATTCCCCAGTAGGTTCTTGCATATTCATTTCTAGCGGACGTATACAGGATTTCGGTCGAAATAATGGCTACGAATTACGCCGAGATACGTAGTCTGTCTAATTTCTCCTATCCTTTCTTCATTCGTCCATCTATTTTTTTCCATTGTTTAAAATTTTTTATTTGAACCTATTTTTCTATTTTTTTGCAGATTCTTTTCACGCGTTGTCCATTATACTTAGAAAGAAAGCGTAACTTCTATGAGAAAACTTGTTGAAAAAGTTGAGTGATTAAGAAAGATTATGTAAACGCAAATCAGAAAAGAGAGAAAAAGTGAAACGATTGAGATGTACAAAAATATTTTTTTTAACGAAGAATTTGAATTGTGCAAGCAAATTTGTGATTTGTATGCATGAGATTAATTCAGCTATTTATCTAAATATCATTTGTTTTTGTATTTATTGGTAAATAAATAAAATTCGTATAGCTATAAAATTAACAGAATTAAAGAATCATTTATCAAATTACTGAATTATTAATTACTGAATTATAAAGTCGAATGAAAATAATATTAGTAATTTAGATACATTAAAATATCGATTATCCGAACTAATTGGAAGATTAATTTCTTTGGATAAATGATTTTTTGGATTGATTAAAAAGAATTAAATTTGTAGACATATGATAAATAATTAAAAATTAAATGATTTCAAATGAACATTTTATAACAAGAAATGCATTTATAAGAAAATGCGTTATAAATAAATTAATCATTTTTACATATTATTCCAGAATGCTTTTCTCAGAATATAAACATTGTTAGATTTATTAATTTAATTTTACAGAACACATATGAATTAAAATTACATTAATGCGCTAATCAAATTTGACAGGTTTTATTCCTTTCTCTTTAATTATTATTCTATTAATTTTCACGTGAAAAATAATTAATATTCAAAAATATATTTTTTTTATTAAGAATGGATTTTATGATATAATGTAATTGTATAGATTTTTCAGATTCAATTTTGTCTTGAGAATTAAATCTTCATCCTTCCGAATAATCAATTATTGAATAATCGAAATTTGAACTATTGATATTCAGGTAATCGACGTTCTATTATGATTAATATTATTATATCTAATATAATATTAAAAACAGTATATTAAAAACAGTTTGAAAGAAAAACTTTAAAAAATCGATTTCGAGCATATTTCTCATATGAGAATAATTTTTACTTATTCAAAAACAACATTTGATAGTTTTATTCTTAACTATGTTCATCTTAATGTTGATTTAAATAATAATATATTTATTATTAATTATTATTTAAATATTAATATATTTATTATATTGTCAGATATAAAATATTAATGTTAATTATCTAAATTATAGAAAATGCTTTTCGACAATAAAACATTAAAACATTTCAAGTGAATTGCATTGACATAAAGCAATGTGTTGCTACATAAAATATTACCAAGCTATATAGGATCACAGAATTGACGTTTCTGACGCTGAATGTAATTAAGTGGTGAACTTCAAAGCTGCTTGGAAATTATGTGAAAGCGAAAGACAGGATCGTGTGCAACAACGTAAAATAACGTCAAAATTACTCAAATTAAGCTGACATTTTCACTAAACAACTTGCTTAAAAGGAAATTATTTTATTCATGATATAATATTCTTGCGTAAATAGCAAAACAGAAAGATAATTTTAATGATCAATAAACAAAAATAATTCAATTAAATCATTTATAGTAATGTGATATGAGTTGAATATCTTATTGCCTTTTTATGTTACAATCATATTCTGTTAAAGTATTATATATCTAAAAAATTCTATATTAAAGAATCATAAAATATAATTTTTAATCTATTTCTTTTTTTGAAAAAAAGATTAGATTTTTTTAGTTAATGTTTTAACAATATATATACAATTTTTTAAAAAATAAATATTGATTTCTTATAATTAATAAAAAAATCCAAAAAAATTTTCTTAAATATTATTATTAATTTTATTTAAATACTTACAGAATATCAATTTATTAAAAAGTTTGTTATATCACCTATCTTCCTTATAAGTTGATCCATAGAATGAAAAAATTTAAACCGAAACTATCATATATTAAATTTTTTGATTTATCAATATTAAATAAATTTATTATTAATACGTTAATATTTTTATGTATTTTTTAATAAGTATAATCTTATTCTAAATTATATTATTGTAAATTATATACAAAAAAAATTAATTAATTTATATTAAATTTATTTATATTAAAAATTACATTTTTAATTTATGTTAAAAATGTTAATTTATGTTAAATATGTTAAAAATATAAGATATATATGTTAAAACTTGATCTAAAAGTTTTTATCATCAGAAGTTTATTTATATAAAATATTCAATATTTTTGTATTATATTAAATTTATATTTAAACTTTTTTATTTATTATTATTATATGTATATTTATTATTTTCTATTTTCAATAATATTATCAATAATTATCAATAAATATTAATAATATTATAAATATTATAAATAAATTATAATTTTATAATAACTGTCAAAGAATATTTATAGATGTCAGATAATATACAATCATTAAATATATAAAATAAAAATAAAATATCATAATTATATAAAAAAATACTTCATACGTAAGTAATTAAATTATATAAGTATGTAATTATTATTATTCAAAAAAATATTTTACTTATTTATTAAATATATTATTAAATATATATTGTTAAACATATTATACATAAAAACTAATATTGTGATGAAATTTAACATTTCAATTTGATACTAAATAAATTTATTTTAGTTTAAAATTTAAACAAATTTATTTTTTTGTCCAAGACATTGCCAATCACAAATAAATTTTGCTATTCATCATTTCTTTCAATATATATCTTCGTTCGTATATATACAAAACGTGATCATTTAAACGTCATGGCACATTCGGTTTTGTGAACCTTTGTGCGAAATTAAACACCGAGACGATTAATTAAATGTTTCTTGTATATAGACACGACATAGTTAGATTGACTGGGCAATTAGTCAAGTTTTCTCCGCAAATAGTGATTCTCTGAACAGTTAGTTAGCCAAGCGTACAAATATTAGACAATTCGATCGCATGTCGCCGCCAGAGTGACGCGACATATGTAATCTGTGTTCTTTTGAGTGGAGGGAATATTTAGAGTTAAATATGAGATTAATAGATTTCATAATAGAATTTATTATATGTCTATAATTTATATAGACATTGTTTATATCAAATTTTATTAATATTTATTTAATTATTAATTATTAAATGAGTAAAATTTGAAAGTCTTTTTTATTTGAACAATTTTTTAACTTTTATTTGAACAAATATTTCTTTAATTATATCAATGTTTTTTGTAATGCAATATATATATATATATGGAAAAAGAAAAACTTGTTAATTCATTTATGTTAATTTTCTATTTCATTCCATTATAGATAAAAAAAATGAAAAATTTAACATAACTGATAAGATAAAAAATATTTAATTAAATATAAAACAATTGTAAAAATTAAAAAAAAATGATTTATTAAAATTTGCATATATCACATCAATTTCTTTGTTATTAATTAAAAAATTAATTTATTAAAAGCAATGATTATATTTGTAAATTAAAATTTAAAATTACTGTATTCGTTTATATAAATATTGATGCCTATTAACTGAATGAAAAAAAATTTTTTGTAACAATTAAATGGATTTCTATTATATGAATTATTTAGTTAATCTGCTCTCTTTCTCCCCCTCTCTCTTTCTCTCTCTCTCTCTCTCTCTCTCTCTCTCTCTCTCTCTCTCTCAATAAATTCATTGAAACATAATTTTATTATTAACATAAATAAATTTTAAATAAAAAAGTTCAAATATTTCATAAATATTTCAATAGGTAAAAAATAGTAATATGTGAAAAGTAAATATATAATTATATCTTATAAAAAATATTTGAAAACAGAGTATCAAATAATGAAAGTTTTAAATTGATAAGAATGTATATTATATATAAATATAAGCAAGGATATAATATAATAAATTATGTAATATCTATTCGAGTTTTTTATATAAAAATATATGATAATTTTATATGGAAGTTATTCACATATACATCATTTTATTTTATGATCGATTAATCTGCTAATTAGTTTTTTCTCACTGATCTTAATGAGTTTGAAATATATTGTAAAGATTCATTTTGAATAAAAGTTTTCTTTACATAATAATAATATAGTTATAATTACAATGTAGTTTTATAGATAAATTTATTGATAGTTGGCTGTAGTTTTCAATTTATTCATAAAAAATGATTATAAAAAATATTCATAAATTTTGATTATATGATTGAATTTCATTTATACACGATGTATGTATGCAATTGTCACTTAAAGATGATTAGCAACTAATATATAAATACATATGAATTTATCAAAAATCTTCATTCATAAATTTGAAAATCTTATTAATTTTTCTTGTAACATATATATTTTTTATAATAGAGAAACTAACTTTAAATTGTTATAATTTCATCTAAAAATTTTATTTTCACATTTTAAATCCAAAAACATAGAATGCTTATACTGTATTTATAAAAATAATTATGAAATAATTCTCGCAATTGTCACAAACTATTAAAAATATATATATATAATTGAATATAATAGTATTTTTTGCGAATTACATAAAAACTAAAATTGACCATTAATTATACTAATGTGTAAAAAAGCATTGTTTAAAATGATGTCTTTTTCTAACATACTTCAAGATGAATAAAATAAATAAGAAAATTAGTTAGCAAACTCACCTTATAAATTGCCATTTTTGGATAATTCAATTTGGTCAAATAAATATTTGTTTATATAATAAATATATATATAAACTTTCAACGATTTCGTTAATTATAATGTTTATTTTTATTTTATTGTGTATTTATTTATTAAAAATTATATTTTAATTTATATATTTTATTTTTTATGAAAGAATATAAACTATATGAAATATTAAAAAATTTCTCTAAATGAATATATTATATACATTTCTCTAAATTCTATTCCATGATAAAATTACTCAACTACAATATGCTAATATATTCATTAGGATATTTTTAAAAAGTCCAAAAAATAAGTACAAAGTTAATATGTAAAAAATGTCTTACTTATTTAAATAATCATTGTAACATTTTAAATTTTCATTAGATGAAATGAGATGACAGAGCAAAGTGATACATGATACATGATACATGATTCAATCTCACTTCATTTAATACAAAGTTAAATTTTTTATATTCAATAAATAAGTCAATCGACATTTTTATATCCAAATTTTTATATTTATTTTGATATCTAAATTTAGTTCTCCAAAAATATCCTATATATAATACATCATATATCTATACGTTAAATATACATTAAAACCAAACTTATCTTTAATCAGGTTACAAAAGTAATTTGTTTATAGTAGAAAAAATGAAGTTATGCGACCATTCATAAAAATAGTTATTTCTGAACTTATTTACTGTTAATATATACGAATGCTAGGTATTCTTTGAAGAGAGTATCATGCGTTTCTTTTTCCGACAACATATGGATGTATATATCTACGAAACAACGGACCATAACGGCATAATGCGAATGCAACCACGTGATATAAAAAGTAGCGACACGCTTAGCCGGCACGTTCAACAAGATTACAATATGGCCGCTGATAGAACCTCTCTCCTCTTGGTTTTTTTTCCTTCCATATTTTTTCCCGCATGTTTTCTTCATATTTTTTTTTCTTTCATTTCTTCGTACAACAACTTCGAAATATCACTTCGAAATGGTCGACCACGATCACGGTTTCAATTACACTGCGTTTTTTGCCCCATTCATAGCTTTATCATCAGTTTATTTCTCCTCCGGAATATATACTCTCTTTCTTTTTTTTTCTATTTCCCTTATTTCCTTCCGCGTTTTATCATATGTTTGCTATTAAAAAAATATTTGCTAAACTTGAGTTTTTTTTTTCTATTTTATATTAGGTGTGAATTATCTTTCTTAAAAAGTTTTAATCCTTAATGTATCAAAATAAATCTCCTTTTATCCTAAGTATTAGAGATTTTTCAACTATTTTCGTAATAATTTCTTATTATTATTTTCTATATACAGGAATAAAAAAAAATTAGTTGCAATTTTATATAAAAAATTGAAAATTAAATATAGAATACTAGATAATATCGTTTTATATAATTTTTGGATATATTATGTTTCTAATAGATATTAGTTTCTTTTTTTTTCTTTTTATTTATTTTTATTTTTTTAATAAATAAGATTGTAATATTGGTATGTAGATAAGTATAATATTTTTTATTTTTAATCATATATTTTTATCATTTTCAAATTTCTCTCTTACATAATATATGTATAAGTATGAAAAAAATAAAATTATAACATTTAATATATAAATAAAACTGATTATGAATATAGTTTTTCATTTATACAAATCCATTTAGAATTCTAATTACAGAAAGATTAGAATAAATATAAAAATATAAAAATATAAATATAACAAATTTTTAATGAATTTCTGTTAGATAAAAAATATCGATTTTATTTTATTTTATTTTAATATGCTAAGCTACTTTATTTTATTTTGATAATTGATTAACAGAATTTTTGTAATTATATTTACAAATATATTGCATATTGATACATCTATTTCAGTCAATTTGTTATTCGTGATATTCGTTATTTGTGATATTTTGACAAAATTGTAGTCAAAATAATTTCAATAATTATTATTTTAATATATTGAACTACTACTATTTCTTTTATTTATTTATTCTTTTTTTCTATTTTAGAATTAATTATTTTATTTTTTAACAATTTTATTCTTTAGTATACTTCTTTATATTAAAAAAATAATTTTCTTAACTATAATAAGAGAAATAACAAAAATTTAAGATTTTTTTTATAATTTACGTATAATATTATTCTTCATTTTTATTTATTTTTTTGATAAAGATTTTGAAATAATAATTAATAAATAATAATTAACAAATAATTAAAATTATAAAAAAAATATTTTTATTGATAATCTTAATTAATTGTTAATTATTATTTTGCATTTATGCATTTGCATTTATTAATAATAGAATTATAATAAAAAAATCTACTTCTCCTAGCAAAGAAATTATAAAATATGTTATGAATATTTTCATAACAGAGCTATTGAAGTACAATTATTAATAAATAAATGTACAAAAACAAAAATTATAAAAATCTTTTATGAAAAAAAAGATTATCTAAAAACTCTTTATTGAATTCATTTTTAAAATGAATATTTCCTTAATTAAACAAATAAATTCACAACAAGAAAGCACGCGTGCATTCATCGTCAGATACTTTCATTACGGACTGCAATTTCTAGTTTTCGCAAAATTCTCAATGTTCTCTATTATTCGAGCCGGTATCGATTTTTGTTTGCTCCGTAATTGGACGAAACCGACGACTAAATCTCACCGGTTCCACGAGATTCGAAATCCTGAGTAGGGCGCGCTATACAAATGTAAATTCTCGTTGTGGACGACGATGTCGATGTCAAGTGACACTTTAAAGGTCTCGCTTTCAATTTGCACGCCGTTAATTAACATCAAGGCTATCTTCGTCCTTGAAAGGAGTTAAGGGGAAAGGAAATGATGAAAGAGGAGGAAGTGGTGGAAGGAAATGATGAAGAGTAGGGATGATGTAGGAAGAGTGAAAGGATAGAAGAGAGAATCAAATTGGTAAGGTTGGAGAGAGACCTTAAGACACACGCGAGTTAATGTTAATTAAGTCGAGACTGTCGACCGAGATTTAATTAAAAGTAGCTAGAGTCGTGAGAAGGTGATGCACCAACCCATTGAAGTAGCTCGCCACTTCTATAACTGTGTAATTATCCGATATTTAATAATCCTATTTAAGAGAAGACTCGAAATGTTTTAACTACCTTTTTTATCGGAAATCTCCACCTCGTGATTGGCTTTCTTTCTCGCGAATTATTATATTATTATTATTATTATTATACTAAATATGCGATGAAAAGAGAAGGCATGTGATCATATGGATAATTTAAATTTAAAATGAATTTGTTTTTTTTTCAAATAAAATTAATTATATATAATAGAACAGTTATATATAAAGTATTAATCAATAATTGTTAAATGCTAAAATGAAAAACAAAAGAAAATAATGTATTTATGTATTTATATATTTATATATTATATATTTTATTATATATTTATATATTATATATTTTATTTATATATTTATATATTTATATATTATTTATGTATTTATATATTCCATAAGTGTTAAACTATTTAATTTATTTCTAAATTTAAGATAAGAGATTAAATCTAAAATTAAAATTGCAAATAAAAGAAACTCATAATTAATTCAAATTATTAAAAAAATGATTAGTTGATTAACAACTTTATAACAAATTTCAATAAAAAAAAATTTAAAACATATAAAAGTTTCAAAATATACAAAGAAATTTATGAAAGTTTTATATGTATATATATATATACATGTCTTAAATATAAAAATAATAAATTTATAATTATATTATATATTGATCCTTATAATTTTCTTATTTAAATCTTCGATTTGAAAAATTTGGCATTAATTATAGACAACTAAATAATATTTACAAATGGATATTTAGAGATATTTTTTTATAAAAAAATAAGAAAAAAATATAGAATAAATTTTTTTCATCCAAAATTTTGTTTTTCGAAATAATGAAATTCGAAATTTTGCAATTTAATTGTGTTAACTATGTATTAAACATAATATCTATTTGTATTTGAAAAAAATTTTTTTGCTTTTTGTTAAATATAATTATTCATAATAACACATAAATATTATAAATCAATAAGGATGATAGGTATTATTCGAATATTCTAATTGTAATTAAAGCTATAATTATATATATATATATATATATATATATATATATATATATATATATATATATATATATATATATATATATATGCAATAGATTTTCGAACTCAATTAAAATTAAGCTTAAAATGAAAAAAATTTATTTTATGTCTTTTTTTTATTTTTTCATTAGTAATTATCTCATACTTATTTATATATATTATTCAATTGTATCTAGTGGAAAGTTTACATACTAAATCTAAATCATAATTGCTTAGATAAAAGAAAAATTGAAAATAATATTGTAATATTATGTATTTGAAATATATATTTGTTATTTGAAAATTTTAGTCTTATCTGCCTTGTTTTTTACAAGTCACTAAATTTTTTTTTTTATTCTTCTGAAATGAAAATTATATTACAGAAAAAAAACTATTTAAACATGACATTAAATTTTTTTAAATTTTATATGTTTCAATTTACATATATTTGTATTAATATATGAAATGATTATCACATTTAATAATAATTTAATAGAAATTTTTTTTTTACAGAAAGTGGAAATAACACAATTTTCGGAAAATATTAAAAGTTACTGTACTATATAATTAAATTAATACATATTAATTTACTAAATTCTTATTAATTGAAATATTGTTTTGTAATTTTTAAATTATTACGATTTTCTTAAATATTTCATTTTTAATTATTTCATATTATTAAAATAATATTACTAAATTAATTTCAATTAATTCATTAATTCATATTAATTTTTAATTAATGATATTAAATATTAATTAAATATTAATAATGATATTAAATATGTTTGCAAGCAAACATAATAATTAGAAATAATAATTAAATATATTTTGTTCATTTTGGAACAAATTTAAATTAAATGAAAACATAGAATAAACGATTTTAAAAGATTAATTTTTTAGTTTTAAAATAAGTTACAGTATTAAATCTCATTATAAAAGCGTAAATCAGTAATTTGAAATTATACACGTTCTTTCTTTATTTCGAATCTTTCTCAATGATTTTTCTTTCAAATGATGCCAAGTTTATAATTAGACACGTTTAAAAATTTATACTATCTTTGCAATTTATATACGTCAGAATGTAATTTATATATAACATGCATATCTATTTATTTTAATATATTTGTTTTAATTTTTGAACATACCTGAAAGTTATTTATTTTACTATTTTCCATCTACTTTTTCAGCATCATAAGAAATATTAATTAATATTGTTAATAATTAATAAAACTAAAAGCAGAAAGTATTCGTATTTTATTGCTTTAGATAAATATTTCTTTTCATTTTTCTTCAGAATTTTCATTAATTTTAATTATCTTCTACATAAGTAAGTAATAATTTAAAAATAATAATTTTTAATAAAACTATTCATTATTTGATAAGTAAAGTATCTAAACTGAAATCATATACTTTATTCAACTAAAGAAATAGAATTGAGATGAATTTGAATATTTGAAAAAATAAAAAATTAACATAAAATTTTGAAATAATTTTCAAAATACATATCAAACAATAAATAATACATACATATCAAACAATAAATAATAATAAGCATGTAATAATAATTATTAGCCAAATAATAATATAAACATTTAATATTGTAATTAATATCAAGAAATTATTTATTTTCATCAAAATTAAATAACAACTAACAAATTACAATAACAACAAATAAATTTAACAATAAATTAGAATATATAATATAAAATAATTTATTTTAATAATTTAAAACATAAAATAAAATACTTTAATCTTATTTAAAATATTAGATCATACATGGTTTATTGATTAATTTTTTATTCAAAACCTGAGTTTTATCGAAATATTAAAAGAAATTAAATTGGAAATAACAAATAAAGAAACACTTTTTATATATTTTAATTTTTATATATTTTAATAATACGATTTTTACTACATATGTAATATGTAATTAATGTAAAAAGAGATTAGAAAACTATTTATAAGTATAAATGTGTATTATTATTTTCAATAATGTAATAATAATTAAAAATAAATAAAATATTTTAAGATAGAATTCAAACATTCTCAATATTCTTTAAATAAAATTTTATTTTCAAATATTAAAAATTTAATCAAATAAAATATTTTATATATTATTTGCAAAATATATTTTATTAAAATAAATAAGATTATTTATTATTTATTATTATTTATTATTATTTACTATTCAGATTATTTTATCCAAATGTAAGTCTCGATAGCGACTTAACGGTGTCTTACGGTAGAGTGGCCACGCTCTCCACAAGAAGGTACACGCAAGAACTAGAACGCGTAACATTTTAATAAACGCAATTATCCGATCCACCATCACTTAAGTGTACGGGACAGGAGACTAGTAAGAAAGAGACAGGTAAGGAGCCAATTGGGAAGAGAAGTTGTAGCTTAGTCGCGCCTTGAGAATAATCCATTGCACCTCTATTAAGCAATATATTCAATACGTGCTTAAGCTTCATCTTGCGTACGATCGCGGCTGCTTTGCTTGCGAATATTTCTCGCTCACTGCTTCTGACCGCTTGTAGCCACGCGTTGTTGCGCCTACGTTGCTTATAAATAACGTAATTAGTCTCCCTGCCTTCACTCTCTTTACTCTTTTCCACCCATCCTTTCGTAAGTACTCATGTTTTTCTTCCTTTATTCTTTGAATTGCCGCTATTTTTCTTGTCTTTTTTTTTTCCAGTGACAAAACCGTCCGATTATCCCGCTTTTCTTATCTATTCTAATTCTTTCTTCATATATCGTATCAAATTTTTTCATTCCGGCATATATTTCATTCTACATTTGTTTCCTCATGTTATTTTTTTTTTAATTTTCAATCGATTTTCACAATACTTGACCATTGTTTTAATTTTTTAATTATGTAAATATGAGAATAACAAAAATTTGATATTTTGTCAAAAATTCGTAAATCAATCTAATATATAATTTTTTTTATATTTTTCAATGAAAATATAAAATTATAAAAATGAATAATATATTTTTGAATATTTACTTTTAGAAAAAAGTAATTATAAAAGTAGCTAAAATTCCATTATTATTTTATATAAATGGTGACATATCAATGTAATCGTAAATCTTCAAACATCTTTCGATCACAAATTTGAATCATAGATCTCCAGAAAAAATATGTGATAATTTCTACTTTTAATTTCAACTTTCGAACAATTATCAGTGAATAGTAGGTAAACTAAATCGGTATTTTTTGTGCAATAAATTAACGTATATATTCCAAAATTAACGTGATCTTTTTAAATCTTTCTTGTCTATACTTTTTATCATTTATTTTATATATTTTACTTTTAAATTTATGATACGACCTTTTATTTGCTATTAGTTTTTGGCATAAATAAATTAATATCTTTTTATACAAAATGCCTGAATAAATCGAATAATGTATTCAAAATTATATAATTCTATTTAAAAAAAAATTGAAGTTGATATTGAAATTTTTTCCATTATTCAATGTACAAAAAAAATTGTTTGTACAATATGATGTTTTCTTTTAGAAAACATTTTTTTTAAAACTTCAATTTTTCATGAAATATTTAATATAATTAAACAATAATATATAAACAAAACAAAACATTTTATAAAAATGTTCAATATATTTCTTTAATATAATTAATATAATAATCTATAATTTTATTTTTTATATTATGATACACTTTATCTCGAGATCATATTGCATATATATTGCATTTTTATTTGTGTTTTTTTTAATATATTTGTATTTTTTTTAATTTTTATTATTAGAATAATTTTTTTTATTAGAAATTCTATTGTTACATTACATGAAAATTGAATATAATAGTATAAATTCATTATTATTCATTTCATATCGTCATGTCTATAAGTTTTATACAAGATACAATTCTCTTTATAATTATTGTTGTTAAAAAATTCAAAATAGAAACAAAAAATGATATGATAATTAAATATCATTCTATTTTTATTTTTAATTCTATTATTTGTCTTATTTAAAATTTTATAATATTTAGTTGAGAACGTGTGAAGTACAAAGTTATTTGTATAAAAACATTTTACTTAAGTTTTACTCTATTATGTTAACTTTATTATATGTAATTTCATATAACATTAAAAATTATTATTGTTTTATATTATTGTTTATTATTTTATTAAATAAGGAATATTTATGAAAGGAAATGAATTATTAATATGAATTATTACTTTAAAAAAAAATAGAGAATTACAAAGAATATTTTATTAATTTTTAAAATATCATCGAATATAATATATAATTTTTTTTATTTCAACATTTTAAATAATGTTGCTTGTTTTTTAATATATATTTCTTTTTTTTTAATATATTTGAACTGGAAAATATGATACATAAATTTTGCTGTTTGCAAATAGTATGTAACAATAATGGAAATATAATAATATATATATTAGACAATATTTTATAAAAAAAGATTGAATAAAATTATAAGAATATATTTTATGTAAATTTTATTAATTAGAATGAAATTTTTTTGAATAGATCAAAATAAAAAATAAAAAATATGTTTTTATGAATTTGCAAAAGCAATTAAAAAATTCAGGAAGAATATGATAAGAATAAAAGATTTATGAATTTTTATTATTGTTTCATTATTTTAAATTATAGGATATATTATTTAACTTTTATAAATTTTAAAAATATTATAATATTTTTAAAAAATTTACCCAGTTTTTTCGATTTATATTAAGATAATTTTTTAATATAAAAATTTTAATTTCATAAAAAATTATATAATAATATTTTTAAATAATTAAATTTATTGATATTTTAAATTCGATTAATAAATCAAAATTTAATTTATATTATATAATATTTAAATATTTAAAAGAGTAAAATTGAATAAAATATTCTAAATTAAATAAATATATTAATATTATGATTTTATAATTGAAAATGTAAACAATAGACTTAAAAAATTTATATATAAAAATAAACCAGAATATTCAATAGTAATCATATATCGAAATTATTTTGTTTTATAAAGATGTTTAAAATATTTCACTCAATTTATACTATCAACGTAATTAAATTTCCTTCATCATTTTTCAATAAATTTGAATATAAAATTCATCAAATGAAATTATGAAATTAAATTTATAATTACGAAGAATAAATTAATTGACTCTATTTAAAAAAAAATTGATAATATTATCAATAATAATATATCAATTGAAAATAAAAATAAAAATTATGTTAATTTGACAATATTCACTTTCAATTTTAATTTCAGTTTTACATTTTATTTTAATTTGTATTGAACTATACAATGTTAAAATAATTTGTAAAATAAATTGCGGAAAAAATTGGTTACAAAAAAGTTATTATTAAAATATAAATAATTATATTGAAAAAATATAATGTTATTTTTTTATATAAAATTAAATATGAGACAATAAACATTATAAATATATTTATGTAATAATATTTGTATACAATAAAAAAAATAATAAAAATTTACTATTATTAATACTGTTCATTTTATTCTATCAAAATAGAATAGACATCAAAAAATATTCACATTTAATTTTTTTTTAATAAATCTTTAATAATTAAAATTCATTATATTAAATTGAGACGTATGAAATATTATTTTTTCAAATTTTGAAATTAATATTTTAATCATTAAATATTATCTTATTGCTGATATTATTAATAATATTAAATCAGAATTTTCATATGATTTTTTTTATAAATTTAAAAATTGGAAAAACTTGGAAAAAGTGCTGCAAAATATTTTTGAACATTATAAAAATTATAAAAATGTTTAGAGAAGATTAGAAATAAATTAGAAATAAATTATATCTCATTAAAATAAATTTTTTCTTAATAAACTAATTTTTTCTAATAAACTATTTTAACAAATATATATGGAAGAAATATCTGCATTTGAAGATTTGAATTCTAAAGATTATATAGTTTTTATAAATATAAAATAATAAAATTAATTAATTGTTTAAATTATGTACAAACTGTATAACTTTCTCAAAAAAATATTTATTGAATTATGATGAATTAATTTATTCTAGAACAAAAATATATGCATTAAAGACAAATATATAAATATAGAAGATCTGGTTTTGTGAATGAATCAGTGTGATGGCCGTTAATTTCAATATTCGATTTGTATACATACGATATGTCTATGTTTTATGAAATAGCATTATTTATATATTTTTTTTCACAAAATGATAATATGAATAAGATGATTTCATTAGTGATGTCATGTCGTAATAATGATATGTTAAGAAGCAATCATCTACATTGATTAATTAACAAATTATTTAATAGTTTCAGCACATTTAAATTTTTTGTGGAAATCATTTAAAACAAAACAAAATATTTTATTAAAATAAAAAAGGATTGTCAATTTGTTTTATATCACAAAATTCTTGTATATTAATACTTTCAAATTCATTCGGCATGAATAAATGAAAATTAATGAATTAATAAATTCTTGTTGAAAAATTATCAATATACTATTATTGAATTGTTATATTATTTTGGAAAATTATAGATAATAATTAATTATAAATAAATAAGTCATTTATATTTATTTTTAAAATATAATATTTAAAATATAATATTATATAATTTTTTATATTTAAAATATGAAATTTCTAGCTCTATCATAATATGTTTAATCATTTAATTTTATAATAATGTTTTTAACAATAGCTTTTAAACCGATTAAAAAATTAGTCTAATATATTAAAATTGTTAATTATTTATATTAAATTAATTTTAATATATTAAAATTGTTTAATTATTATATATTATTTATATATTCCATATTTAATATATTAGATATTAAATTATTTTTTAATGATATAATTTAATTAATAATTTAGTAATTGATATAATTTAGTAATTGATTAATTTAATATAATGATAGAAAGATATTATATTATATTTGCTTATTATTCAAATATAAAAAATTTAAATATAAGAAAATAAAATATAAAAAAAGAAATTATATAACAAAAATAATAAATTATATATATTTATATATAATTATATTTTGAACGTAAAAATACACACTGATTTAGAAATGCATTTTTATATAAACATATTTCTTTTATACAATACAATATATACACTTAATATTATATTAATAATTTTAAATATAAATATATCAATATTCATACTAAAAAAATTAAATGTCCGAAAAAATAAAAATCTAATGAATTGAGAAAAAAGATCGTAATGACAATATTTTTCTTAATCATTCATAATTTCGAAAAATATATATATTCTTATAACGTTTTTTACTTATTTTAGTTTGTAAATTCATTCTCTGAACTATGTACACACTTTGTATAATTACGAATACTTTCTTACTTTGCCAGCTTATTAAAACCAAATTTAGCATAATCTCATACAATAATAATCATGCAATTTAGCGAGCTATAGAATTTCACATATCATGGATATATTGAGGAATAAAATTAGATATGGAAACCAAATTCGGATTTTTTATACAAAAGCTCATTAAGTTAAAGAGCATAATGACTTCTAATCACGCCAAAATATTTTTTTCTCGAATATTTTCATATGAATACGCATTTTAGCAGAACACATTTGGCTCCAGTTAAACTGAATAAAAATTTAGATATCGTATGTCTAGACATAAGTATTGTCAGTTTCGAGTTGAGGAACAAAAACGATCTAGAAGAGGGATAGCTTCATTAAGGAAGAAAAATATCGATGATTATGAGCTTTGAGTACGTGGAAAACCACGTGATATTTGGTATCGTTGCACCACATTCCCTATTTTTTCCAGTTCGAAGAGTAAGGACGAAGTGCCATTCGTAGTGCTTTTACACGGCCATAACTGTAACATAGCTGGAATAGTGTTATTCGTAATATCAGAGTGCAGATTCTACGGTCCCAACGATACCATAGTGAATATCGTCAAACCGGCTTCTTCGCTATCATTGGACGTACGTTCCTTTACTCGATATGCATCTACACCATTCGCGTGTCTCGTACCCTCTTACATTTTGTACGGCTATCCTTTATTGCTTTTAGAACAATCGGTGTATAGTGTCGAGCTGCTTTTAATCGCGAGCACTAAACCGTTATCGAATTCCTTTGTCTTAAACTAAAAGTAAGAAGGTGGATTGCAACGGTAAAACGCTTGTGTATAGATTTATCCGATGTAGCATGATATGGTTGCTGTGTTTGTTCGAAAAGTTTGGAGAACGTATGTAATGGCGTGTTTAGACTTAAACGGTATCTTCACTAAAGTAATGATGAGAATCTTCTTATTGCCCATTGCTTCTTGTATCTTGCAAAAACTGTTTAATATTACATGTAATATAACGTAATTAATATATGATTTATAATTGATAGAAAATATAAACATATTAATAAAAGCAATTTTATTAATATTCTTATTATCTTGTACTATTAGTTTTTTTTGTTCTATAATAATGATATATTACGTCAATTTGATTGTTTAAAAAAAATTCTCAAGATAAAAATATCCTGAATATTTAATTTTCTTATTGTAATAGAATAGGACGAACCAGAAGAACCAGGAATCTATGCTATAATAATACTATGATATCTAAATTGATACAGTTCAAATTTTAATTTCATGCTTTAATTTTAAGGGAAAGTATTATAAAATGATAATTTAATTTTTAATACTAATAAATAAATTTTATTTGTTGCTACATATCTGTACTTATAAATCATTGCAAATTATGATTTTGATAATTAAAATAATCGAATTCGTGAAAAAAGAAAAGTCACAACATTTTTTATGAGTATATAACATAATCAAAAATAACCTACTTTTAATTATTTATCATATACATATTATATATTCCAAAGTATATGTATCTGAAAATTTTACATATTAAATAATGAAAAATTAAATAAGTATATTATAAATATATATATATATTAAAATCAAGTCATGACAAAAATATCCTAAAGAACTTAATTGAAAATAGAAGAAAGGCTATGAACATGAGATGGGATGAAAATATTAGACATTAAGATTTTATGACCTATATACAATTTTGATATTTTTGACAATTGATTGAGATTTAAAAAACAGAATAAGTTAAATTATAATAATAATTTCAATATATTAATAAAGACTTCTAAGATTCGTATTTTTGATTATAATGTAATTAAAAAGAATGAAATTATAATAAGTAATTGTATAATTGTATAATTGAAATAAATTGATAAAAATGTGAAATATTTGACTGATAGCAATATAATTAAAATTTTGCAAATTATAAAGATATATTATTTATCATGCTAATTATAAGCTCATGATTGCAAAAAAAAAAAAATAAATTAATTCTTCGTTTAATTGTGATTATTTTACAATATTTGACATTATTTATTATGTTTATATATTAATAAAATCTTTCTATTAATATTTTAATAACACATAGTTTTATAACTTTTAATTTTTCTTAAACTAACATATCTATATTTATTATTTACAATTTGTAATCAGATTTTATTAGAATTTTATTAAAACTTTATTATTAGAAAGAATAAAAATAAAAAAAATTAAAAGATATTATTCTATTCTATAGAATATATTATTATATTCATAATATTTACTTTTATACATTATATTTTATATAAAATTCCTCAAAATTTTTCATTAGATTTTTTTATTTATTATTACTTTGAAATAGATACTATTCTCTACGCAAAAAAATAAAATGAGTATATTCTTCTATCGTGAATGTGATTCTTATTTAGAAGCATGGAATGATAGCAATAGTATATTACAAATCACTTATAATGTTCGATCGAATCGAATTACTATCATCTTGATAGATATGTAATTTTAAGAATCAATTTTTTTTAAAACTATTTTATATTCGGTTTAAATAATGATTTAAATAATGATTGAAGAATACATAATATAGATAACATAATACTACCTCTCTATCAATATTCGAATGTAAAGCAATGTTAACATATAAATCTGTAGTTTGTCAGTATTAATTAATATATGCTAATATTAATCTTACTGTCAATTTTTGTTTTTTAAATCAAAAAACAGTGACATTTTTAATGCTCTGATATATTTCTATATCTATATTTGAACATAATAAATAATAATTATAATTGAGAATTTCTTATTATAATCTTCATATTTATATAACAATAAAGTTGCTTCTATTCCATACAACAAATTTAAAAGAAAAATGAGAAACAGACGCCATGTTGCAATAGGAACAATTGTTTGTCCAGAATATTTGTTATTAAAAACAAATGATTTTTTAATCATATTATTTCGGTATAAACTATATGTTTTTATAATTTAATGTTTGAAACATGTAAGAACAATAAGTAAATAAAAAATTTTTATTGTTCCATCTGTGAAGATGTAATTTTAGAGACTGTATTTTGTAGACACGTGTCTAAATCTAACGTGAACAAAATGTGTTTTAAACGTAGATTGATAGTTAATACAGAGTTGATGGAGATGTATAATATATGGACACATAATATATTATATATACATATACGATATAATAGTTCACATACAATATTCAGAAATATATATATACAAATTTATTTAGATTTATATGTATCTGAACAATTATTGAATGATTATATATATTTTTTTATATGAACGATATAGATATTGTTTCATTCATAACTTTTAGTATTTAACTATTTTAAATATTAAGTAATATTATATATCATCAGTTTTTATAAGTATATATATTTCAATAAGAAATTTATAATAAAAATTTGATTAAATTAGTCAATTTTATTATATTTGATATTATGTATAAATAAGTATCCAACAATATTAGGAAGTTAGAAAAAAATTCTTTTAATCTATATCTATGATAGTTTATAACAAAAAAATTATTTTAAGTTTTCAGAATTAAATATTATTAAAGCTTCAAACAATAAAATATAAATAATATCTATTAATAGATATTATAATAATATTTAAATAAAATAATATTTGATATATTTAATAATATGTTGTTTAATATTTTATTTAATATAAGTTATAAATATTAGATAGAAATACATATATATTAAAAATATAAAATTATAATTTTAAATAACATATTCTTTTTTTTACATTAATAGAAAATAAACAAAGTTTTAGCAAAAGATTCTAAAAAAAATAAAGTTTTTTTAAAGAAAAATAAGTTTTTTTCTTTTTGTTGGATATTAATTTTATATTTTTTTCTACTTAATTTATAGATCATATTTTTTAAATATACAAAATATATATACATAATAAATGAAAACATTATAAAATATTATATTATATGTATATATATATATATATTACATTATATATATATATATATATATATATAATATATACATTATGAAATAATTAATTTAAAATTATAGTATAAAAAAATTAATATTTATATTTTAATTGTTGAAGAATATAAAATATTATAAAATATTAAATCTAATTTTGTTTACTAATTTTATTTAATCATTAAATTTTTGTTTTTAAAGTTTATTGTATTAAAATAATTAAAATAAATTACTAGAATAATTATATATTTTTTATATGGTTTCTTTTTATATGGTATTTCTTCTTATGAAGTGATAATTTGATGATCTAACATATATTAATTGATTATACTACTATTATCTAAATCTATTTTAAAAATAAAACATTTCAATATCAAATTTTTTGAAAAAAATGGATCATTTAAATTAATAATAAAGCAATCTTAATTGAAAAAGCAATTTTATAATAAAGAGATAAAAACATTACCAGAAAATTGGAATATATTATTGGCCAACAAAATATTTTTACATTAAATATTAATTTATGTACTAAATATCTATGGTCAAATGCATCATTACGTCCAAATAAATTTTCTTACATATAATCAATATCCAAAAGATAATGTTTATTACTCAAACATTCGATCAAACAAATTATAAAATAATGCGATCATCGAATGTACACAAACCGATCAATCCGAATGAAAATCCTCTTCGACCAAGGGTTAATTTTCTCTGTTTCGAAACGAGTTGTTTCTCGACAAGGGGAGAGACTGTAGAACAGAACAAACACGAGGATCGTCGAATAAAATTGCGGTGTACCAGGACACCGGTTGGTTTGTGGCGGTGACCACAAATTAACGACCGCGACGCTCGAGATAAAATAACAAGCCGCATAAAAGAACGCCGATACATACCGATTACCTCGACCTACCTCCGCGATAGATTTCACCAGGTTTGGTCCACTGCCTTCTCTGCGTCTTTCTCTTCGCAAGATACGAGGTGCTCGACCGGATCCTCCTACGAGCAGCCAGGAAGACCGACAGATTCACCGACGGTCAGGAAACTCGTGAGAAATCCCGATGTCTTTGAACTGATCTCACTGATCGCTAAAAATAGCACTGTTCGAATGGGTTGTGATCTCACGATTGTTTCCAAGCGACGATACGATCTTTGGAAATTGTTTTGAAAACGTTTCAGCAACAGTGAGGGTAAGGAGATTTGAGTATGGAAGTATTGAATATTTTTCTGGGACGTATTGGATTGTTCGGAAAGTTCATAGTATTACGAAGTTTAGTTAGATATTTGATTAAATTAGAAATAATTTGTATAAGTTAGATAAATACTATTACTTGGATATTAAACTATTTGGATATTAAGCGAAGAAAAAAAGAATAAGCATAGAAAATTGATAAATATATATACATATATATGTAATAATAAAAATATTATTTTTCTTAATTTTTTTTATATCATGGCAAGGATATAAAATGTTATATTATTCTAAACATTAATTCTAAACATTATATTTTTATTATAATTTCGAAAATGAATTTTTATTCTTCGTTTTATTATTCTTCTTGATTATTATTATTTTTGATTTAAGATACAAAGAAATTTTTTAATTTTTTATTAGCTATTTTTGTTTCTTTTTTTCATATTTAAAGAAAGCAAGAAAAATTTTAATTTACTGGTTGAATAAAAATAAAATATTGAATTTTAATTTTGATTTAAATGGGATATTTATTTAAGATTTAAAAGATTGAGAAAGTGATAAAATTTGTAATTAATAATAAGTAATAAAATTTGTAATTCAAAAGAAGGGGAGATAAATTAATATTCTTATAAAAATTATGTTCCAATATTTTAACATTAAAACATATTAATACACTTATAAAAAATTGAACCAAATTCTTTTAAAAAAATATAAATTTTATCAATAATTTTTTTTGTTTTTATTAGTATTTATTTTATTTTTGAAAAGAAATGCACTTTTACTATCAATGTAAAAAAATGAATATCTTAGAAAGCTGTAAAAATTTGAGAAATTTATTGTTGAAGAAAACGTATAAAAATTTTTTGAATAGCTCTTAAAACTATACTATAAATGCCAAATGGTTAGCGGAAAAGATGATACGTACAAACATTTATATTTAATATTTCATAAAATACGAATTCTATAAAAATATGTTTTTTATATTTTACAATTAAATATTTCATGTTTAAAAAATGGTAGAATTGATTAAAGTAAAAAAATATACAATTATTAATACATATAATTATTTTTTTTTTCTTTAATTCTTTATTAAATAATTCTTATTTTTTTCTTTACTTTTTAATGTGATATAGAAAACTGCAATAAAAATAATTACTACGACTAAATATATTTTTATAAAAATTACTATTCATTCTATATATAGATTATATATAGATATATTTATCGATTTATATGATTTATGATTTAAATTATTTCAATATAAAATGATATTAAGAAAAAAGATAATTTTAACAAAGATAAAAAAGATAGTAATATTAAATTTTTAATAAATTTCAAATTGTAACATATAATTAAATAATAATATTATATTATATCTTTAAGTAATCGCTTATAATTGAAACAATTTATGAAATGCAAAAATAAAACGAAAAAAAAAAAGTTTAAAATTAAAATAATATGATATATATTATTCTTAATTTATATTAAAAACATTTATATTTAAAAAAAGCATATAATTTTTTTTATTTAATTTTTTTATTATTTTCTTATATTATTAGAAATTTTTTTAAAATTTCAGAACATGAATATAGTAATTAAAATTTTATATGATACAAAAATTATAAAATATTAAAGTACATTTTACATATGTATTTTCATAAAATTAATGGTTGAATTAATACACAAATTAATAATTCTATTGATATTCGAATAAAACTTGACAAATTTTATGAAATCAATTTAAACATTGCTATTTAATTGTATTATGAAAAAAATGGAATATTATAAATATAATATACATATAATATAATAAATATAAATAGTACAAATAAATATCTGTAAATATAATATATAATCTGTAAATAATCTGTAAATATAATATTACAATAAATTATATTACTAGATAAATGTGATAAAACATTTATATTTATTCTAAAATTAATTACTTAATTATTTAATACTTAATTACTTAATTATTTATATACATTATTATATGAATTATTATAATAGATTTAAAATAAGTAATTGAATATAGATTAAATGTAATTTTTTGTCTTGAGAATAAAAAAAATTAAATTAATATAATTATAAATATATATACATGCTATATTATTAATATGTATAATTATTGCAGTTAACTTATTGAAATTTAAATAATTAATTAATATTCAAAATTTACATTATTTCTGAGTTCATATAATATATATATATATATATATATATATATATATATATATATTAAAAAAATTCACGAATTTGTTTCATTAATACTAATAATTAAATTTTTGAGAAATTATTGAAAAAAATAATTTTTTCACATTCAATTAATAAAATTTTATAGCATTTTTAATATTATTTGTATGCATAAATCTTTTAATGTTTAAAAGATGTTAAATTAATCAAAATAATATTTTTAGATAATATATGAGATGTGATAACAGCTTGCAATTTAATTCAACTAACTTCTTTTTTCATGTGAAATTCTCATCATTCAACTTTGTCTTAACAATTAAATTTTAAATCTACATTATATTATTAGCTACATATCATATTATTAGCATTGCAATATTCCCAGATTTAAAAGATGCTTCTAAAGAATATGTATGAATAAGTATATACTTAATTTTCAAGATATATAATAGCAATGATTTGAAAATTTACTTTCAATAATATTTGTAAAATTAGAAATACTATTAGATATATTTTCTGGAAAACTAATCCCATTATTATAAAATTATTTAAATTAATATTGATATTTTTTCATTAAAATATTTTGAACATATATAAGTATATATAAATTGTTAATATATTTGTAGAATAGAGTATTGATAGAGATTATAAATAATAATAGTTTATATTTATAATTTATATAGTTTATATTACATATAATTTATATTAAATAAAACAAAACGAAAATAAGATAGCTCTTTATCATATTTCATTCTTCGATCTCGCTTCATCTAATGCAAAATTAAATTGTTTATAACTTAATAAATTTCACTCGAACATACTTTTGTATTTGTTTTGACTTTTATAATTTATCTTTCGAAGATGTTCTATGAATAAATTAATAATTTATATAAGAAATTTAAACTAAAATATAAAAATATGTAAAATTAAGAAATTTTGAAAGATAATTATAAAATGCAATGAAATGCGCATTTTATTCAAATTATCATATATATATTATATATTTTATTTAATACATTTTATTAAAGATCAATTAACTGTATTAAGCCATTTAGAATTGTTATGTTGATTTAATTGACAATTATTCTGTTATATGAAATCATTAAAAATAAGCATTTCTATTTTTTTCCTTATTAAAAAATAAATTTGAAATAATTATTAATATTACCAATTAAAACCAATTGTCGAATAATCCTACATACCTCTTCAAATAATTTTGAAACATAAAAATCTATATCATAAATTGAGAATATTATATAAAATCAACAAGAATTATCGATATATTTGAACAAACAATTAAAAAAATTAACTCCTGAAGAAGGCGTTTAATCGAATGACTTCTTTGAAGTCGAAAGAAAATGATTCAAGATACGGCGAAAAGATTGAGTACGAAAACCGAGACCTCCATCTTAGCTCGATCTCCAAATCATGATCACATCCACATTGGTTTTCGCCTGGGCCGACTTAATAGTTAGTCTTTTTTGTATGATAATCGGCGTACGGGTGGCAGATAGGATCTTGAAAGGATTCTGTGCAAGTCTGTCTGTTTCTCGGCAGCTAACACGGTTGCGATGAAAATGAAATTGACTGACTACCGAATCGAGACATTCCCTTGGCACACGCCGACTCCGATCCAATTTAGAGAAACATAGCGAAAGATGATTGAATATCGAGTAATTGTTCGTGAAGCGAATGTAAAAATTCTAGATTAGATGGATTGGAAGATTTAACTTCCTTTTTTTTTTCCTTTATTTTTTGTTTTGACAGAAGTTGAAAAAATAAAGGGAATATTAGTGGTAATCATAGACATTTTCTAAACTATTTTTTAAAATTGACAGGATTTTTATTGCGCTTCTTTGATGAATTTTTTTAATTATGATTATTATATCGATTATTTAATATGATATTAAGGTTTTGTTGTGTATATATTTTTGGAATATATATATATATATTATTCTGAATAAAATAAATCATATTCTAATTTCAAATAAAATTTATCTACGTTTTAGATAATTTAATATGAAAAAGAATGTACTTTATTCTATTCTTCTATTCTTCTATATTCTGGTAACTGCAATCAATTACTTTTCGAGTATTTTTTGTTTTTATATAAATATATATCTTCCTTCATCCATTAAATCATAATCAACAATCTTCGAATTTCATTCGTCGGAGGTAACGTATGTAAAGCCAACTCGCCTTTTGAAATCTATTCCCGCTGAGCATCTTTCTTCTCAATGTCAGTATGTTTTCATTAGTGCTCTTGACAGGCTCGTGGACCCATAGACAGCCGGTCAGCCATCGTGTCAGAATGAAAAATCACACTGGTCACCTGAGTGTCGCATCGAAGCAGATAGCATGGTGCCAGAGAAATCTCATTCTGGTGAGCATCCGTAAAAAGTACGGAAATATGTAGAGAGCTCTGTCAGCAATACCGGAAATGGCGGTATACGAAAAACGGGAATATCCAATCCAATTCGAAAATCAACAAGGTTCGTTTACCTTTCGCTTCTTGCTCGTGTAAAATTACCGTTTTCTCTTCTTCTTATTTCTCCCCTATGTATTTCGTCCTTCTCTATGTATCCATTTTTGATCGCGCTTTAACTTTTCCCTTCCGCTTCAACAGTGAAGATACACCGGATACAATGTAACTGGAGATGTTTCTGTCTTTTGTCTCTTAATGAACATCTTCTATCGATTTTCCCGAAAATCTGTTAAAAGCTACTAGTCAGAATGCTGTTTGCATCGTTACATTTCTTTTTCTGTTATTGAACTTGGGATAACTTGATATGTTTTGATTTTTGAGATACGGCGTGATGCATTGTATTTCATAATAAAGTATGATAGACATCGTTATGATATGACAATCTATGATAAAAGAATAATATTTACGCTTGTTATCCTATTTTTATGTTACATTTTTATTGAATAAAGAAATATAAGATAAAACAAAATTATGAAAGATAATGTTAAAATTTAATATGTAGTTCATAGTAATGCTTTTAACAATGATTTAAATTTAATTAAAATGAAAATTAGGATAATTTTTCAAGAAATTTATTATTAATGATTTCCTTTTGTTTTCATAACAATAGAAAATCAATAAATAGAATTTATTTCGTAATTATTTATAAAATTATTATATTCCAATTTCAATGATTTTTTTTAATATGTTTTTAATATGTTCAAGATTATCTATATAATATTGTGAAGATTTCTGACAGTTATTATTTATTAACAAAAATATTTTTTTGAAATACTTTGAGTTAACTTTTAGTTTTAGTCAGGTTTATTACTACAAATAATTAATGGAGGACCGCCTCATAGAATTAGATTAAGAAAAATCTAATATAAATTTAAACCTAATATAAACTATCAAATTAATTAACAATTATATGAGTTTTTATTCAATTTTAATTTGAAATAATATTGAACAATAATTTACTTAATTTTTAGCTTTGTAATTTATATTTGATTTGAATTAAATTTTTTTTAATCTAACTGCTGTGGTATGACCAGACATCATTTTTCTATAATAAATCTGACTAAAATTAAAATCTAATCTAACTTAACTTAACTCTTTCAAAAAAACATTTTTGTTAATAATTTGTTAATTAACAAATAAAATCTTGTAAATAATTCATCTTTAAATATTTATATTTATTTTTATTTATTTTTTGATGTAAAAAAAATTATTGTAGAATAACATTATAATAAAATATAATAAATATAATATATAATAAATAAATACAATAAAATATTAAATATAATAAATATAATGAAATATATATAATATATTATAGTATTAAAAAAAATTCATTATAATTTAATAAATATTATAAAAATAATATGAATCATAAAACAAGATCAAATAAAATATATAGTTATATGAATTTTTTTTATTGTTTTCATAAATTCATCCATTAAAATGATTTCCAGCACAATCAGATATTTTATATAGCATATCTATTAACAAAAAATTTATTGCAATGAAGAATAGAGTACTTCATATTTCTTTGAATATGCTCATGTACCTATGTAAAAGCGTTTCCATTCAAAGCGTGAATAAATCTTTGTATATATTTGTCACTCGAATTTATATCGCTAAATTACTTATTTTAATGCATTCTTTTATATTAAGTATTTCATGTGTGTAAGACTCACTTTGACTACTTTTACTATAAATAAAAGCAACGAAAACAGTTATATTATAAACTATATATATATACTATAAACATTTTGTTTATTGATTTTTATTATTATTTTTTATTCGTTTTATCTTTCTATTTCTGTAATGTGTATATATTGCTGTAATGCTTTTATTGGAAGTGTTTGAACTATTATCTTTCAATTCTAAAAGACAGCAATTTAAATTTTAACATTGTATAAAAATACATAATATTATAATATTATTATTTAATTTTATGTAATATAATTAACATATACATTGAAATATGTAATGTTATAGTATTTTATTTTTAAGATATATAATTTCATTATATAATTATATATAATATATAATTTTATGCATGTATATATAGTAATATAGTAATATAATAATATACATATAATTTATATAATGTAAAATTAAGTTAATATAAAATTAATTTTTTAAAAAACAATAATAAATTATTTATTAAATTATATTAAATTTTATAATTTTATTTAGATTTTTTATTACAACTAATTTTAAATTATGTTATTTATAAACTATGAATGTTTATAATATTCATTATGAAATTCCATATAACAATATTGTAATAAATATTTTGTATATTATAATTGTATATTATAATAGTTACTTTGTATATTTTTACATTATATATATATATATATATATATATATATATACTTTTATATTTTCTATAAATGAATCTATATTTCATATGTTAATATCAAAAGTTATTGAAGTATTGAAGTATTGTATACTTATGCCATTTTTATGTTAATATTTTTTTTATCTCAAAAAATTTCACTTTTTGGAATTCAAATATTTAATAATTTTTTAAATCATAATATATATTTTTATTTAAAAACTTTAATTTTCGAAAAATAAATATATTCAATATTTATTTTAATTTATTAAATGATTAAATTCGTATCAGTAATTTATTTAATTGATATAAATTCTATTTTAATTATTGTAATTGTAAATTTCATTCTAATATTAAATCATACAAATGATTCTATCTTCATTGATAAAAAATGTTTCATTTATTGATTTATAAATAAATAATTACTTATATTCACAATGAAAATTTATCACTCATTATTGAAGTGAATCTAAACAAAATAAATAAATAAAAACAATGAATTTATATGAATATATTGAAATTAAACTTGATATAAAATATTTAATATAAATATTTTTTAATTTATTTAATGTGTTTTTTATTATAATAGATAATTTTCCAATTGTAGTAAATATTATACAATCGAATTTTTTATTTCAAATAAATAAAACAATATTTATTAATCTAAACAATTTATTAATCTAAACTTGTAATTTAATAGAATATTCAAAATGCATAGAAATATATTGGTGAAATTGTATCGCACTACAATTAATTTCAATGCTCGTTAAAGGATTGATAAATGATATTACAATTCAACATAATAGACACAAATAGAAATTATTATATTCATTATAAAGACCGAATATCGTTGTTTCCAAATGTCATAAAATAATAAAATGAAGAAAAATGAGAATATTATTATAATTATTTTAACTTGTCATGAAATAAATAAATAAATATGATATTTCATATTTAAGTATTTATCATGACTAAAATTGTATTTAACTAGATTCTTCTTATATTTTCTTCATATTATTTTTAAAGTTATAACATAATACAACAGTTAAGTATATACATTAAGTGTATATATATATATATATATATATATTAAGTAAATATATAATAACAGTTAATACAATATAGAATATTATTTTAATAATATTAATTTAGTTTATTATACATATTATGTTTATTAAGTAAAACATTGATTTTAATATTAATTTTATTATTTTTGTTACTTACAAGTTATTTCATTATGATATAATAATATAATCAATATCTAAAATTTTCTATTTCAAAATTATATTTCTAATTCTTATTTATATTTTTTTTTATTTATTTTAATCAGAAATGAAGAATAGTATTTAAGAATATATCATATAGCAATATTTTTTTTCAAAATTAAAATTATTGATATTTTTTTATATATAATTGTATTCTTTTATTTTATTGTATCATAGCTTGCCAAAAAATACACTTAGATACCTACAAATAACATAAATTTAAAATGATCTTTATCTCCAAAAATTAAAATTTAATTTTATCATTTTTGTAAAAGCTAAAATAAAGTATTATATATATAAAATAAAGTATTAATATCGAAATTTTTATTTTTAAACAAACATTAATACCAATATTAAAATAGATACTATCTTCATCGAAATATCAAATTGATATTATTACTTTCATAAAAGATACTTAACACTTTTGTATAATCATTGAATATTTATTTTTTTTAGCTTTTTCTGCGTTTTTAATATATGTATATCAATACTAAATAAAAATTTCTAAGTTTATAAATTCAGAAAATTGATATAATATTCGTATAAGTTATAATTCTAACTATATTTTTTCATAAAGAGTTCAAAATCACGTTATCTATAAATTAATAAATTTATTAAAACAATATTATTTCATATGTGCTGTAATAAAACATTTATATTGAAAAAAATATAAATTTTCTAAAATATACGTGTATGCTGGTCATGGCACTAAATTGTGTGACTAATATTATTATGGATTTTCCGTGTTGACATATTGATTGTATTACATTTTGATGCGAATGAATTTATGAAACGAGATCATTTATCAATGACAAATTGACTTTATGTAACAAAACAATTAGCAAATTAAACGGTGTGAATAACTTTTATCGTAAAATTGATACTCGTAAGAGACAATTATCGATTTTCCAATAATTAATATCGTATCGTCTATCAATGGGATTTTTCGAAATTATATTATACACTTAGAAAATTTTGAGTTCATGATCATTTGCATTATTCAATTTAATGTAGCCCCTCTCTGGAAAATGAAATACTTGTATTTATCATTATTTAACATTTATCATGTGATACAGTATTCATATTTATTTATATAATAAAAAATTATCTATAAAAATTTTATAAAAAATTAATATTTAATTATTAAATACTAATAAAAATTAAATATTAATAAAACAATAAAAATATAGCTTAATAATATAACAACATAAAGTTCTTATCGTTTACAATAATATGTTACATAATAAAAATAAAAACTGAATGATTTTAAGAGATATACATATAATTTATTGTTATATATTTGTTATTAGTTTCTTTGTATATATATATATACAAAGATATATATATATATATATATATATATATATATATATATATATATATATATATATATATATATATATAATTTCATTAAAAATTAAATATGTATATTTTTCTATAAATGTTTTCTATAAAATATATTTACTTTTACAAAATTTTTTAAAATATATATTTTATACGTAGTAATATATTTGTAAGATATCTTTGGATCAATTAAAATAAATAAGAATAATAATAAAGAAGCTATTATAATATATATTATATCACAAAAATTGTGATTAGTATTTATTTAATATGTTATGAACAATTGAAATTAAACATTAAATGCGAGACAGAAATAGAATGAGAGAGTAATCTATTAAAAATTTTTTAAATTAATTTTTATAAATAGTTATATTGTAAGAAACAATATAGATATTTTATTATATAAGTTAAATGATCAAATATAAATTTATTTATGAATATATTTTAAAAAATATTCTTCTAAAAGTAATATTTGTAAAAATATTGTTTAAAAATGATTTTTAAATTTTAAGATTGAACTGCACGATATTAAAACAAAATTGATAAATATTTTTTTTTAATTTCATATTATACAAATTTTGCTACAAAAATAAAGTGAAAAAATTGATAAAAAAACACTTTATTGAAAAATAAGTATGTATATAAATAAATTCTTTAATTATTCTAAATCGTATACATGTTTATTCGACAAATTTTCTTATTTTTGTGATTTTAATGAAAGTTTGTGTATATAACATAATAAGTTTTTTATGGACAAAAAATCTTTTTGAAAGACAGAAATCAACTTTCAACGTTTTTTCATTTTTTGAATATAATTTTATATGTGGCAATTTTTTTTTTTTACAAAAATGTAATAGAACATTACAAATTAAATATTTTTTATTTGAAAAGTTTTTTTTATATCTCATATCATTACAAAATATATTGAAACTTTGAGTACTGATTTCAGTTTTTTATTCGTTTAACGTAACTCTGTGATACAATATAAAGAGCAAAACTTATATAAAAAATTTTGTATTCAATTCAAAAAATACTGAATTAATTTAAAGACACTAAACTTGTTAAGATTGATTTCATAGTTTCAAATAAATTTTCGATAAAAAAAGTTCTATGTATCATTATGTTTTAATAAACTTTCATTAAAATCGGAATTTTTTATTTAAATATATTTCTTTATAGAAATATATATGGAGTTTTTTTATATATGTATTTTTTATATATGTTTGTTTTCAGAACTAATAAATATTGTATCAATCAATTTTTTTATTGTCATATTTCTCTGTCAATATGATACTTAATATCATTAAATAGATAGTTAATCAAAGATTAACAAAGGTTTCTTTATAAGTGATAATCTCATCAGTCCTCAATATATCAAGAAAATCTAAAGAAAAGAAAAGAAACGTCGGAGTATGGAGAACACATAACAGAGGAAGAAAAAAGAAAAAAGCGATGGAATCAGGAAGGATGAGCTGGATAAAAGAGATCGTAAGCTATAAAGTTTACTTTAAGTGATTCCATGACTATTTCACGAAGACGACACGGTTTAATGGCCTGAGAACATTGCTACAACAGCTGCTGGTATTTTTACCTTTTTAATTGTCTTGTCTGTCCATGCGTTTACCTTCTGTATTTAATCGGAATTTCATGTTTGGGATATTTGATGCTTATATATGGAAGAAAATGATCCATTACATTTTTCACCTTAATGTTATGGATTTATAATTTATTTATTTTAATTTCACTTCAAAATATAATATAATAAATATTATTATATTATATTAATTTAATAATAACTATAATTAATTCTTAAAGGTATATGAATTCATATTACAATCTTAATTTTATTTGTAATCATATCTTTATTCTTTCTAATATGATTTTTTAATTTTAATTTATATTAGATTTTGCACTGTTTTTTTATTTAATATATTACTGTAAATATAAAAAAATAAATCACGAGAAATATTTTTTTTTTTGTTTGATAAAAAGTTTGTATGATAAAAATTAACATATATAAACATTTCCTAAAAACTTTTATAAAAAATTGATTAAATATAACAATTTATAATTTTAAATTATAATTAAATGTTATTATTAATTATTATTAATATATAAATTTTATTATTATTGTTAAATCAATTTGTTATTTAATAGTAATAAATTATAATTATATAATAAATTACAAATAAAATTGCAGATTATTAACACGAAATTGTTCAAAATTTTATAAAAATTATTCATATATTCAATAATCATTTGAAAAATATATGATTCAGAGAAAAATAATCATTGTAATAAATAATATAAATATTATATACATATATTATCTATTCATAAGAATGTTTTATATTATATGTTTCTTCTTTTTATATTTAAAAAGAGATAAAAAGTTTAATAAATTTATGCTAGAAATATCTTTAGTAATATTAACTATTCTATAAAATTATTATATTCCGTAAAAAATTTTGTGTACATAGATGACAAAATTCTTAATTAAAGTTTTTTTTTTTACTTGAAAAGAACATCATTCGTCTTTTAATAGAAATTTGTCTATTTTTGAGGCTGTATAAATTTCTATATTTTTCTTATGTATAGATAAAGATTAATCTCCTTCAGAAAAAGAATAACAAGGGAAAAGAATATCTAATAATTTTGAATATCTATAATATTATTCTCTACATGTTAATGATTGTGTATAAAATTAAAATTGCTAAGAAAATAATATTTTGATTGATCAAAATGTTAGTTTACATATATTTATATTACAAATTATTCAATATTATATCATATTATATTACATCGATAAAAAAAGAATTTAATAATATAGGAAAAAATAAAACATAACATAATTTATTACAGCAGTTACAATGTCTTTTACGTTCAATTTTTATATGATATATCTTTCAATTATAACATATTATTGTAATTGACATAATAAATATAGATTATATGCTATATATATATAAATATTGGGACCCATGAAAATAAAATTAATTTGAAATGCTATTAGAAATTATTAAAAATTTTAAAAAATTATTATCATATTTCAATTTTTTGTAAAATATTATCTACTTTTTATAACATTCTTTATAAAAGAAAACAAAAAAATAATTAAAATTAAATAAATTAATTGTTTCTCATAGAATATATTATGTATATATATGTATATATGTATAAGTAATAAATTTATATATATAAGAAATTATATTTCATTTTTTAATAATAAAAAATTACAATTTTTTATTACTTGTTTTATAGATATTAGCTTATAATATTTATTAGCTTATAATAATATTTTTAAATAAAAAATATAAATTTTTAAAATAAAAATAAAAAATTTATAGGAATAAAAAATTTTTGTATCCTCTTTTTCTAAATTCAATTAATTTTTATTCTATATCAGTAATTTTAATATATATCAGAAAGAATTAAATTAATGCAGCAATATTTTATTATATATAAAATATATACAAAATATTTTAATTATTATAATTATTATTATTAAGAAAATTTATTAGATATGATTTTAAATATGCAATAATTTCTTCCTAGATACAAAATCATATCAATATAAAAATGAATTCTTAGAAATACGTTCTAAATTCTTAGAAATATATTTATTAGAAAAATTCAAAATAATAGTATAGTATTATAAACATATTTCTCAAAAATTGAATTACTAAAAACTCTTCAGTTAATAAAATCTAAGAAAAAATTTTAATTTTATTTAATTATAAATAAAAATATTAAAATTATATATTTGAAGATATGAATGTAATTCATAGATCAAAATAATGTTTCAAAATTACAACTTCAACTGAAAAAATTATAATTTAATTTATAATTTAAAATTGTAATTTAATTTTAGGAATAATAATGTATTGCTATAATTATGTATGAAAAAATGTAACAAAATTTTTTATATTTGATTATTTCAATTTCAATAAATTTTTATTATGATAAAATTATAAATTTGAATTATCTATTAATAGCAAATATATTTAATTTTTAATCTAGATTTTAAAAACTTTCAATAAAAGTCTTAAATTTCATCTTTAGTTAAAGTACTTAGGCATTTAAGAGAAAAAAAAATATATCATTTTGAATAGTAAAATGATTCAAATGTTAAAATATAAAAGTATTCAAAAAAACTAGCTATATAAAAAATAAAAGATAATCTGAAATAATTAATTTTATTTATCAGTTTCATCACATTTCCATAAAATTTCATTTTTGCCAAATATGAGATATTAAGTAGAAAACTTAAAAAATGATATAACTGTATTCTTATCTTAATAAGAATAAAAATTAATGTTGTTAAGAATTATCACATTTAAAATCACGTTTTAAAACAATTGGATAAACATAAGTCTGCCAAAAATAAATTTCTATTACCTCATCTCCCTCTGCAAACATCTAGTCAAACATCAAATAAACGAACGTCGAAAGAATCGGTTATCGCGATCATTCAATCGAATGCTCATTGAATCGTGGATCGAGGAGGTCGGGGTAATCAGACGAAGTGTAACGATCGAGGAATTGCTTGTTGAGAGATTCACAAAGGACGGGAAGACTTAAGTAAGCGGTCTTGCCGAGAAAGGGAGCAGGTGTTGAAATAACTGTCAGAGGTAGGGATAAATAGGTATACCAAACTAATATTTTCACAAACTTCCCAAGAAGTCCTCATATTTTTGCGGTATGAAAGGGGTGTATGAGGAAAAAAACCGGAAGAGCAAAGGAAGGATGAAGAGGAGTTTCTGATAAAATGGATAGATAATAACCTTCTTGTAGTGGTGAGAAATGATTGACAATCAAAGTTGATATTGCCATAGTCGAGGACGACCGACCGAGTCCACGAACTGAGAGTGTATTTGCTCCTATTTTCAGGGAGAAGACTCGTTAACCGATCCTTTCTCCACACGCTCGACAATTCCACCTCGTAGACTTTCCTTACTTCAACGAAGCTTTCATCTTCGTCCAGCTTTTTCCTTTACCGTCGATGGCGTTGTCCTCGTCGTAGCTAAGTCGGAACACTTCGACTGGAAACTCGGTCTCTAGCTTTTCTTGCATCAACGAAGAACGGAAGCTTCATCCACTCTCTCTTCCTCCCACTATCCATCGTATTATTCTTCCGTTTCGGATAGGAATGAAAAGATACCGAGATATGGGAACGATCCTTTGTATCGAGAGAACGTTCGATCTCTTCTCTTGATGAATAAAAAGAAAGATGAGTTCGTGTGTTTTTGCATTGCTTTGTTTTTTACGCCCCAAGGGCTTTCTGATCGTTTTATACAATTTTCAGTTAACGCAAAATGAAATGGAACTTTTATGCGTAATTTTTTTCTATTTGATTTCGCAAATCTATCGCCAATTCAGACTATATTGAATTGAAAAGTGATATAATATTCCGTATTTTTCTTGAAATGTGGTTTCATATTTTGGTGGCAAATTTAATTAAATGGAATGCAAAATTATATGTATATGATATATACAAATTTTGAATTGAATTTCTTTTTTATGTCTCTATCATTTGTTTTTTTATGCTTTATCATTTGTTCCTAGACATATTAGATAAATTGTTTTATTTAAATTGAATAAAATTATATAGATTATTTCTTTAAAGATGACATCTATAATAGTAAAATATATTGATTTATTATGTCTATTTTCCAATGCTTTCTGTATATGAGTTACCAACATATAAAATTAATCCTCTTATATTTTTCAATTATTTTAATTATTTCTTCAATATGTAATGATATTGAAATCTTTTCATATATTTTAATTTTTAATTATAAATTTAATTATTTAAATTTAATTATTAATTTAATATTTTGCGAGACTAATTGTTCAGTTTTAATTTTGATTATTATTATATCCCATTATTATTGTATTTATATGTGAATAATTATATATTCATATATTATTAAATTGTAATTAATGATTTATGAATTTGAATTCTGTTCATATTGAGTTTAAACTTTTTTTCTATTTGACTATTATATTTATCTTCTCTTTAATCGAATTTATATAATTTTTTCAGCAATATATTTATAATTTGTTTTCATGTTAGTTTTATGTTAAATGTTGTGTAATGTTAGATATTTATAATTGTATTTTTGTGTTATTTAATTTTACTTTCCAATTAAATTTAATATGATATCTATTATAATTTATTATTAGTTTATTATTCTTTATTTATTAAAATATTACATGAAATATTAATAGTTTCCAATCAATAGCTTATATTTACTTTTTGTAAAAAAGTAATTGTTAATTGTTATTGTTATTAAATTTTTAATTAATTTTATTAAAAAAATTGATTTGAAAAAATATAATTTATTTATACTATGTTGATAAAAAATTTATTTTAAAGAAATTAATAAATTTTTTAATATTTTTTCTAAATAAATTAATTTTAATAGAAAATATTTTTACAAACTTATTTTTATTATAACATCATTATATTTTTTTATATTTCAATATCTTTTAAAATTTCTTGATTGTAATTAATAGTTAACTCTAATTTTTTTATTATTAGAAACAAATATAATATAAGACAAAAATTTATTGACTTCTAAAAAAGATTATTTTTTAAATTATTATAATATATTAGTTGGAAAGAACGTTCTTGCGGTTCTTAATTATTAAATTTAAATGCACATATCTTAGCTCAAAATTTATTAATCAATATAAAGACTATTACAATCAATGCACATTTGCCAACAAAAAACAAGTTTTATTATTCTGGTTATATAATAAAATTCTGGAGTTCTGAAACTGGAATAGGAAAAATGTTCGAATTTGCTTCTTGTACATTATGTTTTCAATAACTTCAGAGAAATCAAAAAAACTAATTTGAAAATAAAATTAATATCACATTTTCATAGAACAAAAAATACACTTTAAAATTATATAGAAAGTCAATACAATTTAATACAAACTTAATCGAAAATAGAGCATTTAAAATAACAAAAAAAAACCGTAAAAATTAATTATCATAAAAAATAATTCTTTCCAACCTAATATTATTTAATTACTTAATTTATTTATAAATCAAAAAAATAATAACATATTTAAAGAAAATAAATAACAATGATCATTTCCCTAGAATTTAAAAATAATTTAATAATAAAAAAATTTAAAAATTAATTTTATAAATAATCGAGATTAAAATCAGAGAGAAAATTTTGTTAAGATATAATATAAATGTAACATTACTGTATATTATATAATTTAAATAATAATATATATTATTTTAGATCAAAAAATATATTTTTTAACAAATTTCAAGAATTATTAAATATAATAAAATTATTAAATAAATTAAAAATAAATAAATAGAAGAACAATATGAAAATAATAAAATAATATTATTAGAGCTATCCAACTTAAATATAAAAGTTACTTTAGAAAGCGATTTATCAAAAAGGGACTGCAGTTCGAGAAAAGGTCTCAAAGCAGAAACTAAAAAATCTTAAAGAGAAGCCGCATACGACATCCATCATTTTCATCCCAGTTCAGATTTCTTTCAAATGACACAGCTAAAAGCAGCCAAAATAAAATAATAAGGAGAGAAAAAAGATACTCTTCTAACAAAACAGTGGAACGAGATTTCGAGCAGAAAGGACATCCAGATGATCAGAGTATCGAAGATGAAAAAGAAATAACCACAGACGAGATGTAAAGGAATAATAAGAAGTTAGAATTAAGAAAAAAATGAAGAAAGAAGGACAAGTATTGATGCAGACATACAATCTATTCTCCTTATCTATTCCTATCACTTAAACTTCTAATTCTTATACATCTAATTAAGCAAAAGATTTATAAATTTTTCAATCAAGATCATCTTAATTATTAGATTAATATATTGAAATAAAAAATTATTACAAAATAAATTATTATAATAAAAATTGATTATAATAGAATCACATCAATTATTTGAATTGGAAAATATAAATCTTTTTTAAAAAATGATGAATAATTTTTCAAAAAATGAATCTAAAAGAAATAAAATATATAATTTTTATAAATATGTTATGACATAATTAGAAACTAAATAATTTTTAAATATGTATATATTGTTTATATAAAAATAATTAATTTTTAAATATTTTTCCAAAATCATAAAATATAAGTAATTCATTCTGTATTTAGAAATGTAATTAAAATAATTAAAATTTGAATAATCAATACTTTACTATAATTATAAAAATAATTATATATTATATATAATATATCTATTATATACTATATAATAGAACATTCCGATATTAGAATATTCGGAAATTACAATCAAAATTGTAATAGCTATTAATAGCTTATTTTGAACTTTATAAATAATAAGATTTATATTAAACAATTCGACTTTTATTATTATATATTATTTTATTATTATTATATTATATTTTATTATTATTATATTATATATATTATTATATTATATTTTATTATTATTATATTATATATATTATTATATATTATTTTATTATTATTATATATTATAATAATGAATAATATTTTGAAATATCTAATTATGAATTATGAAAAATATAATTATAAAAAATTTTTAAATTTATAATAGAAAAATATTTTTAAATATTCAAAAATTCATAATTAGAAGAATTTAATAAATTCATTTTTGATAAAATTAATAAAATCGAATAATATTATATTCTCAATATATTATTTATAAATCAATTAATATGAAACATTAGTATTAATAGTATTAAACATTTTTCAACACGATTTAAAAAATTTGCCAAACTAACAAAATTTCTCACGTGTCATTATCATGCATTCTTATAATACTAATTATCATCTTAATAAAACACGCAAACAATAAGCACTGTGTTTCAAAGAAAAAAATTTTCCCATTCAATTATAGCAATAAATTCCAAGTATAGACGACGTAACGTTCCAATAAAGTCGATGGCATGACAAGAACGGTGAAGAATCTTCCTTATATACTGTGAGCCAAAATTCATGATACAAATTGAAATTCAAAAAAATTATATACTTTAAAGTAAGAAAAATTTGACATGAAATGAGACATTGTTTTTACGAAAATCAAATATAAAAAATTTATTTAATATAAAATATAAACATAATTAATTTTTGGAAACATATAATTAAATAAATAACATATAATTAAATAATTTAAAAAATAATTTATAGTTAAAAAATTAGATATGAGTTATGAGTTAGACAATTAACAGTTAATTAGATATATACATTCATTTTTCAATTTCGATTTTTTAAAAAACGAAACATTGAGCAAGAATTTTATTTTACATCTCTTATTTATTTTCACATTTAGAATATCATCTTATTGATTTATAAGACAGAATAAATTTTTTTGTGCTATTTATATCTTTTAATAACAAAAGTTATTTTCTATATAATAGTATATATTATATATAGTATATAGTATATACTATATAATAGTATATATATATATATATATATATATATATATATATATATATATATATATATATATATATATATATATATATAGTAATAACATAGTACTATTTAAGTGTAATAAAATCTGAATTTCATCAATAAATTTTATATTTCTTCATAAGTTCTTTATCGTTCTCATATACTGCATAATCTTTTTTTGAATAATACTTCTTAATATATAGAAATAATTTTAGATGAAAAAATTCGGATTAAAAATGAGTAAATTTTAAATAAATAAAAAAAATTATCATTTCGCAAATATTTTTAATTGCGCATTTATGTATATTATTTTATATTGTAGATATTCATTTTATAATGATAAATTATTTATTTCTAGATTAAAAAAGATAATATTATGATTGATAATACATGTAGTCAAAATAAGAATGAAAAATTCATATAAATAAATTGAAATTTCAAGCTCTTCTTGCATTTTAAAAATCAATTTTACAGAACTTATATTTTGTAAACTAAAATCTGAAAATTTAATAATAAATTTTTTTTATTATTATACAATAATAATTCAATAATAATTCACATAATTCAATTACTACTAATGATCTATTCGTATTCAATTAAATTAGTCAAAAGCACATGTTAGATTTAATTGATTTTTAAATTCGCATTTTTTTCAAATACGCAAGTTATCAATGCAATTTTTTTATTCTTCATTTTCCTCTTACTGTAAATTGCGTTATTTCTTTGACCTCATTCGTATCGCGAATTTTGATCACAGTGTATAACGAAACGACGAGGAGGAAGGAAAACACGGACGGGTAGATTGTGAACGATGTGAAGGAACGAGCAAAAGAATTTGCGACCTTGCCAGAGTGCGACGGAGGTCGCGGATTCCATCCAACACTCTCCTTCTTCTCATCCTTTTCTTCGATCCTTATTGAAAGAGAGTTGGCACTCTTTCTCTCTGTTTTCATGGTGGTAGGATCGCTCTTGGGTGAGAGAGGATCGTAGGTGATTATGGGAAGCCCCTGAGCCTCTGGACCGGAGGCAGATCAGAGGTGCCGCCTTTTGCGATGACTGAGCGATCTTCGCAAAATAATCACCCGTCTGTCCCGTCGGTCTTGTTTTCTTCGCACCGGTATACAAGTCAGACCAACTATAAGTAGTCGGCTGTATGAGACCGATTAATCATTCGCGAGCTATGGAAACGTGTTCTAGTATATGACCGACGACGATTATTTTCATTGAATCCTATATAGATATTTTTTTTTTTGATGGTGATGGTTTTGTTTATTTTTGATATTATCGGTAAATTGAACGTTTTATTAAATAATTTAGAAATCCACAATGATTTCGTGATGAAAAATAAGAAAAATTGAGAATGATTAGAAATGAATTTTTATAATAAAAAAAATTAAGTAAAGATTATTGTCTATTTAAGAATACGATCAGAATACAGTATCTATAATCACTTACAAATTACAATTTAACATATGTTACGTTATCTTATAAGGAAATTATTATTTATTATTATTATTAATTAAATTTATTATTTTAATATTATTATTATCTTGAATAATCTGAAATGAAAATTTGTATATATATAAGTCATAATGGATTATATATAAAATTATTTATTTTTCAATACAATATCTCTTATCATTTTTTTATGTTTTATATATTTCATTTAAAAATATTTTTTATATAAGAAGATTTATATAAGGAAGATTTTTATATAAGATTTTTATATAAGAAAAAGATAAAATTTTATATAATAAAACTAGTCTGAACGTTTTATAATTTAAATTTTTGCTTTTTTTCTATTTCGTATAAAATTATATTTAAAAAATAAAAATAATGCAATTTAAAGAATGATTTTATTTTTTTGAAATATTTCATTATCTCTCATAGTAAATATAATAGTTTAGTATAATCCATTATGATTTCAATATTCACATATCTTATAAAACAATATTATTGTTGATTTTGACACAATTTATTAGTTGAATTTTCTTATGTAGACTTTTATGACTGACTGTAGTTTTTGTTATCTGAATATTCAAGTATTCGAAATATTTAAACTAACTTAAATTTTAAAATTTGAATCTATATTCAAAATTGAATATTCAAGTATTATTTAAATTTATTCTCTTGAGATATATTGATTATTTTTTATCTGAATTTTGATTAAATTTTTTATAATTTTATAAATTTTTTATAAATATGAATAAATAAAATGATTAAGAAAAAAAATGTGAAAAATGCCTGTTATATATCTTTTATTTTATATCATATATAAAAATGAAACTTATTATTACTGTAAATGAAAGTTTATTACTTTAAATATAAAATATAGAATGCAACTATTGAAATCAATATTTTTCAATGTTTATTTTAGAGTTCAATTTGATTATAAAATATTTTTTATTTTTGTGAACTAAAGTTAACTATAAAAAAGCAATTTATTTATATTTAGTTTATTTATATTTTTTAGTTTATTTATATTTATTATTCATATATTATTATTCATAACATATTTTTACCAACAGAAAATTTATACATATAACACTAAAGTTAACTATAAAAAAGCAATTTATTTATATTTAGTTTATTATATTTTTTAATTTATTTATATTTATTATTCATATATATTTATTATTTATATATATTATTCATATATTATTATTCATAACATATTTTTACTAACAGAAAATTTATACATATGAACTTTTAACATTAGTAAAATAACAAATTTATATTTTGATATAAAAAAACATTGTTCGATGTTAAACATGATCTTTTAATATTTACAATATTATGCATCAAATTCAAAATAAAGAATATAAACTCAAACACATAGATATTTAAGATTTAATTAAAATCTGTATATACATATAAGCTGAATCTAAATTTTCATGTATATGAATACTCAAGTATTTATTAAATACTCAAAATTTTAATAATTAAGAATCTTAATAAAATATTATCTAATTAAATTATTATTTAGGAATTTTAATAAAATATTATTTTCTTACCAACTAATCTTCTTAATAACCAACTATATTATTATAAAAATTAATTATAAATTTTAGAAGCAAACATTTATAACAAAATTTCATTTATTTTATTTAATGTGTAAAAATGTGAAAAATGATGGAGGGATAGTTTATTATTATGATTACTAATTGATAATATAATATAATGATTGTTAATTTTATTTGTTAGTATAGCTCTCTTTTAATAAACTTGAAATATGTTGTAAAGAGATTATTTCAAGTAACTTTTTCTTTTATATATAATAACCGATCGATTTCTTCGCAAAAAATTTTTAGTATTACATTATATTTAGTATTTAATTATATATGTGACAATATTGCAAATTATCAATTATTTATATAAACATATTGGTTTATTTATATAAACTATCGACAACTAATATAAACTAATAAATTAATTGCATTTTATATTTATCTATAAATATCTATAAATATAAATTCTATAACGAGCTGATCCATGAAATATGTAGAAAATAAAATATAAAATAATTAAACAATTGAAATTACAATAATTTATTTATTGCTATTATAGTATAATTTTCATCACCCAAAAGTTATTTTATTTTCGCATTTTGCGGATTCGAAAAATTTAAAAAATGTTAAAACTCATTATGAATAGATATTTACTAATTTTAAATAAATCGTAATTTTAACTCACTTATTATACATTTTTCAATTACTTATAGAAACAATAGATAAGCACTCATATATTGATGCATATACGTATAACGATAATCACGGACACACACATATATAAGTAAAATTCAATATAATAATAATTTTTTTTCGAAGAGATCGAACAGCGGTTATATATTACAGAAAAAAGTTGTTTAAAATTTTATTCTCCATAATATATTTTAAAATCAGTATGAAGTTTCTCTTTTATGAATAATAAATAAATTTCAATCGATATTTTTATCAACTTTTGTGTTTTTTTTAATCTGTAGAAATGATTGTTTGATATATGAATACTTTTTATTCTTTTCTTAATAATATTTTGCGTAAGATATATATATATAAGTTTGTATTTTTAATGCAGTTGATATTAACATATAATAAAATTAGACAATGTTTAAGAAATTCTTTAAATAAATAATTAATAAAATAAAAAAAATAAAATGTCTCATTTGAGAATTAAATAATAAAATAATTTAAAGAAAAGTCATTTGTTTTTTTAAAGAAATTAACACAATTATTTAAAAAAACTAGCTAAAATAATATATTATTTTTAATTTTAATAATAAAAATAAGATATCTCATTTATATAATGATTAACTATTACAAATATTTTCTTTGAAAGAAAATAATTGGAAATATTAAATATGCACAAATCGTATTTTAATTTTTCTTTTTTAAAGTAATTATTTATTAATTACTTAAATATTTATAATTTCAATTTTTTATTTTATTTTGAACACATTTATACTATGTGCATATTTTTATAATTATTTATTAACGTATCATTAAATACCAATAACCTATAAATATTCCACTGAATTTTATTCCATTATATATAATAATAATAATAATAATAAATTAACTTTAAAGTTTAGCTTTTAAAATGGATTATTTTTAATTTATCAATTGCATGAATTGAATAAAATTTCTACAAAATGAAAATTTTATCTTATTTTTTTATAATTCTTATTTGAAATATAAATATAAGTTCCATTATTTTTATTTGTACAAAAATATAAGTTTTTTTATATTATTTTAAATCTGTATATTTTTATTAAAGAATCTAGATGATAAAATTCTTTCTTGCATTCTTTTTTGCATTCTTAATATTCCATTAAGGTAATATCGCATAAATAGACACGTACTATCAGAAAAGAAGATTAAAATTCAGATTGTACTTATTTAAATTCCTTTCACGTAGATAGAAACGATGCAATTCTCTCACATTATTGCATGTTGAGTATATTGTATACTTAAATACGGACAGACATAATGAAAAAAATAAACGAGCCATAAAAATCGATCATTCTAAAATAATTATCGATAGTAACGAGCAGATGTGTGAAGAAAAGAATAATAAAAGAAAGAATTCGTGAACTAATAGATGATACAGATACACATAAGACCAAATACTGGCTGTTTTACATTTTAATTAAAGATAATAATTGTTTCAAATGATTTTACCAATGATTATACCAATTATATGGTATGCGTGTTACTTTTGCAAAGTGCTATTAATTTGGTAACATTCAGGATCGTTTCCTTTTTCTTATTGCGCATGCTATTTCTTCATTTCTTTTACTCGTCTTGTATAAAATAATCATTTCATTTATAATCAATATTAAAAATGTAACATTAATATTCTAAATCTAACGAAACAAATGTTATGTTTGTATATCTACGTATGTACATATTATAATATATTGAATATTTTGCTTAATTTTATATGAAAAAGAAAGTGAGGAACAGAGTTTCAGTTTATAATTGAATTTAGAATTGTATTCTTATAATTATATTACTATAATTGAGTTGAAGAATAAAAGAACTTTAAAAATAAAAAACTTTCAAACAATCTCGAAATTTGATGAAAAAAACTTAAATTTTTTTTTATATAAATTAAGATTAAGAATAAAAAATATACTGTATATTTTAAATAAGAAATTTAATATTATTTTCAAACTAGCTATTTTTCAATAAAATATTTTAAAAATTGTTCAATTATTTAAGTTTTCTTGAGTTTTCGAATTTCATTAGTATTTTTCTATATTTTTATTATTAATATTTTGTTTCTTGTATCTTTTATCAAACCATATAAATCTCTTTTATATTTCCTTTGTATATAAAAATTTACATTTTATCGAATAATAAATGATTCATGATTCATGACATATAGATAACCAAAATAGGAAGGAACAATGGACGATTCTAATATACCCTAGTTAGAGTTCTAACTATTTTGAATCATCTTATTCCGTTCTTAATAATGTACACTTGTATGTCTATGTACACTTCTCAAAATTCCACACGACATTTGCCATAAATAAGCAATTCTCGTATATCCAGCAGAATAGACACATAAATAGATGGTCGTAGATAGACAGGATTGGCCAAGGGCAGAAACTGATCGTGAAACATCTCCCATGGGAAAGTATCGTTCGAATTGCCGCGAATCCTCCCGAGATATTCGACCCTGGAAGCCATGTTACGCTGTCGGCGTGACTGTCCCCTATCGGTATCGTTTCTCGGCCGCCCTTCGTCATCATCAGCTTTAACCGGTCAGTGGAAGTATTGATCGCGGTGTATCAGGTTCCACGGTGGCTGTCCACGCGACTACTACTTCCTTTCCTTCTCCTCGCGTCCTTCCGGCTCGACCGACCATTGCGTAGTTTGCAAACACCATGGTTATAGCGAACGAGACGATAATCCGATAATAGGCTTGACAAGGTAGTTTATGCGTTTTAGTTCGTTCTCTCGCTCGCAAACGGATTCTTTCTTTGGTGGATGAAGTTGATGGAATGTGAAAACAAGAAAAGGGGATCGTTTGAAAACGAAAAGAAAATATTCAAGGAAAGTATTTGAAAGTATAATATTTAATTTGATGGTTGAGTTAGCTATAAGAAAAATTTAATCAAAATGACATTAAACATTCTTTTTATTGATTGTTTTAGATCACATTTAGTTTGTAAAATTATTAATAATAAAATTTATTTAGTGATATAATCCAATTTCTTTTAAATAATTCAGCATTTTCTTACATCTTCTATATTTTGTTTAATGAATCCCGCAAGTCATGTTGAACTTTTTTAGTATTGTATTTAGAATAAATGATCAATATAATTCTACAGAATATTACAAAATATCGTAAATACTTGATTTTATTTTTGTGAGAAAGATATGTGATTAATTTAGTTGGAATTATTGTTTTTAAAAATTCAATAATAGTTAATTAACGTCCTCATTTATGTTATCAATTATAGTTTATCAATTATATTGAAGTTGAAATTATATTCTTTAGATGCAAAATATTATATAATTATATTAAAAAATTATATTAAAAATATTATATAATTATATTCTTTAGATAAAATTAATTCAACTTTGTAAAAGTTAAATTGAAAAATTAAATATTGATTTTATATTGTGCTATAATTAAAATTTAAAAATTGACACTTAAGTAATACTTAATGAAATCAATTTATTTATGATTAATATTTAAATTTTCGATATCACTATTAATACAAACTAGATAAAATTTAAAAAAAAAAATTGAAACTATCCAGAATTCTAATAAATATTTAAATTTTTGAAGAATTTATATAAATTTCAATTTAAAAATTTTTTAGCAACTGTCACATATAAAATCATATATAATTTCAAAAGATAATAAATATAACAAAAATATCCATTTAAATATGATTAAATAAAAAAATTATTTATTAATAATGATTGAAATTATTGTTGGAATTTCAGAAAACAAAAAATTATACTTTTTATATTTACATATAAATTCACATATTTGTTATTTGTTATTTGCATATTCATCCTTTTGCATATTTTTAATATGAAAATCAGTATAAAATACATATTATATTATATAGTTCGAAAAATGACAAAGATTAAAATATTCAAAAATATATATACATATATTACATACATACATTATATCGTAAATTTCTTTTTTATATTATATTTTTTTCATCTTCTTAAGTCTCTATAGTTTTTTTAAAATGATTTTTTAATAATGATTTTGTTAACTTCATTATTTAATAATTTTCTATAAAATTTAAATTTATAAAATATTCTATTTTAAATTAGGAATAAGAAACATATTTAAAGTTAGAATAAGAAAAACTTTTATACACATATTCTGTTCGCAATTCATATGTTATAATATTTTTTTAATTATTCAAGTTTAAAGAGGCTAATAGATTTGTATTTAAATGGCCAATTAGTATCAAGATTAATGTCTGCTAATTATACGAATAATCCTTTTCTGTTTTTGCTATTTTAAAAGTGTCGTTTAAATATTTCATAACATAATATAATACGAATATAACTTTCATAAAATATCTAATATTTTAAATAATAAGATATTTCATAAATTGATTCATAAATATATTTTATATTATTCAAAAGACATTTAATTCTATATGTAAAATTAAAACATTATATCTATTTTATATATTTAAACATTATACAATTCATAATAATATCAAATTAATTTTTCATATTCTTCAGCACATAATTTTAATTTCAATATTTTTGCACAAAGATTTTTTTTTGTTAAAATAAAATATTTTAAAAATATTTTCTAATGAGATTTCTTTGTTTTTATTAAATATTATATTGATTGGAAAATTTTCCAATATACATTATTCATATAAAAGTTTATTTATTTTGAATTTTATTTTAATTAGAAATAAACACAATATATTACATAAAATAAAATAATGTTAATATTTTTTATATTTTTTCCTTTTTTTATATCTATATATAACTTTGAAAAATAAGTTGAAAAAATAAAGTTGAAAAAATTTGCACGAAAATTTCAATATTTCTTATAATTATAGTAATATATTATTATGAGTTATGTTATGTACTAATAATATATATTTAATATTTAGTAAGTACATTACATATTAGATAGAATTATTCATAATTTTATAAAAGAAGAGATTTATTATAAATGAAATAAAAGACTATATATTGTGATGATTCTTTATAATAATAATCAATATAATATGTAATATAATATATAATATATAATAATTAATAAGATAATTTGAATAAGATGCATACGGAACCATTTTATACATTTTTTTATTCATTCAAATATATTTTTATTTATTAAGATAATTAAATAATAATAATAATTTCTTAAATAATTAAGTATTTGTAAATTTTATAGATCTAAAATAAATAAAATAATTATTTGCAAGAGATATTAATAAATAAAAAATAGTTGAGAGAATAAAAATTCATAGAATAGATAAAAAAATATACATATATATATATATATATATATATATATATATATATATATATCAATAAACATACATAAAAATATTTGTTTTAATTTTTTTGTATTAATTTTATTATTTACAAAATTGATAAAATATTTTTGCATTGTATTGCAATACTAATGATAGAGAATAAAAATAAAGAATATAAAATAAGAATTGAGAAGAAAGAAATTTTAGAGCTAAAAATTTAAAAATACAATTTACTTTTTGATAACAATTGAAATCATAAACATCAAAATGTTTATAAAAATAAATTTAAATAATGTTATAAATGATAAAGAATAAATCATAATGATCATAATATTAATAATAATAAATGAAATTGATAAATAAATAAATTTTTAAAAAACATGAAATTCTATTGAGAAATTATGAAATTAAAATCTTGGATTATAACAAACTATATTCAATAAATATATTCAATAACTTTTTATTATTTACTTAAAAAATAAGATGAGAAAAATTCATATTAGATGAACAATACGAATGAAACGTAACAGATAAATGAAAATACTTATTATAAATTCATTACGTAAAACCCATAAAATTTTAATATCCACGTGATAATACTCGGGTATTGATCAGCAGTATGTAGAGCATAGCTCTTAATACGACTTTAAACACGCACAATAGAGGAAAATATTTATTATAAATACTTATTATACTTATATAATACTTATTATACTTATTGCTTTGAATCGACTAATCTTTCGTAAGCCAGTTTTAAACACACAAATCAAAATCCGACAAAGTGATGATTCAATCAAAATTTGTCGTCACGTTTCATAACATGATCCTTTCAAAACAAAATAACTAAAAAATAAAAGAAAAACGATAAAAAAGAGTGGAACGATCGATGATCATAGCGATCCAGATAGCAGTTAACTCGTCGAGGCAGAGGTAGCAGTCCATCCAATTCCTCTTCGTTCCTTTTCACCAGACAGAAAAAACGAACCGTAAAAGACATTAACTTTGCCGACCGCTCTGATACATCACGAAACAGGTGAATCTCGTTCATCTTTGCTGGCTTCTCCAGTTGTTCGTTGCTTGGAAATTATCTAGCGGCAAAATTAGTCGGATTATCGCGGACGTGGGATGACCTTGAACTCGAACACAGAGTATCATGGGGACATACGATGAAAAAAAAAAAGATGATGAAAACTAGAAAGAGGAAAAAGAGAGGCACCGTAATCCATATAGACAACAGGAAGAATCATCTTCGAAACAGGTATAAAGAGAAAATTTCATACAGCGAGGTGAATTCGTCTTTACGACTAATAGACACTTGTTTCATTTGTTCGTTCTCTTCTTGCCTTAATAATAAGCCAATGTACAGTATATCCGTCGATTTATGGTAAAAATTTTACTTCAACGATTATGCTCTTCGTGATCCGGAATTGGGTCTAAATTTCGCATGGGGAACGGATAATTAAAAGCGTAACTTTAATCGCCGACAAGATCTCAATGAGATCTCTTGAGAATCGGTGGGGAAAAGTGCGATCTGCACTTCTTATGACTGATTTTGGATCGATGCGCCAAATGCGTGGATTTTAATTGGTGTTTCTGGGGCGACGGAAAAAACGCTTAGTCTGCTGATAAAATGCATATATACTAAAATTGAGAAGATTGATTATATTCTCGCAAATTTTTGGGAAATTTAAATGGAAGATGGGTAAATGGCTTGATTGAATTCGAGTGCTAAATTTATATAAAATTGATTCATTTTTGGATTTTTTAACCAATGATAGAAAGAATTATAATGAATTATTGATTTATTTTGTGTATTTTTAAAGAAAAATATATGAGTTGAAATTATAAAATCATTTAGAAATTATTTAGGGAAAAAATAGTTATTCAAAATTATTATTATATAAATTTATATTTATAATTTATATTATATAAAATTATTAATTTAAAATATTATTAATTTTGTTATTATTAGAAATTACTAACTTACTATTATTGGAAATTATTAACTTTGTTAATAAAATAGAAAATTTATAATAAATCATTATAAATTATATGTACATATATATTATATATTTAAATTTTATATGTACATATATATTAAATTTTAATATATAATTATATCTACTTTATTATGAAGTATTTAAATTATTCATTATTAATATATTTTTTAATTAGAATAATGATTAATAAATAATAAGTAAAGAAAAAAATAATTTAAGAAAAATATCTACTTATTATAAAAAAGTATAATAAAAATGCGATTTATAATGTTATAAATTATAAATATAGTTTATTTAATTAAATGAAATAATACTAAAGTTAATTATATGAAATAGTATTAAAAGTATAAGATTTAAAATTAATTCTCAAATAATAATATTCTATCATATTTGCATATTAAAGGGAATTCATTGGAAAAAATATATTTATCTATTCTAAAAATATGATGAATTAAGAAGTACTTATATGTTATATTATCTATATAATATTGTATTATATGTTATTAATTATCTATATAATTATTATTAATATTATTATATAAATTTATGTATAATATCATTAATTATTATATCATTATACATATATTATCATTATATATAATTAAATATATAATATATATGTAATATAATATAATATAATATAATATAATATAATATAATATAATATAATATAATATAATATAATATAATATATATATAATTATATATAATTAAATATTAATTTATTATTAATAAAATTTAATAAAAAAAAATCTATAGAAAATGAATAAAAAAACTAAAAATTAATAAATTCTTCAAAAATTTATGTTCAATTTTCATTTAATTTATAATATAATAATAATTATATAATAACATATAATTTACAATATAATATATTAAAATATATATATATATATATGAAATTTAACAATATATAAGTTATACCGATTCATGTAAAAATTCTTCGAATCAATATCATTTTGCTTCAATTAAATATACATTATTAAATATATAAATAGAATTTGTAATAAAAATAAATAGATCAATTGCATATCGCATTATCTTGTTTTTCAAAATGCAGTATTCAAAAAAATTTATCTTTAAAAAATGTGATTAATCGTACATTTCATCATTATAATATCATATTCAATGTGCTATTTATTATAATGATGATGAAATGGGAATACGAGGAATAATTTAAAAATACATTGTATTTTTCGTTTCTCTTGTTATAAAATAATTTTTTATTTCGCTATGGATATATTTTCATATAATTTACGATGTTTTTATGATACTTATTACACCATACAGATCTTTCATAGTTAAATACTAAATTGCCTTTTTAAATAATAATCTATAAGTATATTGAATGAAATTATATGAAAATTAAAGTTAGATGTTTAATTATTGCATCAAAAGTACCATTGCTAATTTATCTTTATATTATGCATTATCATCGCATAATATTTATATAAAAACAATGTTTTAGTATTTTCGTAATTTCTCTAGCTTAATGCTCTCTTCCTTAATTTGATGTATGCGTCCGGTAATTAAGTTTCGTTCATAAAGATCGTATCGAACAACTTCCTTGCCCTGTATTCTCCTCTGGTTTTCATATTATAAGCTAGATATGTGAAGATAAATTTTCAGATTTATATGTATTGCAATTTCCTTTTTCGTTCTTCGTTATATATATTTTTTTTGTATTAAAGTATAAATCTCGTTAATTAGACATGGAATTTTATTGTATTCAAAATTATATTAAAGCCAAGTGAATGACATGTTTTCATTAGAGTTATTATTTTATCTGCTTAAAACCAATTATTTATATATTTGAATAAAATTCAAATATTTCATTACATTTTATTATATTCAAATTTTATTTTTTTATTATTATTAAGTAATAATATGTAATTTCATTCACAAAATAAATTTAATCTTAATAAATATACAAATATTCTATATATCTATCTATAAAAAAATTGATAATATGAAATCATATTTTAAATTCAATCTTGAAATATTTTTTCAGCATTTGAAATATTTTTTATTGATATCTTACATAATTAACATTATGTAAGAACATTATATAATTATATAAGAAATGTTATATAAGAAATTTGAATTTATCCTCCTATAATTATAGAATATACTCGAATTCCTATGAAAATATAAATATTTATGTTTTTTAAATATTTACCCAGGAAACAAAATATCTTTATTATATAAAAATGTAGTAAAGATAATAATAATAATAACAAAATAAGTGGAATTAAAGCAATAGTTCAAAAGATTAATCCATTATAATATTTCAAAATTATATAGTTATATGTACAAATTTAGATAATAATCTAAAAAATATTGAACGAATATTTAATGTTATTTATAGAATCATAACTCATTCGTTGAAATTAGAAGAATTAAAAGACATTGATCACAAGTTATACTCAATACTATATAGCTATATAATGCTATATATACTATATAATATATAATACTATATAGACTATGAATATTTATGTGAATAAAATATATCGAAATTTAAATATAATTTTAATATATAATAATGTATTATAATTTATAATTTATTATTTAAATTCGAATTTTACAGATTAAATATTAAAAAAATAATTAAATATTATAATAAAAAATAATTTTTATTTATTAATAAATATAATAAAAAAATTATTTTTATATTTCATTCTCATATTTTATTCTTATATTCATATATAAAATCATATATAAAAAATATCCTAATATCCTAATCCTAATACAAACTATGCAAAATAAGACATATATATTCAGAATTCTCTAATATAATATAATATAATATAATGATTCAAATTCCATTATTTTATTTACTTATTTCTTTAAAATATTTTAATTAATAACGTAGTTTAAATAACTAATAAATAATACACGTTTTAATAAATATATAAATTAAACAAAAAAAAAAAGATGCGAATTTTTATTTGTCACATCGCTATTTTTACAAATTCAAACAACACGCTATTGAAAGTTCGCATACGACGCATTCGAAAACTCCCAAGAGGTTCGTATCTTCATTCAAAACGGTGGCACGATTCGAGTATCACGAGGAGGATTGGAATTGCTCTGAATGGTCGACAGCTTCTTTAATCGGCAAACAGGGGATAAACGATCATGAATTGACGGGATCGAATCTCTGGATACAGATCGCGGTTCTGCTGTTCCGCTGGATGAAGTCGTTCGGCAAGGCTGACCAGGCGTTAAAATTACCCACCGCGGTAACCTTAGAGAGAGATCGAAAGATCAATTGTGTACGGGATTGACAATAGTTGAAGAGAGACCGCGATAGACCGATGAGAAAAAATGCTTGAGAAGAAACGAGAAGGGCGTGAAAAGAGAGAAAGAATCTTTGATATTATAGTGGCGAGTTGAGAGGAAAAAGGAAGAGAATATATTGGGTGATTCATAAATGCAAATCAATATTTTAGAGGATGAATCTATATATTTTATTAAAATACAAATAGAAAAAAGTCAAATGAATTTTTGAATATCTTAATTTTTTATGAATAGTTATAAATGATTGAAGAAAATTTTGCCACCGAAATCTTATGACATCAAATAACATTTTTATTTTTTGGAATTTATTAGAAACAAAATGACTCGTAAAGTTTTATTATTTATAAAACACATATTAAATAAAATAACTTTGCACTATACTTATAGTAAAAAAAAAAATACTACAAAAAAATACTACATGATAATTGCCAATTATCAAAGAGATTATAATTTATTATGCATATAGTTATGCATATAATTGAACAATATATAACTAAATATATATTTATAAAAAAAAGATACAAAATGAATTTACAACACTACACTATTAGAAAGATATTTGATCATATCAAACAAATATAGAATATTAAAACATGGACGTGTAATAATGCAAATTCTTTTAATAATTCGAAAAAATAGATAATATTTAATAAGTAATTATTTAATATGTAATCATCTGACATTTATTTTACTATCTAGATTTATCTTCCTAAATATGGACTTTTATTTTTGATTCACCCTATAAAAACAAAGAAGAAGAGACTAGATATCTAAGGAGAGGGGAAAGGTAATCGAAAAGGGAGGATGGGATAATGCGTTGCCGATTTCGCGATGACGTTAAGAAAAAAGGAAGAAGAGACGAAAAAGAGGGCAAGAGGATGGCTGAAGGGTTGGAGAAGGATGGTGAGAAACGACGGATAACGACGCCGATGGAAAAGAAAATAGAGAGAATGGAGTGCGGAGCGGATCTTTCAAAGAGGCAATTTCGTAATTACGAGAAAGGAACGGGGCTCTGTGGAGCGACCTGCTGGCCGGAACGAGATCGTATCGCGTTTTTCTTCTTCGGCTGCGGGGCCGATGCCGTACCACGTCGACCGCGCGCGTGGGGGCTCAACCCTTTCTCGATAAGAATCGAGGAATGGGTCCCTTGTATATATTTTACACGACTTCCTCCTTTCTCGTGCTACTTTAAATATCATTGATCCCGGACCGGTAACCGGCCAATTGTTGACCATGCGACGAAGTTTGGATCTCTCGAAACGGATAATGATGAATGATAGACGGCATAGTGAATCTATTGCCTCTTGTTGCGTTGTTTGTATAAAATCTAACTTGGTAAATTAGAAAAGCATGAATTAAAATTAATATATATATATATATATATATATATATATATATATATATATCTAAATATATATAATCTAAACATATATATTAAATATATATATCTAAATTTTTTTTAAATAAAAGATTTTCATTCTATAAAACTTTTTAGTTTTTTTTTACTTATATTCTTCCCCATATTTTTTTGTAAATAATAAATAATAAATATATGTAAAAGTAGTGTTATTTACATACATAGTCCTTAAGTGTTTAAAACAAATATCATTGAATATATATATCATTGAATTAAAAATAAATTTTTTGTGTATTGTTCAGTTGTTTTTGAATAATATCAGTGATAAAAAAATGTTACGTGATCATGGATATAAATATAGAATTAAAATTCTTTCTAAACGACTGAAATATTTCACGAAAAAAATAAACATGAAATATGTAAAAAATACTTATAATTATATTATTTACTACACATTGTAAATACATATTTAATACTTACAATTATTCTTATTATATTTAATGTAAACATTTGTATAAAATCATATTATTTTAATAAGTTTATTTAAATTTATTATTATATAAATTTTTTAATTTTTATTTATTATTAGAAAAAATTTTATTTTATTTATTAGAAAAAAGAAAAAATAGTTTAAATAAGTTGTAATAGTTTTATTATAATTATTTTATCGTTTCTTCTTTTAAGGTTTGAAGCTTTTAAGTTTCAAATTTATTTTAAAATATTTTACTATTTTTTAAAATTTTGTAATCTATTTAAAACATGCCATTCATTTAATTAGATAGTATTTTTGTTTTTTTTATTACATTTTTATTTGTATTTTATAATATTATTGTATTATTTTTTAACTAATTAAATATAATTAAATATAAATTTGTTTGTAATTCTTTAAATTTTCTAATTTGAAAAATCTCAAACTTTTTTTCTTAATATGTATATTTTAAATTTTAAATTTTCTTTTCTTTATATTATTATTATTTCAAATAATGAATATATACTATTTTCGTTTAATAATTATTAATTACAATTTTTTGTATATTAAATAAAAATTATCAAAATTTATTTATTGAAATAAATATGAACTTATTAAAAGAATATTGTTTTTCTCAAATTTAAGTTCTACAATTATGCGCAAATCCTACTATGTAAATCAATAGTTCATTAAAAAGGTTTTCACTTTTGATCCTCTTCTCTTCAATATCTAGTAAACTTCTTATTGTGTTAGACTTCGAAAATAATTTCTCTTTAATTCATATTGCCTTATTCGTAATAAATGAGAGAATTTTTAATAAAATTTTATTTCACTTAAACAATGATATAACAATGTGATAATATAAATTCTATATAATTATAATTTTGTGAATTTAATCTTGATTAACAAGATTTTTTTTTATTTAAATTTTTACTTGAAATTCTCAATTCTTTTTCTATTATTTTTATATGTATATTTTTTATTTTTTTTTTTAACATATATCCATAAATTTCTAAACAAATAAATAAATAATTTAAGATAAACAACAATTATTATATATAAATAATAAATAAATAATTATAATTTATAATAATTAAATAATTAAAATTTTTAATGAAATTATTTTGAAAAAATCGAATATTTTTTGATAGAATTATTATTTAAAATATAAATATATGAATTTTGTTCAAAATAGATATATAAGATAAATAGATGTAAAAAGAAAATAAAAATTCTGTGATAAATATAAATAAGTTCATTCAATTAAGTTCAATTTTTTTAAGGATGCCTAACAATAATATTAATAATATAATATATAAATATTTATATAATATAAACGTAATTACAATATTTCAGAATTTATATTGTTCCAGAAATAAATATGTTATAAGATTCAATAAGTCAACGTTTAATTCAACATATATAAGTATAAATCATCCTTTAATTAGAGCATTCTAAATATAAATAAAAATTATTCTTTATTGTAAACAAAATTGTGATTAATAATTACTATTACTAAATATATAAATAAATATATATACATATATATATATATATATTATATATATTATATATTATATATATATTATATATATATATATATATTATATATATATATATATATTCATTACTTTCAAAATAAGAAAAAATATATAATTAGAATTTAAAAAGTAAAAAGTAAAATTAGAAATTATTATAATAGGTTTTATCTTTGTCATACTGCTATTGTATTCTGTTTGTGTCTTATTTTATCTTATGTAAATTTAAATTGCTTATAATTTAACTTTAACTTAATAAATCGTAATTTCGTTTTCTTGTTTCTACATTGAATCTTTTTTCTTCTTTTTTTTATTGAAAATTTTTTCTAATATGAACAATGATAATACATTATTAATGTGTTTTTTATTTGAAAAAATTAATTAAATTAATTAATTTAATTAAATTAATTAATTTAAGTAAGTATAATTAAATTAATTAATTTTTTCATGGAAATTAAATAAAATATTAATATGTCTTATTAAATTTTTTATACAGAAAGTTTTATTATCTTGTTGAAAGTTAATATCCTGTCATTCAGAAAACGTAAACTATGAAATTATGCAACTTATTAATTCTTAAATCAATAAAAATATTGTTTATAATTTTATAAACAATATTTAGATATTATATTATTTATATATTAAAATTTTTGTTATATATTTTGTATTTTTGTTTATTATATGTTATAAAGTAATAACAAAATCTATCTATATCATAGAGTTTTTGTATTTTATATAAAGTGACAAAAATAAAAAAATAAGAAATAATAACAACATTTTAGAATATAAATTTTAAAATAATTAAATGAAATAATTAATATAAATAATTAATAATATACAAAATATTTGTATTATTAAATTATTCATATCTATTATTTATTTTAACGAAATATATTTATTATAAATTCTTATTTTATTTTTGATAATAATTGATAATAATTTTAATATACTTGATATATCAACATATTTACAGTATATGGTTATATGTGTTATATATGTTTCACTTTTTTTTGTTTTTATTAGTATATTTTATAGATAAAACAAAAAGTTATACAATACGAATAGATAACAGATTATTTATACTATATAATAATAAAATAATAGTCGTTATTTTATTTAATTTGAAAACATTTATTGTTTTTGTAAATAAATATAAAATTGACAAAGATATAATACTTATAAAATAAATAATAATTTAATTTTATTTTATCTGAATAGATCAACACTTCAATTCATCATTTTATTATATGAATATCTTTCCTTTTAAAATTCCCTGTAAATAAATGTCTACAAATTAAATAATGTTAGAAACTAAAATATTGTTTCTTTTATATTTACATGTTATAACTTCGATAAAATTTTGAAAAAAATGTTATATAAAAATTTTTTCATTTTATTTATATCCATAAAATATACACATACAAAATTTGATACAATAATTTCAAATATCCTGTGTACAATATATTAGGATTATAAATATTTTTTTTGTGTTAATATTTTTTCTTTTATTTTAAATATGTTGAAATTAGTTATTTATTTAGAAATTAATTATTTTAATTTTTTACTTTTTTTAAACTTTTTATTTTAATTTTAATATTTTAATTTTTATTTTTAAAAATTATTTTTAAAAAGAACGTTATTTCATTTATTTCATTACATAAATTTAGTCAATTTTAAAAGTATCAAATCATTTTATAATAAGAATATGTTTTGAATTTTGAAGTTTTTATTGAATATAATATCCTATTGACTATATACTTGATCATATATTTTGATTATATACTTATGAAAAATTTAAAGATATAAAATTTAAAAATACAAAAAATGTATAATATATATAAAATTTTCAAAGTAGTAATTATATTATATATTAGTATTATACATTAATTACAAAATTTAATGAATAAAAGAAATCTATATTTGAATTCTATTTCCTTAATTACTGTTCACGTCTACAACAAAATTATTGTAATGATGATGGTGGATATAAGCTAATAGCTGAGTTCTTGTAGAATACCCTTCAATAGATATCGTAACAAGTAGTATATTTGTTAAAGATGAATGGATTGTATAAATGGTTACACGTGCTGTACGCGTGTCTATATGAGAACTGGTTCTTTCACAATTTTACAACAGGCAATCGTGTCCGACGATCAGAGCACGATGTGTTTATAACCTATCTAACTATTGTATTCGGTGATCAGAGTATGACGTGTTCACAATGAGACTTTCTTTACAAATAACGATAGATAATCATGTCCGACGGTCAAAGCACGATGTGTTCACAAACTATCTAATTATTGAGCGGTCAAAGTACGATGTATTCATTCTGAACGTCTATTTACAAATAATGTTCGTGCTCTTAAAAAATTCGTAATTCAATTAGAAGAATCTCAATTTTTTGATGAGGCACAATAACATCGCGGTCAATGTCCGACATTTCCGATAGTTAGAAAGAAATTTGTCGAACTAGAATGATGTTAATTGAGTCAGCCTGAAGTATGTCATTCTTGGGCTCTGTTCCAGCTAGACTGTGTCAAAAATATACAATTATAAATGTCGATTAAATTCTCAAAAACGGCAATAATCCTCTCAAAAAACATTATTCTTTGTTTAGGCTTAATAGAGATCTGCAAGAGATAATAAAAGAAAAAGATTTCTATAAGGAATTTTTCCGAATAAGCTGTTTATAAATCTTACGAGTGATCGCGAACAGTTACATTCATAAAAATATTCCTTCTAATATTCTATTCTAAGATATTTCATTCTAAAATCTCAAAGAAAATTATTTTCTTGTTATATCATTCTTATATTATGAAAAAAATCGAATATTAATATTCTTCAAGATTTATACCTTTCACGTTTTAACATATAAAACTCATTTAAAACAATTTTCATTTACAATAGCTTTTCTCACTAATCGCAAGATTTGTACAATTATTACTTTATTTATATCGAACCTTGACTAAATAGTCGCTTTTCCACTAAAACTTGTGTCAATACCCAAGAATTTTTCTGCCGTCTAATATCCGCCAAGAAGGAAGGAAATCTTCATTTCTATACTAAATTATGCAAAACTGTTATATACATGGCGGCAACGCAAGAGGATTGAAGCGCCACAGTGAGAAACTTGTTGAATTAACATCACGTTGTCGCGTTTCAGATCTGAAAGTATTGAGTAAAAGATCAGGAGTGGGGGCTAGTCGTCTATTTCCCTTAACATGCACCTCGTATTCGACAAACAGGAAGACTCACGTACGGCTGTTAGCGAAGTTTCCTCGTTGAACAGTAAAGGTAACGATCGAATACACATGCAAAGAGGAAAGAGATATCCTGATCTATCCGAGGTATCTCTAGTTAAACCGCAAAGTCGTTTGCCAGCCAAGTTTCGATGAGTAGGTATACACACGTAGCAAAGCTGCAGAAACCGCGACTATGTATGCGATTAAACCTCATGCCGCGACCAGGAGATAGGAGATATAAAAGGCAAACGGAAGCGAAAAGAGTGATTGCATTAGCTTATTAGCAGAATAAATTTTTTTTAAAATTATAAATTTTCTATAATCTATATGATTTTATTACTGTTTTAATTCGAGTTTTAATTTTACATCGTTTTAGTGATTTCGATCATTGGTGAAAATAGCATCTTTATTAAAATTTATGTTTTATTCGTTCAATTTAGAATGAAAAAAATATTTCCATTCAGTTCATTTCAAATAAAATTTTTAAGGATGATTTTAAGAATTAGAAAATATAGTTATTTATAGGATGTCTTGTAATTAATTATGCAATTAAACAGAAATGATTTTAAAATAAATTAAAAATATACAATAAAATTTTTTCGTTTGAGTCATTGTGGATAAAATGAATTTGAAAAGTTTTCAAATATTAAAATTAGTTATTTCCCGATTAGATAAATCAATATTATTCTATTAAATAAATTAATATTATTCTATATGTAAAAATAAACAAAAAAATTAGAATTGTCGAAGAATGAATGAAATAAATTAATTTTAATGTTTTAATATTTTAATATTATTATATATTATTATATATTAATTATATTATTATATTATTATGACATTATTATATATTATTATTACATTATTATATATTAATTATATTATTATATATTATTATATTTTAATAATATTTTAATATTTTTTTTATTGATTACAGAGCTTATTTTTTATTCTTATTACGTATTGTTTATTCTTGATTTTATACAGTGAAGAAATTCATAATATATTATAATACAATATGCTTTAAAAATATTTTCAATAAAAAAATAATTAGATTTTGAAAATATAATTTATAATTTATTTATTCCTTTTTGCTATTTTGAATTCTTAAATCATTTTATTCTTATATTATCTTTTAATCTAATTTATATAATCTTTATCTTTTTTAATATATTAATTTGCATTTCATCAATTATCCTATCATTAAAACTTTTTATAATAAATAATAAAGCAAATAAATAATTTTCTTTCTTTATTTTAAATTATTATAATAAAATTTTTTTATAAGTTGTTATAACATGTACATTATATTCATTTTCAATATTTTTTAATTATTTTGTTTATCTCTTACTTAATCTGTTCATATAGTAAGTATACATACATACATTTATATTTATGCAAACCACACCAAATCACATTTCATAATCAATAATTAACTACATAAATAAATTATATAAATAAATAAATCATTAACAAGACAATAATAGTGAATAATTAACTATTATATTATTATTTTTACACATTTTAAAATCAATATATATAAAATTAACCAATATTATAAAATTAAGTTTTCAAGATCTATTAAGGTGCAAATACATTTTAGAATAAAATTGTTAAATGTCATTCTCGAGAATATTTTTCATAAATAAATAGATACTACTTTGAAAATTCGAAAATCTCTTTTTAAAAAAAAATTTTCATTGTTCAATAGTAATTTTCTTTGCTAATTTTAATTTTGTCTTAATTAAATAATAAATTTTATTACTAATTAAATATTTATTAATATGTATTTAAAATTTCTAAAAAAAAAAATTTAATTTACAGTTTAATATAGAATATTAATATATTATGACATATTTTTAGATCAATTATAAGATCAATTATAAAGATCAAAACAAAAATTAATAATAATATAAAAATATTAATTAATTATTTTAATTAATTAATTATATTAATTAATTTTAATTATTAATAGTTGAAATTTATTTATTAAATTATAGAATTATAAGAAATTGTATTATATAAAATAAAATAGAATCAAACGGCATAATGGAGAACGAAAAAACGATTTTACTTTATCTTTATCTATATTAAACACTTTATAGTATATATATATATAATGTTACATGCAATTACATATACATACAATAAATATTCATATTATATAATATAATTATATAATATCGTATAATAAATTTATATAATAAATTTTTATATTAATTTATATTTATTAATTATATATTAATATATTAATTTATATTAATTTATATAATTAATTTTTAATTTTTTAATTTTTTATACAATTAATATTTTCATTGAAAAGAATATTTTGAAAAAAAGATTCTCTTTCTAAGATATTGTAAAATATATAATTTTAATTTACAAATTTAAATATTATTTTCATCCTTTCATTATAAATAATATTTGATATAGAATAAGAAGATATATTTTTTAGAAAATTATATTTCAAATATAAATTTTATTAAAAATAATATTAATAAATACTTCCTTCTTATAATTAAAATATTATTGCAAGTATATTTCTTATGAAATATTATTAAATTAAAATTGATAAATTAAAAAAAAAAATAGTCTTTGTATAACGCCATATATTTACACTTACATATAATTAATAGAATTTAATATAAAATAAAATAAATATAATATAACAAATATAGCATAATTACAATAAAAAATTAAATTAGAAATTTAAAAATATATATGTAACAAATATTTATATAGAGAAACAAATTATATACTTAGTTTTATATACATATGTATTTATTTTAAATTTATATCAATATATAAAATATTACACTTATTAATATTTTACATATTCTAAATTATAGCAATAATTTCTTCCTTTAATTTATCACGAATTAGTCACTTTTTATTTCGGAGAAATTATTCAGTAAATTAAAAAATTAAACTTTTGTAAATTTTTTCACGCATTCTAATTTTTTGCTTCTCTGCTTTCACATACAAATCTATGCATACCACGCATTATCCACATAAAACAGATGGCTAATTTCTTTTTTTGAGACGAAAACTTCTGACAAAAAAGACTTATTTTTATTTTGTCGGACTTTGTAACTATATGCAATTTTTTCTCTCACTTTTTTTCTTTTTTAAGTCTACTCTGTCCATTACAAGTACCCGTATTATAGGACAATATTAAACATTGCTTGTATCATCCCGCATTTTTCATGAACAGTTTTCCAATTTGAGTTACGTAAATATACAAAGTGAGCAAAATAATTTGATCATTTTGAATATTTCACTTGGTTTCAGAGAAGAGGAGAAATATTTCGAATAAAAATTGAATGGCGCAAAGAAAAATTAATTGCTTATAATTTATTATAATTGCAAATGAACATATAAAAATCATACAAAAAGCAATTTTGCTTTATTAAACATGTAAATATATATCTTTTAATATATTAATTGATATAAGTTATTTTCCTTAAAAAAAATATTAATATATATTCAATAAAAAATTATTTGTTTAAAAAATATTTTAATTTGAATTTTGTAAAATTTATAATATCAAAAATAAAAAACATACGAAATAATATTTATTGTTTCATGTTTAATTTTTAATATGAATCTCTTAGTTAGAGTCTCTTAGCTCTTAATAGCTTTTTGATAATAAAAGTTAATAATAAGTTAATAATTTAAAAATATTTATATACATAAAATATTTAAATTTTAATATTTTTTTAATATAAATATATATGTATAAAAAACATATGTAATTAAAGAAAAATTTGATTTTTACATGATTTAAGTTTTTGTAAATTAAATTTCAAAATTAATGTCAAATTATTCCCTTCTTTGCATTACTTATTCTTTTTTGCATTTCTATTTGAAAATTTTTTAATCCTTTAATATTATCAAAAAGAAGAGATATTCCAGATTTCCAGATTACCAAATTATTTTGTTTAATAATATATTTCATCAGAAATAGAAATGCAAATATATGAATATTTTTATTTTTTTCAATTATGAATTTTCCATAAAAATTAAATTTTTTATGGTTTTCGAAGTTTTTTATTTTCTTATTCTAATTCAAATGCATTTATTATAAAATAATTAATATTATTAATTTATTCGTATATTAATAATATTAATTTGTACAAATATTTAAATTTCAAAAAATTTTAAAATTTTATTTATTTTTACTGAATTATTATATTATACGAATCAGCGAATACAAATAAAATATAATTATCTTTTAATTTTTAATTGCTAAAATTATTACATATTTATATATTAACTATAATTCAACGTTTTATGCAATTTATATTACTTATTATGTTATTTTATATTAATTGAATAAGTTTAAAACTCATAATATTATTTTTTAATGTTATATTATCATTATATTTTATATTATTACATTATATTATTATTATATTATTATTATATTATATTGCATACATATGTACGAAAATAAATTATTTAATATAAATACTATTTTTTAGTTTTTTGTTTATAATAATAAATAATGTGTAATAAATTATTTATATGTAATTAATTATTTTTAATAAAAACAACAGATTTTTTATATTTTAAATGCTTTTTCATTTTTTTAAATTAATATATAAATAATTTAAAATCTATATAAAAAATGAAATATTGTAACATATATTATATAATTAGTAATATATTTTTTATATAAAAAAATAATTGAAATTTAAGTATTTCAAAAAAAGACATTTTATAAATTATTATTGATATATATTTAATATATTTAATATATATATCTGTCATGTAAAATAATCAATTACAAAGCAAAAGAAGATAAAGAATATAACTTTTTTTAAAAGAAAACGATAAGCTTCTTAAGATATTTTATACTTTTATCAAGAAGATAGAAGAACTATGTATAAAAAGCGCAACATAGTATAAAATCAAGTTAATCATAAATTTCAATTTGAAAAATTTCATTTTTGCTTACAAAATTATCTATAAACTTATAATAAAAGTGATCGTATCGAGAAAAAATTATAAAAAATTGAAAAGAAAGAAAAAGAAAAAAAATAAAAATAAGAAAGAAGATAAAATAAATCTGCTTTGCCAATGAGATCAAAAAATAAAAGATGTTATAAAAAATATTAAAAATGATGGTAAAAATATTTTTTATATATAAAATTTTATGTATAAAAGTATGAAATTTTTTCTGAGGTTTCATTCTCGAGAAAATCAATATCTTTGAAAAACTTGTCAAGTATATATGATTCGAATAATGAATAAAATTAGATTATTTTTTACATATTTAAAATGATATAGAAATTTATAAAAAAAATAATCATGCATTATTTTATAAAGAAATTCAATAATAAATTTAATAATAAATATCTATAAAAACAAAATTCTAAATTAAAATAATTATATTCTAAGTTAAAAAATCAAAAATAAAATAGAAATAAGAATTAATATAATAGAATTTTTAATGAAATAGAAGAAATAATAAAAGAATTCTGGCATAAAAACATAAAAAAAAAAAAGATGTTAAAATCCAATTTCTATCACGCTTTTCTATACAATATTTTTTTTCTATTTTTGATATAAATGAAAGATGAATAGATGAAAAATAATTTTATATAATTGATTTTGATAAATGAGAAATTTTTAATAAGAAAATTAAAAAATTTTAACTTTAATTTTAAAATTAGTATATAAATTGAGGATATTATGTTAAATAATGATGTAAAAAAATTTTATATAATATAAGATTATAGATTATAATCTTAGATTATAGATATAATTATAATTGTAGATAATAAAGACAATCTCTATAATAATATGAGAAATGTGTGAATATATTTGTATCAAACATACAATGATAAATAAAAATATTTGTAAATATTTGTAAAATATATGTATTATTTAAAATAAAATAGCATGTTTAAAATTAGATCAACAATTTTAAATTTTTTTGAGATATTGGAAGAATTAGTTTATTAGATAATGTATAAAATTTTGTTTTTGAAATTATTAATTGCAAATAAAAAAGTTAAAGAATTTTTAACTTTTTTATTCAGCTCTAATAAAAATTTAGAACATATCTTTTGCAAATCTGAGTAAATAATATACATGTATAAAATTTCATCGAAATCGATTGATCGTTGCTGAGCTATATAATAAGGAATGAAAATTAAAAATCGCAGTTTTTTTAATTATAACAGTAATAAAGCTAAAAATTTTTATATCTTTTGATGTTTGTAACTTTTTTATGTATTAATCAATTTCAGTGAAATTTTATATATTTATATAACTTATTTAGATCTAAAAAAGATCATATTTTAAATTTGTATTACAGGCTCAGATAGAAAAATTAAAAATCATTATTCATATAATTTTTATTTTTTTTCACAATTTCGAATAGCAATTTTTTAAAAAATTTTTACACATTATCTAATAAATTAATTTTTTTAATATCTCAACAAAAATTCAAATCGCTTGATTTAATTTTAAAAAAATTATTCCGTTTTAAAAAGTATACAAATGTTTTTTACATATTTTAGATCAAGATTGAATTTATTATTAAAAAATCAAAATTACAATTCACAGTGAGGCATATTTCTCTTTATTTGAATCAAAAAAGCACCATATTATACACTCAAATTATTTTCGTATATTTTCTTTTTTGAAAATATCATAAAAATGCCAATCTGGTTTTTGATATTCGACATCGAAGATTCAAGTTCGACGAGTATATAACTCAAAACAATGGTGAGAACGGGGAAGGATCGTAGGACGTGTCGGAAGAACTGAATGGCCGGAAGGGAGATGAACGAGGGAAAGACGAAGGAGAATAGAAATGTCTGGAACCAAGACCGAATCATCCGGCACCACCTGTGCGAACTACTTTGCGAAACAATTTCTCGCTGGCATTGCGAAGTCGTTCGACCGTTACGATACTGGTTCGATCGAATCGTTACAGTTGTGGTACAATGCCTTCTATTCAAACGTCGCAATGTCGGATATTGCGATTGGGCAGATGGATCGATGTTCATTGACGACGAATTGCTTGACAGCTGTTTGGATGCTTAAAAAAAAAAAAAAAAAAAAAAAAGAAAGAAAAAATATGAAAAGATTTGTAATTAAGCAATTCTATTGGACTATTCTATTTTTGATGTTATTGTTTGATGTTATTGCAGACACCGAAGCTTTTCATTGACGGTTCAGTGGGACAATCGATCAAATTGTGCAATAATAAATTGTGTTTCTGGAATTATTACAGAAACATTGCTAATTGGTGCTAAACATTGCTATTATTGCTAATTGGTCAAGTGTTGTTTCTTGAATTGTGAATCGACACTGCAGACGAATTTTCTTTTAATTATAGTAATTATGAATTGAATTATCTGTTGATTTATTAGAAAAGAAATACATATTGTAATGAAAAGAAATAATTTTTTGAAATTGATTTAAAATTTATAATTAAAAATTATTAATTATTGTAATTATTTAATAATAAATAATTTCTTTTGTAATTTTATTATGATATTTCTGTGTTTATATTACGAATGAATTTCTTGATTTTAATCAAGAATCAAATTTAAACTATGAACTATTTCAAAATATTTATCAATTATAATTAATTTAGATGAAAGTATAATAAAAAGAGAAATTTCATTTATTAATCAAATATGTGTTAATTATATTTATTTGAATTAAGATAAAAATACAAAATTCTATTATCTATCATAATTAATACATGTTATTAAAACACAAGATAATTATCATTTAACTAAATTGCTTTTTAAATTTAATTTTTTAATTAAAGATTACTATTTTCATTCTAAAATGCTAGCAAGGATTATATTACTAGAATATTAGTTGTCTCGAAAACTGTAACAGTATTAATGTACATTTGATTGTGAGCAAATCAGAACGGCGAGTGCAATGTAATTTAAATAAAATTTAAATGAAATATTAAAGTTGAAAATAATGTTAATCTATTAACGTTATATAACAGTTTATTAATGTATAACGTGATATAACAGTAATTAATAAATAAAGAATTGAATAATTTAGAAAAGCTTACTAATTATTATTGATAAAAGTAGTATTGAATGTAACCAAATATTTATATTTTCTTAAAAATTAAATATAATATTTATCAAACAATATGAAAAATATATTAAAATGAAATAAAAAATATTAATAAAAATAATTTCAAATGAAAAAATTTATAATAAAATAATAAATAATAATTTCTTTATGATATTTTCTTTATAATATTTTATTTATTTTCTCTTATAAATTTTTTATCATATTTTAAATATTTATATATATTATTTTAATCATAAATATTTATTATAAATACAATTAATATATTGGTTAAAAGATCAAAATAAATACACTATAAAAATATTATTTGAAGCTTATTTATTGAGTTATAAGCATATATTTGCATAAAATGAAGCATCTCCATCTTTCTCACATTACTGTTTTATTTTATCTCTATGTGGCTTCGATAGATTGCTAAAATAAATATAAATCGTTCATAATTTAATAAATAAGCTTAATCAAAATTTCTGTACTTATTAAAATTTTTTTATTCATTTTAATAATATAAGTATAATAAAATTCTCTACATAAAGTATGTAGAATTTATACTTAACTTTTTAGTTTGGAGTTATTCCATAGAAAAAATTATAAACAAAATGACTTAAATAATTTTAGTTATTAATAAATCTGAAATCTATTCATTATAATAATATGTGCAAAATATATAATAATATAAATATATAATGTATACATACTATAAAAAATAAATAATAAATTCAATAAAAATAGGTTAATAAATCGAATCATTTAATTAATTCAAATCATAAAATAATTGATGATTAAAATTTATAAATGATTTTGAACAATTTAATAATAGAACAATTGATTTTTTCTCTTTTTTTGAAATTTTCCTCAAATATTTATATTAATTTTATAATAATTTATAACAATAAGAAATATTTTTTAATTATTATTAAAATTATATCTTTTGTAAAAAAAAATTAATTTTCCTTCAAGTTCTTAAAAAATTTAATAAATAAATAATAAATTTTTAAATTAATAATTTTACAATAATTTAGAACATAATGAAAATAATAATGGAATTTTGTCCAAAAATTACACTTTATACTTTATTCTTATATCAAAATGATATATTTTAAGAATTCATTTTTTTTAAGTATTTATTTTTTTATTATATTTGTTTTAATAAATAACTTTTGATAAAAAAAACAACATATATATATGATATTTTTAATTAATATTAAGATATTTTAATTAGTATTATATTTTAAGATAAAAGAATTAACTTCAAAAAGAAATTTAAAAAAAAGTTCAAAAAATTCTTTTCTTATATTTCTCAATTTTTTCAAAACTTTAAATTTTCCATAAAAATAAAAAAGATATTTTTAACTGGAATATAAACAATTGTTCAAAATTGATATTGAAAACTTAATAAACGAGTTTTGTTTATTAATTAAAGCCTTTTTAAATTATTGCAATTTTCAGAGAAAAAATATAAAAAATAAGATATATACAGAATGATTTAATTGAAACTCTAATTCTATTCCAAATAAAGGAAAAATATTCCAAATAGAAGAAAATATTGCATATTTAATGCTCTGTATACTATTGTAATAATCTTTTCGTAAATGGATTTGTAAAGTACATTTACATTTTTTCTTCAATTAAAACTCTATTTTATTTATTTTTTTTTTTTTGTAAATCAATTTTTCATATTATTTTATATTTAAAATTATATATAAAATTTATGAAAAAATCATTGAAGTCTTATCATTGGAAAATCATTGAAGAATTAAGATTTTTAGAAATATTTTAATTTCTTCAAAAATTCATAATAATTATTATATTCTAAATATTTTAATATTTTTTTAAATATTTTTTATTATTTAATCATTCAACACTAATGTTTAAACAATTATTCGTTATTAATCATCTTCTTTGATTTACAAAAGATATAAGTTTTATTTTTTAAGAAGCTAAAAAAGAAATCCAATAGATTTAGATTTGACAATCAAAATGAGTTAAGATTAGATTATATAATATTAATAAACATAATAAAAATAATAATATAATTTTTATTAATTGTTAACATTAATTGTTAACATTAATTAACATTATAATTGTTATATATTTCATGTAACACTGAATTTTTAATAGAAATTAAAATATCTCGATATGCTAAACAATTTATGCAAGAAAAAAAATTATAGAGTTCCTTTTTAAAATAGAGTGCAATTTTGTAATTTTGTGGTAACATGATAGTGTTAAATAGTGCAACATTTTCCTCTAATAATTTTTTAATAATTACATTAGAAATAGAATTATAGCCTATTTCAATTACTAACAGTATCTTGTATGTACATTCTGCTAAGAATAATGGTCTTGTTTATACAACTATTATAACGTTGCCAAATAATGAAAGTTGTAATTTTTGCATAAAAATACACAACATCGGCATGATGTAATTATATTATCTTTTTACGAACGATTAATAACAAAATAAAAACATCCGCAATTTTGTAACTTTGTTATTTATAGCTTATATTCGTATAAATCTTCAATTTATATATTGTGTTTTTACATGTTTAAACTATTTTTTATTTACGAAATTACGAAATTACATAAAAAGAAAACGATTTTTACAAGATTTTTATATTAAAAAATTAAAGCTGCGCAATTTTTAAATTTACAATATAGATTAGCAACATATTATTAGTCAAGTTGCATGAAATAAAATGTTCGAATTAAAATACTAAACAAATATATTTTTTTAGAAATTTATTTTTTTTTTGTTTAATAAAATTATTATAATGAATTTTTAACTGTTAGATTGGTATTTAAACAATTGGTAGTTATTACTTATATTTAATCCATGTTTAACCTAAGCCCTAATAAAAAATTAATTTTTTTTTAAAATCACTTTCGTATATTTTGAAAAGTACATAAATGAAATTAGATAAAAGATATTAATCTTGTAATCTCTACACATATAAGTAAGATTCGTAAAATGCGTTCTTTTTAATAATAATTAATTAACTAGTAATTATTTAACTTATTAACTAATTGTATAATAATCAATTTATATATACTATTCAACTTTTTTGAATATTATAGTATTCTATTTCAATACTCTAAAAATATAATATTATATTTTCTTCAAGAATATAGGTATTAAATCGATAGAAAAATAATACAGATTTCATGTATTATTTTTTAAAATATTTAAAATTTGTATAATAATTTTATTATTTATCTTTAAATGTTATATACGATTGATTTTGTAAATTATTTATAGAAATATATTAAATTATCCTGAAATGTTTTTTCTTCTTTCCTTTTTTTTTATTTTATAAATCGTTTTTATCTTCTTAAAATTTTTATGATTTTGTTTTTTTTTAAATAATGATTGATTAGTAGTAATTAAATAATAGATTGTTTTCCTTTCTTCAATGATATATTATCATTGATATATATTATCATTTATAAAATTTTAATAAATGTAATTAAAATTTATATTTTGTATATTTTGTACATTATATATATATATATATATATATATATATATATATATATATATATATATATATATATATATAATTATTTTCACCATCATGAAGAAATTCATTCATTAAATAATTTGTTAACATATCAATATATTTGTTTCAATTCTTAATCTTTTTTATCTTTTACTAACTATTCTTTTCCATGTTTGACAAAATATATAAAAAAAACTTGACTAAACCATATCAAAAGTAAGTTTCATTATTATTCATTTATTTTTAATTCTGATTTTTATATTAACGAAATTCATTATTATATTTATAATTTAAGATTAATCATGTATAACTTAAGAAGAGCAAATTAATTTTATTTTCAAATATCGATTATTAGTCTTAATATAATATTGCTGTGTATTGATTCACTTGCATTTTGAATTTTTTCAAAATTTATCGAGACATAAGCTGTAATAATTGTTTGTTTCATATTCTGAATCATGTAAATAATTTCTTCTACTTTTTATCCTCAACGTCTTTTATAATATGCCTATTTTATATTTATGTGAAAGTACTGAGTATAAATAAATAATTTTGTTATATGTTATTATAAAATTCTTTTCACATTGGTTTTCGTCATTTAATTAAAAATACATTGATTGATTATCGATTGATATAATGTTTGTTTTATACATCATTTTATTTTATTTTTTTTCTTTTATTTATATTCTTTTATTTTTATTTTCTTTATTTCTTTTTATTTTTTTTTTCTTTATTTTTGACATTATATTTTCTTTTTTTATTCTTTATATCATTTGATTATACGTATAATGATAGAATAATAAAAACGAATAATAAAAAATAATAATAATCAGTTGATATTCATTTTCAATCAAAAACCAAATTATATAATAAATTCTAATTTTGATAGTTCTATTAGTTATTTATTTAATGTTTTTATATTTTTTTTTTTGCTAAATAATAAAATGTATAATTAGAAATTTAGAATGGATAAAGAAAGGAAGATTTTATTTATCAAATAAAATAACTAACATTTTATTGACTAACCATTCAATCATTCTATCTTTCAACCATCATTTGAGCTGTTAGAGTCTAAGGAAAAGAAAAATTTATTTTTTTATTAAGAAAAACTTTCTATATGTATAAAAAATTGAAGATAATTAATCGAATCTTCATAAATTGAGGCTGTTATTTTTCTTTGAATATCAATATTTTTCAGTAACATTTGAATATATGTATAAAATGTATCTAATTTATATATAGTTTCTACTTAACACTAATGGAATACTTTCTGTTCATACAACATAACATGTTACAAATTTATGTTGCTAGATTGATTTTTTAAAAAAGATTATCATTTTAAATAATTATTAAGTTTTAATAGTGGTCAAACAATCACTATTCCGAAGTGAATTCATGACCAATGTAATGGTTTTCTGTTCAGTCATTGCACAGTACTGTGACTCTTTCAAATAGATGTTTGGCGATCGCATAGAACTAATTATACTTGATATATTGCTTACACTACTGACTGACATTGCATACAAATAAACGAAAAAAGAAAGATGTCCTTTAAACGCGACAAACGAAATGCAATTAACCCAGGCAGTGCCGTGAGACCAACATCGTCAATTATATGGCCATGAAAACTTTTATGATTAAGAACAATGATTTTTCTCTTTGCCATCATAATTATACCTGCCGTCAACTGACATTCATTCTCATGAAAAAAGATTTGCGGCGTAACTTTTTTGTTAAAAGCACAGTATATCGGCTTAATGTGTCTAACACGCGAGGCCGGATAAATCTGTCTGCATGAAATAATAAAACAGAAGAAAAAAAATACACGGCATGTCTGTAAAGTAATGAGACAGAGTAATGAGATAGAGAGTAATGTAGACAGAGTAATGTAATAAATGTAATAAATTTAAAGACTTATGATATTCGTATTATTATTGTTTATTTTATTTTTAAATATTTATACCAATTATTATAACATTATTTTCAGAATTTTTTTTAAAATAAATATTTTTGTCCATTTCGTTATTTTTCAAAGTATTATATTTATAATTTAATTTTTGTTTTATTAATATAAATTCTTTCGCAAATAAAATATTTAAAAAAATTTAAATAATAAATATAAAAAGAAGATTCATAAACTAATTATTTATACTTATAACTATTATTTATACTTATAACTATTATTTATACTACTTATTTATACAAATTTCAGTTACTCGTTATCAGTTACTTTACTCTTTATTAAATATCTATTATATTTTGAATACTAAACTATATTTATCATAAAGATTACATTTATAATAAGATTACATTTTATCAAAAAACTATTTTTTTTTAAGATTTAAAAATAATTTGAAAAGAATTTAAAAAAATCAACTCAGCATTATAAGTTTAAAAAAATTCGGAATTTTAAAAAAATGAATATTTTTTTTTTTTATTTAGAATAAATTAATAATATACAAATTTTACAATAATACAAATTTATTTTCAAAAATGATTATTTTCGATTTTGTAGTATTGATTATACGAAAATATGTCAAGCATATAATAATATAAAACTCTACATTTCTTCAGTATCAAACATCATTACTAATTAATATAAAGATAGATTTTTTATTTTTTTAACAGAATCACTTTAAATATTTCTTATTTAATTATATAAGGTGTTAATATATATATATTTACATTCGTAATACACTTTTGGAAGTTTCTTTATCAAAAGTTAATTGAGATAAGAATAGAGTAAAATAATTCAATTAAAAAAAAAATACATATAAATAAATTATGTTAAAAATATAAATATGAAAAATATAGATCTTTATGGCAAATCAAATTTTCAAATTTGTTGCAGAACATTCATTTCAAGTGTGAAAACAGTGTGATAGACTGTGTACTAAATTGTTAGAAAATAAGTTCCTCTCATATTCTCTCAAATTGAACGTGACAGAGATTCAATTTATTCTATACAATACGAGCTTCAGCTATCGCTATATTATAGAATATAATTCGAAAAACATGGTTGGGGCAAAAGATTGTTTAAACATGTTCTCCATGAATTTGCAATGAAATAAAGTATTTCAAATTTTAAAATTTGTTAAATTTTTATAATGTTTTTTGAATTTGTAATAAAATATGAAGTATCATGAAAAATAAAGTATTTTAACATAAAATATTTGTTAATTTAAAATAATGTATTTGTTAATTTTTTTATTTAAATATTTAATATTTATCTCGAGATTTAAGTATCTATTTTTTATTTTATTTTAATTTTAATATTTCTTTTATATTTAAATATCTATTTGTTACTTAATTTAATTACGAAAGTATAAAAATATTTTTTGTACTTTTGTAATTAAATTAAGTAAATGAAATATTATCTTATAGATAACTTTCATTTTTGCATTTCTTGATTTGAGATGGAATCTGTGATATTTATAAAGAATTTAAGTACTTGTTATTTCTTATTTTATATTATTATTTAAAAAAATCAAACATTTATAAAAATTCAAACATTAAATAAATTACAAGATAATTTATTTTTCAAATTTTTTGATTTTTGAATTTATTTGCAAACATTTCAATTCGTAATAAATTTACTTTTTCTTTTATTTTAAATAATTAATTATTCGATTTTTTCATTATTTATTTTTAAAATATTTTATTTTATTATATATTATTAGGTAGAAGAGCAAAGAAAACAAATTAGAAAGAAAGGAAAAAGAGAAGAGAAAATAAGAAAATGAAAAAGACGCACGCGAGTTTCACAGGCTGATTTATTGATATCGGCAGCACAATTATCGACAAAATGTATTCGTCTAATTCAATGAAGAAGAGCAAAAAGTATGATCAAAAGAATGAAAAAGGATGGGAAAGAGAAGGAGAATGGAAAAAATACAGAGATGTGTCAAAAGTAATCTCGATGATGCGGCCATTTGCAGCCAAGAAAGATCTCCGCTCGCCTTGATTTCGTTCTCTTCCATCTTTTTCTCCTATATCGTTCTCTTTCTGTCTCATTGTCATCGAGTTATACCAATGTAGACAGGTATGCACGATTGTATTATGACCATATAGATAAATATGACCGTAAACTATAAAGATCTCGTACAGGGGACCATAGTGGATCGCCCATTGACCACTCACGTGGTCTTTAAGGCTCCTCGACGCCTTTGTCTCTATTATTCACTCTTATTAATCACTCTTATTATTCGTGAATACTGTTTTCTTATTTTCTCTTCATCCTTTTGAATTTTAATATATACGTAGCTTTTAGTTACTTTTCTCGTATAATTTAAGAGGTTTTGTTGTGCTATTTGCTTATAATTTCTATACACTATTTTGGATATTGAGTAATGATATTTGATTTTTATTGTTGATATCGATTAGATTAAATTATTTTTTCCTGCTTTCTTTTTATTTTTTTAGATTTATTGTATGCATAGATTTTATTTATTTGTTTTGTAATTTAAAAATCAAATTCATTATATATTTGTTTAAAATTTTTGTTCGTATATTTTTAAATATTTGTGATCTTTGATAACAATATTTATACGTTAAATTCTTAATATTGATGATTACAATGTGCATAGTTTTGTTTTTTATACTATATAATATATAATAAAATTGATTGGACAAATTTTTATAAATAATATGAATAATAAAATAAAATAGTGAATTGACTGCAAATTTATAATATGCATAATTAATTTTATCATACAAAATTATTGTAAATAAATAAATAAGTTATGTTCATGTAGGAATATAGGTGATGAATAATCAATTTTATTGATTATTCATGAATTTAGTAAATAAAGAATACAGTTTTACAGATACTCATAGCATTGTATAGCATTATTATATGTTAATATATTATTAATTAAAATATATCAGTTATTATTATTGATAAAATCTATTTATTATATATTTTAATGAATTTTATAACTTAATAGTTTATGAAAAATTTTAATATAAATTTGTAAAAAATTAAAAATTTAATATAATTTTAATATAAAACAATTAATAGTTTCATATAATAAAAGAGACTGATAATTATAATTTTAATCAAGTATCATTTAAATATTTTAACAAAAGATAAATTAATTTTTTCATTTTAAAATGAAAATTTATCTAATATTAAAAAATTAAGAAACGAAGATAATAAATTTTTAAAAATATAAAACTATTTTTAAAAATATAAAAATCTACTATTTGTTTCTTCCAAATAATGAAAATAAAATTAATTTTGCTATCAATTATATGATGAATATGAAATATTTCATACATATATTTTTAAGATAAAAATTTGCATAATATAAAAACTTTATATATACTTATTTTTAATAAAAATTTCGAAAAATTCTTTAAAATAATCTTTTATAAATTTTTCTAAAATATTCTAAAATGTTTCGATATTACAAAAAAAAAATTAATTCATTTTCTGAATTTTCATGAAATTTAGATAACCTTTAAAATAATAGAAAAAAAAAAAAAAAAAATAAAATAAAGTATATAAAAGAATAAAATATATCCTGTAATTAATTTTATATTATTGAATTTAAAAAATATGATTGCACTTTGTTTAAAATGAAATTTTATATTTTTAATTACATTATTCAATACATATTCACATTAAATAAAAAGATATTTTATACTATGTCTTAAAAATTTTATTAATTTTTCTTATTTTTTTTATTTTATTAATTTTTCTTATTAAAATATAATTTAAAAATATAAATTATTATTTTATTTAGTTTATAGCTATATATTAGTATTTTATTTCGTATAATATTGAATATTAATTTTAAAATTTAAGCCTATTCAAATAATATTTAAATGTACTCTAAGTATATATTTAGATAATAAGCAGACATTATTTCAAAAATTATTTAAAAACAATGGAGAAAATATAAATATTTATATTATATTTATAAGATATCTAACTAATCAATGTCTGTGCTGTTATACATTTAAACGCATTCCTTTCCATATATAATAATATTTATATCGTATTTTCTTTCATCTTTTCTTTATGTAAAAATACATTGTTAAATATTTAAATATTTTAATACTTAAGAAACTATTTTTTTTCACTTTTATAATTAATGTTCTATTTTATATATAAATATTATATATTATATATTATATATAAATTACATATTTTTTATATTATATATAAATAAAAATAATTTCTTAATTGAATTAAAAATCTTATTTATCCTTCAACGATTACGTTCATTTTAAAAATTTTTAAAAATTCTAGATTTAACCGCAATATCAATTGAACTGGGGTATCTTAAATTCACGTTGAATAAATTGTCCGCTGACGTTGGGTGATAATTCCGTTGAAATTGCTGCACGAAACCGATAGCGTCCAGTGTCAATGACATCTTCAAAATAAAGAGTGTAAAGAATTAAAATATGGAAGATCGCTGGTTTATATTTGTATTCAATGCGATTACTATAAATAACTGACCGAATCTCAATCCAACAAAATTTCAGATTTTGTGGTTACAAAAAAAAAAGACTATTTTTAGATTTCATCTAGAATCATAATATTTTCAATTCTATAAGATCTTATTTTTTGCAAAAGGATTAGTTGTCTTAATTAGCTATATAATGCTGAAAAAATATACAAAGATATAAATATTGATCTTACAATAAAAATATTCTCATACATTATTATATTTCCTAATATATTATTGCAAATAATAATGAAGAAATAAAATAAAAAAAATTATAATAAATTTTTTACATACTGTCTAATTTTTTACATAATTTCTGCCTTCAAATATTACGTTAAAATATTAATTTTTAAATAAGAAATATTTATATTAAGAAATTTATTTTAAGAAGAAGTATATCAATCATAAATCAAATGCATTATTTACTTACAGTGCTTAATTAAGATTTAATAATTTACAAAATTTCAAATAATCTGAAAAATTTTAATTTCTTTATTGATTTTTCATTTTTATAATTTTTTAGATTTATTATTATTATTATTATTATTATTATTATTATTATTATTATTATTATAGTATTTTATTCAATATTATAGTATTTTATTTTATTCTTGGTTATCATTTAATTCTTGATGTCAACTCTTAATTAATGATTTTCAGAAAAATTTTAATATATTAATATTTTTTACAAATCTAAATTAAAATGTGAAAAAGTGTATTGTCTTGCATCAATTCATGTAATTAAATACAAAATAAGATATAAGATCTTTTCATTTCTAAGAAAATCAAAATGATAAATTTTACTGTACAATATTGTTATAATTGTTATAATTACTTTTCATTTTAATCATTTTATTTGAAATAAAAATAATAATGGTCAAATGTATAATAGTATATACAGCATTTACAAATATAGCTAGAAAATGGATAAAAATAAATTTCTTTTATACAATATATATACTTATATTATTATATTTAAATCATGCATGAATTTAATAAAAACAAAATTTGTCTGATCTATCAAATAAATTAATCATTTTTTCATCATTATATTGAGAATTATTATATTATTTATATATAAATTAAAGTATTCAATTAATATAAATACAAAATGTATTTTATTATGCAAAATATATATTAAATTATATATATTAATTAGAATATTATTATATTCACTTATATTATGTATACATTCGTAAAATATTATACTATATACATTAGTCATTTTATAATATTATATCTCAATATTTTTTTATTATAAATTATTATGTGTATATATATATATATATATATATATATATATATATATATATATTGTAGAATTTAAATAATATATATATATATATATATGCATATCTAGAATACATTGTATTATAATTTCCTATTAATTAATTAAAAATAAGTTCATAAAGTATGAATTTTAATTTTTAAGATGAAAAATTCTACAAGATGTTCAACTTTCTTAAAATGAAATTCCATCGATATAACAAACTTTCAATTAACTTATCACATTATTTCAGCGGAATCGTGTGCAACGATAATCGAGAACAAAGTGATGAGAAGTGGCCTTTAAAAGATCGGAGAATGGACAGAGAAGCAAACGAAAGAAATAGACGAAGAAAAGCCAAGAGAGGAAAGGTACAACTGAGTTTCCTGGATCGACATTGTTTGATCCTTTTATGGCACTTTTTTTTTCTTCTTTATTTTCCTTCTCTATTTGCATTTCATAAAGATAGATAAATGTCCTCGGGAATTCTTCAGTTTTCCCATTTTTCTTTCCGATCTTATTTTGCCGAATGTTCTACCTTCAACTCGCTAGCTCGGAATTAAGCTAATAAACAGAGAAAATCTGAACTTTCTTTGAGTTTTATGTAAAACAGTGATATTTGATTGTGCAAATATTTGTGATAGTCTGTGGTTATTGGTGAATATAATCGAAAAGAAAATAATTAGATTAGTAACGAAATATAAATTTTTGTCTTTTGAAAGATAACAAAAATTTAATATTTTTAATTTTTATTATATAATTTTAAATAATTTTGGTATTTATTATCAATAAATTCTTTTATTTTTATTAGAAGAAAATATTAATAATATTAATAATATTTATATTTATATATTTTTTTAAAAAATGCATATATGATTAAAGTTTCTTTGAACATATATAAAAAAAGAATATCAAAATTAGTAAAGTTTCTCGTCTGTTATTAAATGTCCAAAATGATAGATGAATTACATGAAGATAGATGAATTATTATTATATTATATTATATTATTACAATAATGGCAAAAACATGCGAAATTCATCTATCAAAGAAGGATATTATCAATGATTGTTTGTATTAAGTCGTAATTTTTGTGCAAAAAAAAGATAAATACAGAATAAGAACATTCATTACAAATAATTAGCATTACACTGACAGTTCATAGAAATAAAATATATAAATTGAATACTCAAAGTTTTTATATGAAATTAAATTATAATATATTTAAAAAAATTTTAATCAATCAATAATTTAAAAATTTCTAACATATGATTTTTGTTGAATATAATAATTTAATTTTTTTATTTAATACGATTAATTCATTAATTTTTTATGATTATTATCATATTATTATTCATATTAGATATTAAATAGTAGTTATAAGTAAGGTTTATAATTATATAATAAAAATAATATATCTAAATAAATTATATTTATATCTCATGATTAAAAAAGAATTTTGCTAATAGAAATATAAAAATAATATTATTTATTTAACAACAATTGAATAGAATTTATTTATAAATATTATTTGTTGAATTTTTAATAAATAAATAGATATGTATAATTATATAATAAATATATGTATAATTTTTAATAAATAAATATACTGATAAATTGATGATCATCAACAAATACGTTTTGATGATATGAAGACATAAGGCGAACAACTGAAATACAATTTTTATATAAATTTTTTATTTCTGAAAGGGATTTCTTTTATAAATATTTATTTTGAATACATATTTACTTGCGTTGAAAGTAATATAAATCTCACTGTATGCCATATCTTGCTTCTTCGTATTTATAAATTAACTTTTGCGAACATTTATTAGCATAGAAATTGTTAAAAATACGCATTACTGCATAGAACTAATTCTCTAGAATAGAATATAGAAATCAGTATTAAAAATTTGTATACATTATTTAATATTCTTTATAATTTAATAAGTAGTAGTATAAAAGTAAAAGTATAAAATAATAATTAAATTTTTAAAATATTTTTCTTGAAAATAATTTTTTATTTACAAAAATTTATTTCAAATTTTCTTTTTTTTTCTTTATAAATTCATAAAGAATCATTTTCGTTTGATTACAATAGCAAGAGACAAGTAATTTATGGTATTTGCAATATTAATACTAATTAAATACTATAAGATATTTTATCTTAAATTCGAGTATTGTTAAAATTAAAAGAAAAAAGAAAATATAATATTATTATTATTTTTGCAACATCAAATTAAGTTATGCAAATTGTTTGTGTAAATAAAAATGGATGTAAAATTTTTCGTTTGAAAAATAAATTAATATATAATTTTATTACAAATCTTATAAATTTCACAATTTTGCAATTTCGTTTTTTAAACATTGAAATATTATTTCTATTATTATTTTGTTTAAGAACAAAAAGAAAAAAACAATATTTATTCTATTATAAAAATTCTATTTCGTATCGAACAAGAAATTTTCAAGCAAAACTTCAATTATTTAATTATTTATTATATTATAGTATTTATTATAAATATGAATTATATTACTTTATTAGATTTATTATAAATTTATTAATCTATTATAAATATTATCTATAATTAATTAATATCATTAATTCATATTATTTAAATATTTTTTTTATCAATTTAACTATAATTTTGAGTTCAATAAATTTCATAATCGAACAATATTTTCACAAATTTATTAAACATTATTTTATCAGTTTTTAATGAATTTCACACGTTACAATGAATATTAATTTACATATGAAATGAAAATTTGAAAATTTCTTTCATTTTATATTCTAACATATAGAATTATTTTTAAAAATTTTTAATTTTAATTTAAAAATTTAATTTAATTTTAAAAATTTGATGATTTGACGAAATTTGAATAATAAGTAACAATTATAATAGAATTATAATAGAAAAAAAATGAATTTTTCGACTATCATTATAAAAATTATAATTTTATAGAATTTTAATAGTTTTATTATATACAATTTTATAATTTCATCAATCTCATTGATTTCATTCAAAATACTTTTTTAAAATATTATTCTATCAGAGACTTTATTTTTTAATCATAATTTATTTTAACACTAATACAAGTTTAACTTTATTTACAAAATATTTTATTTTTTATTTTATATATACAACTCCTTATCGTTTACATTTTTATTCTTCGATTGATGATCAAATTTTTGATTTCTTAAATTCACATTTTATAATCAATAGCCAATGACTATTCAATAAATTTCAATTTTAATTCTCTTTTGAAAGTTTACAACGATTAAATTTATCTTTCAATTGTTGCATTGTAATAAAATAATATAGTGTAATTTTAGAAAATTAAAGATGATTAAATTTAATTTTGATAGTAATCCAATATATTACAATTTTATCTTAATTAATGGAAACAGATAATAAATCGATATGATATTATTATCAAATTGTGCAAAAAAAATGGGAAAAAAATCGATCGATGCACTTTATTATGAAAATCTAATTACTTTATTCGGATGTGTAAGCTAATGTATGATAAAGGTATGTTCGTATGATAAAGGTTAATGATTATCGGATGAATGAAACGAATGAGAGATTTTGTTCAGTTGATTTCTTTTCAAACTATAAGCGGATGTTATTAACTTTTTATTAATATAGCATTATTATATTGGTTTTAAAAGTGCCAATCTTAATCTCGGATTATTTAACTTTTTTCTAAAAGATGTATTCTTAAGATTATTTGGATTTATTTATTTTTTATTTATTTTTTATTTATTTTATTTAAACAAAAAATATTTTATCAAATTTATTTAATTATTTTTTAAATTAAAATCAAACTTTTAATAATTTCTTTTATATTATCTAAATTATATTTATATTATATTTACTATTAAGCAACTTCTAAATAAATTATTTAATTATTGAAATTTAATTTATATGAATGATTTTTAGCAACTTGAAATCAATCAATTTATTTCATTAATCAAAAAGTGTATAATGAAAACGTAACTTTAATATGAATGTAAATATGCATTAAATGATTAAATTATTTACAAATCGATTGTGCATTTGAAAATAAAAAAAAGTATTAAAAAAATCAAAACAAAATAAAAATATATTTTATTTTAAAAAATATTTAATTTTTACTAATCGCCATTCAATAATATAAAGTTTATTGTATTTTTCATTTCACTCTTCATAATGATATAAATGTAATTCGAAATCTAAAAAGAATTGAAAATTACAGATAAATTAAATAAATATAGCAGATGAAAAACAAGAAAAATAAAAAAAATGAATCTTTACATAATTGTAAAGATTTGATCCTAGAGAAATTAAAATATATATTTCGATCCGATTTCATCGTTTCTTAAAAGAAATTAAATTTCTTAAAAGAAATTTGTGAAGAAGAAATTGACTCTGAGAATCTTTCTTGGATTTATGAATTTTCACTTTCATATTTTATGTATGTCGACTTAGCAAAGTTTTTACAGTTTATTCACAGAGTCTTCATCTAGAAGCAATTCAGCTTTTCTTCCACCATGATGAATTAATAGAGAACGATAGGAAAGATTAAACATTTAAAATTAAAAATTCAACAGCTACTTTCGAAAAGCATGAGATTTTAACGAAACATGGAGTTTAAATGGAATGATGAACTTTTACAATTTTTCTTTTTCTTTCTAAAAAATATATAAACTTAAACTATATATAACTATATATTTTATATAATTTTATTCAATTTCAGTTTCAATTATTTCTATTTATTTTTTATGTAAAATCTATATACTAAAGTAAATTTAGAAAATTTAATAAAATAAATAATTATATATTATTCTTTGCGTTTAATTTTTAAGAAGATTTTAACCTTATTTTAATTTATGTAATTTAATATATTTTAATTTAGTAATTTTTATGAAAAGTTAAAAAGAACTGAAAATACAAAAAGTTTAATTATTCTAATAAAATATTTTTATTATTTTTGCATATAAAAAAATTGATTTTATTTAACAATAAATATTAAATGAAAATTTTGTTACGTTTCATTTTATTTACAATTTATAAATAATATTTAAATCAAATTTTTATATTTATCATATCGTTCAGGAAAAAATTTTAATGATTAAAAGAGAGAATAAATATTCTATGAAAATAAAATAATATAAAATAGTTTTTAATAATAAATTTTATATAATAATAATAATAAAATATAAATAAATATAATAAATATAATAAATATAATAAATTTTAAAATTAATATTACAAGAAAGAATTAATTGTTAATAAGTTTTTGAAATTACTAGATATAAAGATTAGAATAATTATTTAAATAAATATTTAATAATTACTTAGTAATTTATTAAGATATGTAAATTATAAAAAATAAATAAATGAATTTTTAAAAATTTCTTTAGTTTTTTTTTTTAATAAAATTTTTAATTGCTTATAATAACAAATAATTTTTACAAATCTTTAAAAATTTTCTAAATTAAATTATTGTTTGTTGATAAATTATTTTCAATATTTTCTTATTTATTTAAAATTTATTGCTTTAAATTAATTATTTTCTTTTATGTAATTCTAAAATGATATCTATTTCCAAATCAATTAAATTCTCTCCCTCGATTCGAATATTCAACTTTAACAACTGAATAAAGCACGATTCTTTTCAAAATGATTCCAAAATAATCATATTAATACCGATGTTATTGATGATATTCAAATGATTCGATACCAAAGTAATAGAAGATATTGATACATTTTAGATAGATACTATATTCGATATATATCAAAGATGAAATACTTGATTTTACTTTTTAATATTGATGAAATATTTAAGAAGATATCAAATCAATATTACATTAAATAAAAAATCATCTAATATAAAAATAACGATATCCGTTTTTTATGAAAATTTCAGTATTTATTTGATTTTACAATCAAAATCATTGACTTCTGTATAAAATAAAAAAATAGATATGATTAGAGAAAGCAAGATAATATATCAACTACCAAAAGTAACATTTGATTTTATTTATAATATTTAGAAATTAAAAATGTATCGAATAAATATTGCAATTTTCATAAAATATCAAATAAATATCGATAATGGATATTTTATAATCGAACAATTTTTGATTCAATATAATATATAAATTTGTTCTTTTTAAAAAATATCGATATCAAAATATACCAAGTGGTTACTTATCTAAATTTTTGTACGTATCAAAATTTGTATATTAGTATCAGTAAATTTAATACTAGTATTCTTTTAATTCTAAGAAGAAAAAACATAATGTAGTCGTGATAAATGACTACCCAACTGAGAAAAAATCAATTAAAACGAATGCAGAATCAATAATTAGACGTTTTCTATATCTTTACTTTAACACTAGAGATATTCACGGAAGCGGGCATTCTCAGATGATAATTTCGATCACAGCATGCGTATTCCAGACTGATGCTCGATTCTCTCCCCCTCAAGGTCCAGTAGAGGCTCGAGGCGACCCGTGGGAGCCACGCGCCTGCCGTGCGCCATCTTCTCCCTCCACTTGTGCGTTCCCACTTTTCACCACGTTCGAGCACACTACCAGTCTTCCTTCCGTTCGCTTTCTTCTCACGATCGGTTTCAATCTCGACTGAAAGGAACGACCGCGCACTTACCAATCCCTTGTTAAATCCTCGGTGCATGAGAAGTTTTGATATCGAACTTTTGTTTTCAGTGACATAAACGATTTATAATAGATTTAATTTTATTAGAAATGATGAGAAGAACATATGAGAAATTAATTATGGTACGTGGTTTTTTTCTACATTGTACTATAATTTTTAATATAAATTGTAAATATTTATTTTCATTTATTTCCTAATCTTAATTTAAATCTAATTCAAAGATTAAAAAATTAAAAACTTTAAATCCTAAGATAATTGAATATATTAAATCTGTTAAAAATAGTTAGGACTTATATAATGTATAAAATTATAAATTTAAAATATTAATTTTGTTAATATATAATAAAGTTATGAAAATTGATAAATTTGGATTTAATTATTTTTCTTTTCTTTTTTATTTTATTTGTTTTTTATATTTAAATTTGTTAAATTTTATTAGGTAATTCATGATATTATATCTATATAGATTAAACTTGTATGAAAAATGACAATATTTTATTAAATAAAAAGAAAAAATGGAAAACATTCTTGTTTATATTCAAGTATTTATTTGAGTTAAATTAGTTAGATTATATATATAATTACATATAATATATTTTTATATACTCTGTAAAGTAAGCCTAATATTAAATTATTAACAATATTTCAGAATTAAAATTTATTTATTATAGGGAAATCTTTAATGATATGGAAATTTAATAGTCATAATTGTCATATACCGAATGTACAATTAATTTCATAGAATATAAATCCTCACAACAACTATTAGTATTAGATATTAATCATAGAGTAACTTGTAATTACCTCTGCTTATTTAGGTTGTTAGTAGAAATTTGTAATGCTCTTCATTTCTCTCAGCAAAGTTCAAAGTCTATAATCAGCACAAGAATTATTAATTATTATGGAAACAATAATAAAGATAAATTATACAATAGAATAATAATTTTAATAATATAAAGAATTTATTTTCTTCATACATATTAAAAGATTTTAAATTCATTCATAAAAATAATGAATTTAATAATAATTCTAATAACAGAAATAAAAATTTCTTGACAAAAATTAAATTAATAAAATTATTAAATTTTGAATTATTTTATATTTTATATATTAAATATTTCTATCGTTTTTTTCTTGTAATAACGTTTTCCCTTTGTTATGAAATCTTCTTTGATGGAACAACACAAAAAAAAAATATAGTTACAATTTTCTACTTGAAAATAAAACCATAGTCATGTTTGTTATTGTTTTTACTGAAAGTTGAATCTTGAAAATTAATTTCTAAAAATGCAAATCATAACATGCTTTTATATTTCTTTTAGTGTAAAAATAATTTTTTACATATATTTTATAACCAATATTCAAAGTTTTTGTTATATTTTTTTTAATTTTCAATATTTTAATTATTTATTTTATGTATGTATTTTACGTACTATTTTATGAAATATATATCATACAAATAAAAAATTTATGCTTTCAAATCATAATTAATCAAATTCCAAATCATTTTCTAAAAGCGTAAAAATTAATAAGTAGATATATGTCCATTATAATATGTAAACACTTTTAAATTTTTATTTATTTATAATATTTATAATATTTATAATAGTTTTATTATTAACTATTTCTTATTATTATATTTACTTCTATAATTTTATTTATTATAATTTTTTATTTTGTTATTAATACATAATTAATATAAAGTAATATAAAGTATTTATTTTATATATACAATTACTTTCTATTAGGTAATAAAAATTTCAACATTTTTAAAAAAAAATATTGTCATTTTAGATAAAAAAATGAAGACATATATAAGATAAATCAAATCAAAATGTCATCAAATAAAAATATTAAAATTTTATTAATATAGTGAAATTATTTTAAGAATTATTATATATAAAAATTATTATATATAATAAAATTTAAAACTTTTTTAAAAACATTTGATAGATTTTAATAAAGATACTAAATGATTTTTTTATAAAATAATATTAAAAACTATATTATTATTAAAAATTATATTATTATTAAATTTTCTTGTAAACATAAAAATTAAAAATATAAAAATTATATATTATAATTCTAATATAATTATAAATTATAAAAATACATTATTACATTACTATATATAAAATAATTTATTTTTTTATCATTTATTTATTTATTTTTTGAAATATATCAAATTTTTTTTTTATTTTTCTATCTTTTCTAAAATAATATTTATATATGAATAATGAAATATTTTTTATTGCATTTTTTATATGATAAAAATAAAAAGAGATAGATAAAAAGATTCTTTATGAAAATATTTGGATATATTAAAGTTCGAAATTACGTTTGATATTGTTCAAAGAATAATCAATCTAGTTAACAATATTATTTAAATTCAATGAAAAAAATGGCTATCTCACAAGAAATATATATATATATAATTTATTTCTATTAATTTATTATGAATAAATAATTTTATACATAAATATATAAAAAAAATTATAAATAATAAATTATATATAAATATTAAAAAGAAATATTTATTATATTTAAAAGCTTTGTTATTAATTATTATTTACTTTATTAATTAAATTTTTATACTACTTAAATTATAATATATTAATATTTTTATTGATATTCATATCATAACTATTTGAATATATCAATATTATAATGTTAATTTCTAACTTAAAATTCTTACATTAATTATTATTTAAAACTCATAAAAACTTAAATTGCGAAAAAAAATAATATAAACATTTCAATTTTTTAAATTTTATTAATCGTGAAAAAAGTTAATCTAATTATAAAAATTTTTAAAATCAGAGAAATAAAAAAATAGTTATCTCACGATAATAAATGCCATTTCTAAAATGCAACTCTCTCTGGCGCGACTTATATAAAAACATAGGATTCTTGTTCTATTGAGTGGATAAAAATAATGGCCGTCGTTGGGAAGGTAAAATCTGGAATCAACGCAAGAAGAAAGAAATTGTAGCCAGTAGTTATAAGAAGAATGCGACTTTTCTGAAAAATGATAAAATTTAATATCATAGCTGATTCGAACTGTTAGCAGAACATATAGAGAGACTTTTACCCTCTTTTCTTTATTATTATTCTAATATGCACGATCAATGATAAGAGTAAAAAACATAAAAAAGGAAACGAATCTAATGAGAAGCAAAAAAAGCAGCATTCCTATATTTTTATTGATTCTTCTATTAGATTGTTCTATAGCATTTCGAAGATTATTATTCACAATGATTATAAATATTCATATAATATTCATATAATAAATATATAAACTGAAAATTTTCCATTTTATTCCGAATACTTTGGTCTATTAGCAATATTTATAATAAAACAAGAAAATTAAAATTTTATGATTATTTTCTAATAAAAAAAAATCTAATCTTTAAATTTAACATGTAAAACCTAATTTCTATAAAATATTAATTCTTAAAATTTTTCAATTTTAACTCTTAATTTTTAACATATTTTTAAGTAAGTATACATATCTATATAATTCTTAATATTAATTTTATATTATATCTATTTCTTTTTAATTATATCTAATTTTTTTTAATTTTATTCATTTCTTTATTCAAAATTATTTATACATAAAAATAAGTAAATAAATAAAAACGAATAATTAATGAATAAATTATCAATCTATTTAAAAAAATTATACGAATATATGAATATAATTTAATAATTATTTATTGCTAAATAAATAGAAATAATAAGAGATATGAATTTTTATATTATTTTTTAAGAAATTATTTTTGATTTGTAGAAAATAAATTATAGAAGATAAATTGAAAATAAGTTAAATATAATAGATAATAGAAATAGATATAATATAATATAATATAAATAGATATTTTTAATTTTCTATTGAAGATTTTTAATTTTTTATAAAATTAATATTTGATAAATTTCTAAAATTTTTAACATAAAAAAAGAAGTAAAAAAATTCTAATTATATTCTTCAATTTATAAAATCTTATTAATAAATAAAAAAAAAATAATGATATTACTATTATTTGTGTAAAATGTAAAAATAAATAATAATTTAAAATACTGTGTGAAAATTAAATATTTATATAATATTATTGATTGGCTTAAATAGTTTTAATAAAATTATTAATTGAACACTATTTATAACTGATTGAATTTATAATTGATTATTTGAATTTTCATTTGTATTGGAAGAAATTAGTTTATACAATATTAATTCTGGACAATAATGATTTATTGAGTTATCAATTAAACCAAAGATATTTAGCCTCAAAATTTTGCTCTCTTCGTTATATCGCATTGTTGTAATAAAGGAAATCGACCGATAGATGATGGTTTCATTTGGTACGATTAACTAGTGGTTTTGCATTGTTGGCACTATCCGGTGTTTCATCTAATTCGATAATCTATTGTATAATTACCATATAATACTGTACAAAAGTTTTAATTTAACAATCGTATAAAAATGTTTCATTTTCATTAATGAATGCAATGAATTTTGTTTTAATTTTCTTAAGAATTTGTTTATCAGTTCAAAAATTATTAGAAAAAAAAAATTAATTTTAATATTTATTAAGATATAATCTATAAAAAATTTATAAATATCTCAAATTAATTAATTCAAAATAATTGATTTTTTTTAGATTTTTTTCTAGACTTGTTTATATTTTCTCTATAATTGTTCCTTCATAATATAGTTCGTATAGTTTTGTAATAAATTAATTTCATATTTTTATTTTACAAATTAATTTCTCTTTTTCTTTTTCAATACAAAAATATAAGAATATATTTATTTTAACATAAAAATATATTACAAAAAGTTGATTATATTTTATAACATTTATTTTCAATAATATATGAAAATATGATTAAGTTTAACTTTTTCTTCTTTAAAAGCAAAAAAGTATAAACAATACATATTTTTATAATTTTTAAACAAAATTTTTATAATAAATAAATAATAATTTCATAAAAAAATTTATACATTTTAATCTGCATAAATACGTTTTATGTATAAAAAAAAATTTTTAGAAATTTATTTATCAAATTGTTTTTTATCGAAAATTAATTTATTATTTATCATTGAGTTTAATAATTATTATATATTATTATATATTGAATTAATTATAATGAAATTATGTATATTATATGGATTTTTCTAAAAATTTAAAATTCAAAATTGCTATTATTATTATTATTTTGTTACTTAATTATTTAATTATTATATATTATTATTAAATATGTTTTACATAACAGACAACTTAGAAATATGTATAATTAATAAGCTAAAAAATAATATTAAAAATTCATTTCTTATTCATTTGTTGCTTTTTAATTAAATATGTATATTTCATGTTTAAAGAATTAATATTTAATAAATTAAGTAATAAATAAACTAATCATTTTCTCATTATATAAAAAATAAAAATTATTTTAATATTAATTAAAATTTATTTTGATATACAATTTTTGATAAAAAATTACTAATTGTAAGTGAGATTATTTGATATAATACAACAATAAAAGAAAAAATATCTTATACGCATTAGAAATAAAGTGTAACAACTCTATGAACTCTTTATCTCCATTATCAAAAAATTTGATGAGAAGTTCTTTTTTATTTATAGCAATAATGCTTTTAACCTATAATATTCTAAAATATTCTAAAATTTTACAATATCCTAAAATATACAGGATGTTAATATATTCATACGATATCTTTGCAAGATCAATTCTAAAGACTAAAATGAACACAAAAGAAAAATATTGATTAAACTTTATTTATTAAATTATAAATAAATTAAATTCACGTTATATGAAACGAAACGGAAACAGAGAATAATGATGTAATGAGAATAGAATTTTTATTTTATGTTCGTCTCATTTTCGTAATCGTAAAGTTATCGTAATGTAAACTTTAATTGTAATTCAATAAATAAGCTTTAACAGCATTTTTGAATATTAATTTTCGTTTGTTTTGATCTCTAGAATTGATTCTCCAATAATGTTTTATGAATATATTAATGTATTGTTAGCTGACATTACACTAGAGAAAATATTATGTAACTAAATTTTTTAATTTTTAATTTTCAAATTCTTGATTTATTTTAAAAAATAAAAAGAAAATAAATATTGAGAAATATTATATTATTAAAAATTTATTTCTTAAGATATAATAAAAAGTAAAATATTTATTTACATATATGTATATATATATATACAAGAATTTCACAAAAAAAATAATAAGTTTGACTTTTATATTAATTCAACATACTCTTTGCTTTTATAATTATTTATTTTTTTTATTAATCACACTTTTGAACATTTTCCAAGAAGATGAATAAAACTAAATAAATTACAAAATAATGGCATAATCTTCTTAAATTTTAGTAAATGTATCTTGATTGAAAAACATTGATAATTCAATAAATTTTATCCTCGATTGACAATATACTAATATTTTGCTAATACATATATACTAATACTAATATATACTTAATATTATACTATAGACATTAATTTATATTATTACTATCATCAGAATTAGATTAATTTACACGCTCTGATTAGCTAATTTTTTTTATTAATAACTTACTAATAAAGCCAAACGAAAATTTTTATAAAGAAAAATGTTATTTAAAAATACTTCTCTAATTAACCGACATTCTCAAATTTTTGAAATTTCAATAAATGTATATATACTCTATTATATGAATCATCGAGAATTCAAAGTACTCAAACTATAAATTAATTATATTTGCGTTGTTATACGCAAAATTAACGTGACAAATAACTTAATTTGCTCGTGACAAGAAACGAACTCTCCGACCGATCGTTTATTAAATTATACAATATCGATTTGCCTGCTAGTATGGGAACGATGAGTTTATCATGAAATGAGAATGAAATGGGAACAAAGCGAACGCAAGACAGGTGTCGGTTGGCCAAGTTAAACGGATAGAAGATATACGGAACATAAAGTAATGGAAGTGTCAGAGACAAGTGCATTTGTTTTGTCATTTGCACAAAATCGATTTCTCGAAATGACTGCCTCGTGTTCTCTGTTATGCTATAGAAACCGAAGATGCAAACGATAGGTAAATAAGTTCTTGAAGTACGACGTCACGCCGGTTGGAAAACCGAAACAGATTTCACAGTTTCCTGTTCCTTGTTATAGCTTATATTGTTAATAGCTTCATTATGCCATATGGATATACTACTTTGCATTGAGTAGATCATTAATGAATGTGACGGATAAATTAATTATACCAATAGTAAAACGTAGAGAATAATCTATGATAAAATCTTGAAAATTACTTTTTTTTTTGATAAGAATAATTACAAAATTCTTTTTTTTTAATATTTAAATTTTAAATAGCGAATTATGAACGATGATGAATTAATTTGATTAATTTAAAAAAATTATAATTATAAAATATATAATTAAAATTATATATTTTAAAAAATTATAATATATATATATATATATATATATATATATATATATATTATAAAAATTATATATATTTTTTTATTATTATATTACACTATTCAATTTTAATTTCCACGAAGAAATAATTAATTAAATGAGAGAAAAAAATAAATAATGATATCATAAAAGTATTTATTATAATATTTATATATTTAATTAATTATAATTCAAATATATAAATTGATTATTCAATTTAATAACTTTTAAATTATTTAAAGAATGTAAATTACGTAAACAATTATTTTAAATTATGCGTTTAATGAAAAATTATGAAATATAAAATTTGCATGAAAAGAGACAGATAAATATTCTATTATATTTTTTTACATGTGAAGATATTTTAAAAGTTTCAAAATCAGTTTTTCATTTCTTAAACAAAATCATCATAAATCGAAAGAATATTAAATTTTAAATAAAAAAATATTAACATACATTACGTTCTAAACTTAATAGTTAATAAGATCTTTTACGATAAATTGATTGGAAAATGCATAGGATTCCCAGAGGAATAATAACAATGTAAGTGATTTTATCTAAATTTCATGCTTAAAATGATGTCTATTAATATTGATATAATTTTATAGTCAAGAAATCAATGAAGCTACATTCTGAATTGATTCTGTATTAAGTTATTACATACTAATAATCTATTTCTCTGAAGTTTTGAAGATACAATCTGTATCCTCAAGGCAATTTATCGTAAAATATATCGTTAACTATTAGATTTATCATTAACTATTAGAATTAATATACCTTTTTATCTGAAATTTAATATTTTTTTGATTTATGATAAAAAAAAAATATATGATTTTATTTAAAAAACAAAGGCCAATTTTTGAAACTTTTTAAATCTTTTTACATAAAAAAATAATATGCTGCATCATTTGTTTCCTTAAAACTATGCAATTTTTTTATTTAATAATTTTTTTATTAAATGCATGTTATTTGAAATGAAAATATTAAAAAATCCTATATATCCAATTTCATACTTTTATTAAAAATTTGATATTATAAAAAAGAAATAAAAAATCTGATAAGAAAACACTTCATTAGAAAGCAATGATACATACTAATATTTTTTGTAATAATTCTATTTTAAAACTATATTTATTTATCACCATTAAAAATGTGCAAAAAATATTAATTTTGTACCTATATATCTATACATTCATATATATGCATAAAAAAAACATAAAATGATATTCGTATATTTATATTCTTTCTTATCTTTCATATGTTAAATTTTTTATGATATTAAAATTGAAATATTTCAAAAATAATTTTGTCTAAGATAACAAATTTTTGTATAGCAAATAATTTAATGAGTTTTTAAAAAAAAATGGTTATAAATTAATTTATTGAAAAATATAAATTTCATTTCAAAAAGTGGCAACAATCTTGAAATTTCATGAAATTTCTTGAAAAGGAATTGAAAAAAAATTGTACTACAATATGTATGTATATAAATGATCTTTTAAATGATTTTTCCCTTTTAAAGAATCTTCTTTATTCTGAAGATTTTCTTATAAAACTATAAATAACAAAGATATTTAATCTAATATTTTTCTATATTTCGAAAAAAAAATGAAAACATTTTGGATCATCTTGTTATTTTAAATGTTTATTAAAAAACATTTTTTAAAATTTATTATCTGTGCATTTTTCTTCAAAATCATATATCTTTTACGCTTTTTAAAAAAATTATTTATATTATTATAATATTTAATTATAATCTTAAAAATCTCTTGAAAAATAATAATTTTATTTCTTTCTTTCGAATTTTCAAATTAAATAATGACTTTATAAATAAATTATCGCTAATATATTTACATATGTATTAAAATATTTATACGAACTTTAATTTAAACTAAAAAAAAAAAGGAATTATTTGTAAATTAATAAACAAAATGATAATTACATCAAAGATAAGAGATTTTGTAAATATTTATGGCCTGAAAATTTATGAGTGAAACACAAAAAATAGAAAGTCCGTCGTGCGAAAAGACGACGATCGTTAAGATTCATGTGATGCAAATGAACTTGTAAATTAAATCTAATAGCAGTGTTGAGTAGAAAAGAAGAGAGTCTAAAGAAAGAAATCTCTTCTTCCCGCGGGACGCCGCAAAATTACAACTGAAACTTTCGCAAGACTCCGAGGAAGTTTTGGGATCTTTGTTTCTTCCCACTTCTTGTCGTTCGAAGAATCTTAATCGACAAAACCAAACATTAAACTGTCCCAAATAATAAACAAGATGATGTTATAAACAATGGAAAAATTGATGAAGTAATGTTTAGCGATTGTCCAAATTTTTGTACAATATACTCGAATACTACTAAAATATTGATTTCTTTATTTATTTTTAACTTGAAAATGTAATATCCTTTTAAATAATGTTGTTTTTATTCACAAATTTATTGAAATTTATATATTATTTCATTGCTTTTCAATTATTATCTTGTTCTATTTTATACTTGAAAAATATTGCATTATTGATTAATGTTAATTGTTAAATAAAATGTTGCATTTTGTTGGTATATATAGATTTACTTTAAATAAATTAAGTATTTTTTTTAAAAAAAATTTTTTAGTTTAATATATTATAGATAAATGTTGCATTTTGCTTACATACGCAGATTTATTTTAAATGAATTTAAGAAAAAAATTTTAGTTTGATATATTATAAATAGATTACATTATACATTATACAGAGTGTTATACGAATAATTTATTGATTTATTAATTAAATAAAATTATTTTATTTGATTATTTGATATATATTTGATATATATTTTATTTGATATATATTAACTTCGTTTTCAAATAGTAAATTACATTTGAAAATAAATATAATTGAAATTAGTTCATTTCTGATTGGAATGAACTACTGATCAATACTTAATCTCTAATATGAAAATAAATAAAAAAATGTTAAAAAAAATTTTTTTTTTGTTTTTTTATAAAAGTGAAAATTAAAATTGAATATGAATAATTAAAAAAATAAAATATATAAATTATTTTTAAATTTTAAAATGTTTGTACATAATAGACGTATAAATTATATTTATATATTTATTATACTTTAATTATACTTAAAGTTATCAAAAAATGAATCTTATTTATATTTAATATTAGAAATGCTAAACCAATTAAATTTAAATTTTTTTTTATATACTTTTCTTTGAAAGTAAATTGAAAAAAAAAATAAAATTTTTCTTTCAAGATTTTGCTTACAAGTAAATTGAGTTTGAAAACTTTTTGAGTACAAGTGAAATGATTGGATACGAGTAAAATTTTACTCTGGTATTATCCTAAATGTGATATATACATAAAAATAAATATAAAAAGTTTAAAATAAATTGTTTAAATTATTTTTAAAAAATTGAAAATACAGTTCAAAAGTATCTATTTATCTATTTGAATCGAATTTTCAAATTCAATTTCTCAGAAACTAATTTTCGAACAAAAAATTATATTTCATTTATTTTCGTTTATTTATTATTACATATACAATAACTTTTAGATAATATATAAATTTATTTCTATTCAATTGAAAATTAATTAAATTTACTTATATTCAAAAAATTTTCAAAATTTTGATTTGAAGATAAAGTCATAAATGAAAAAATTTTATATTTTTAAAAAATTTAAGATCCAATTAATAGATCCAATTAATTTCTAGAATATTTAACTTTTTTTTTATAATATAATAACTTTTTTTTATTCAAACAATTATTTTCAAAATCTCATCAGTCCATAAACAAATATCAATTTGAAAATATCTAAAAAATTATTATCTAATTTTTAGTATCCTAAATAGTAAAAGCAAATAATTCGTTAATGTATTTATGTCATTGTTGTAAAAATTATAATTTTAATATTTGTAATTTAACATGCAAAAGAATAAAACGTCAATTTCCAAAAATTTCTCAAAGTATTAATATAATCATTGAAATCACAGTTAAAATAATTAAAATCGAAACTTTAAACTTTAAAATCATTTAATCTATTCATTTACATTTTAATTTTATGATTTCATATGAACATGAATATTCTAAATATATTCCGAGATTATCCAATTTACAAACAAAATTGATATAAACTTCTATTTAATGAAAATTTTGAGAAACAAAATTAATCTGGTTAATTATGTTGTAACAATCGAAAATAATTTTTACATTTAATATTTAAAAATGGAAATATTTATCTAATATTATAGTTTTTATATTGTGTTTTTATATTGTTTTTATATTATATTTGATTAGATTGCGAGAGAATAATTTTAATAAATATATATTTTTTTTAATTTCGAAAATATAATTTGGAATATCGTTATTTCAAATTATCTGCACTTTAATCTTGATTTGTATAATTTTTTAATTGAATCAAAATTTATTATGTTTTTTAATATTATTTATAAAGAGATTTTTAAATATTATTTGTAAAAATATAATATTTAGTTTATAGTTTCTCTACAAGTTTATATAATTTTATTTTTTTCCAATTTCTGTGATAATTTTTTATTCGTCTTAAACAAAATATTCTAAATATGTTTTTCTGTATCCTGTGAAATATTCATGGCTGATATTATTATGAATCCATTATTTCGACTTATCATATCGAATAAAAAGCATAAAATAATAAAAGAATCATAATACATTACGATAAAATTATTGCGCGTGGACAATACATTATACGGTACAAATAAAAGAGAAAAATATGGTGAATGAATGTTGCGTGGGTTTATTTCCCAGGGTCTTGCGATGATACTCTGGCCCCTTTATGTATATCTATGGCCGGCGCCTGGTTTCAACATCGCCAGGTAAGATATTCGGCCTCTTGAAACCATCCAAATGAAGGCGTTACTCATGCTCATACTCTTCTCGATCGAAGGAAGAGGAGAACGAAGAGAAATCGAAGAAAAAGAGAGAAAGAAAAAGAGGGAAAGAAGCAAACGATCAACTGAACTGCGAAGAACGCAGACGATGTAAAAAGACGACGGGAAAGTTGGGAATCAATGGACACAATGGAGAGAGAGGGAGAACGCAATCGAAAAGAAGAACAGGCCAAAGATTGAGAAAAAGGGTGAATACCATCGTGGAAGGAGGGAAGATATGGTTAGACTCTCACGATCGAGGTTAACGTTCTCAGACTGTTTATAGATTCATGATTTTCGTCCGCAACTTCTTTCGTTGTTGATCGAGATATGCACCGAGTCAAAAGTAAAAGAATAAAAGAATTATGGTTACTTCTATGATAATTGAAATTTGATTAATATTTATGAATTTCCTCTTTTTTTTTCTATATTATTAAAGTTTTAAAAAAAATGTATTAATATAATATGTTAATATCAATACTGAAATACATGTTTTGTATCATAGTTATTTTTTGCATTCTATTTCCTATGCAATGTACAATTTTTATTGTATAATGCATTCCATTGCATTTGTATTTTTAAAATATACTCTGTTGTCTTATATATATGTAATTTATTTTTACATATATTTATTTATATATAATTCATTTATATATATAGCCATTTATCAATTAATAACTTACAAACATTTATTTACATTTTTTTCAAATAAAAAAAATGAAAAAATATTTTAATTATTTTTTTGTGATTATGTAATAATTGAATATTATAAAAAGATTCCTATTTATTCAACGGAATGATGTTATGTGCAATATGATTATATAAAAATAAATCATTATTTTTCTATATTATTGTGTATTATTATCATATTATTTTTAATAATATTGATAATATTATATTTAGATTATATTATATATATATATATATATATATATATATATATATATGAATATATTATGTATATATAAATAATATATATATATATATATATATATATATATATATATATAAATTTTTATTTTTATGAATTTATAAATACATATATTATTGTCGGACCGACTATTTATTTATCCAGCCAAGAATTCAAGAATTCAATTCAGTATTATTAAAAATGTAATATATTATAAATTCTTATGATTTGCGTTATGCAAACAATGATATTACTTCTCAACGTGACATAGCATTATAGATTGATGAATTATATTTTAATATTTTATTATTTTATGATTTTAATATTTTACATAGAATAATTATATATATATATATGCCGTTGCCATAGAATATTATATGTCGTTAACAACACCGCCAACAGTTCTTATTAAGAATTAATCTAAAAAAGTATTTTTTAGTATAACATAATTTATTTTTATCTATTCCATTTCCCATTATGTAACATATCATATATCTTCATATTATATTCTCGTTTTTTGATAGCGTTTTTTAATAAAAAATTTCAATTAATCTATATTTTATATTATATTATAATTTATATTATATTATATTATATTAAAGAAATTGTGTATTTAAAACATGAAAAATTATACTTATTTAGATATAATTATAAAAAATAAAAATTATATTAACTATAAAAATAGATATATACAAATTTCAAAATCTTTTTCTATTTTCTATTTTACTTAATATTAGATTTTGTTAATCAACGACAGATATATATTGTAGAAATAACTGGATAAATTCAAACTTAAAATTGTAAAAATTCTCTTATATAAATTAAAAAAATGTGATCCTTTTAACTAATATCCAATCTTATTAACTAATTAGTATTTTCAATAATTCCTATTCTACTATCATTTTAAAGTTTTTGAATATTTAATTAGTTTTTATAATATAAAATTTAAATTATCATATTTACAACATTACGATATTTACATTTTGCAACATATGTACATAGAAATTTAAAAATGATTAATTTATTTTTTTATTATTATGTAAATATTTTTTTCAATAATAAATAAAACTATTATACAAAATAAAATTTTATAATTATGACAAGTAAAATGGAGTTTAAATAATGACTTATCTTATTTTTCTTCAAATGCATATATATTTTTTATATTATATATATTTTGTAGATTTTTATACATTCAAATTTTTCATAAATGCATAAGTATCCACAATCTAGTAATAAGTAGCCATATTTCAAAATTTGCATTATAAATCCTTATTTAAAAATTGTTTAATTATCATGATGTATTAACAAATTTTATTCATCATGATCAATTATCCAAAAAACCGCATATCCGAAGATTTGCGCCTCAATTAGTTCGAATGTTACACGTCAATTAGTTTATATCCCCAATTAATTCGGATAATCGATGTTCCCCTGCATCCCTTAACCAATTCAGATAATCGTTATTCTATCTTTCATATTTGTGAAAAAAAGCATATCATTTATACAAAAAATAATTGGAATGCTGAAACGAAAAAGGAATCGGCGAATGAGAGTCGGTGAAAAAGAATCAGCGTGAGAGGGGTAAGGAAAGGGAAAGAGTTAAAGGGTGTACGGTATGTGAAGCGTGGGCGTGGGTCCAGACTGGGCGCGTGTCTGGACATTCCCTGTGGGTAGAAAGAAGCGAACGGGTGGGTACATTGTGAAATACAGAAAAGAAAGACGAGTATAAAAGACATTCAAGAGACTACCAGAGAAGAAGGAAGGCAGGACCCGCGTCCCGGGTGGGCAGGATCGGTTCGAACTCTCAAAAATTTATGGCCCGGCGCTTCGACCTACGAGCAAGAGGTATTACACCCGGGTCCTACAGGAGTCGTAAGATTTATGCAACGCTGCACAGGAAAGTAAAGAGAAGTACGAGCAGCGCGCGTGCGCTGTGAAAGAGAGATCGCGCTCGTTAATGTCGAACCGGATAATCGATACTATTGTCTACGGTACCGTGATCAGAACAAACGGCGCATGTGATCTATCGTTACTTTGAGGCCCATCAAATTTGACGCACCGTTTACCGGAGTTTCGTAGCGGCAACTTCCTTCCGCTTGATGGTTCATTTACCTCGTCATGAAATCGCGAGTAGGGCAAATGCTGACCGGTTCGTACGCGCGAACTATTACGTATTATGTATACGTTCGAATTATTAGGCCTCATTTTTAAAACAGATCATATTATCTGACTTGCGAATAATTATGATAATGCTCGATTGATATCGTAGGAATTATTTTTTTTTAATTAAAAATATCTTATAAAATATTTAATATTTAATTATATAATCTCGATATCAAATTTAAAAATAAGTTTAAATATATATAAAATAATGTTATGTGTATAATAATACCGATAATTAATATTGATATCGATTAATTTTTAATTTGTATTTTTTACAGAGAATTATACAGGACGTTTATAAAAATATGGAACATTTTTGGAGGGTGGATTTTAGACATCAAAACGATAAAAAAAGTTCATATACACATATGTCCGATAAGGCTTAATTAACGAGTTATAAGCATTTTAAGTTTATATTAGATAGAACGACATGACGAAAGAGTGAAAACGCTCAATTATTACAATAAATAAGACATAAATAAATAATGTTATATATGTTATAAACACAATTCTTACAGTTGAATAAATGGTTAATCAAAACAATAATAAATCAACATAAATCATAAAGTAAATACAATAATTATTATAATATAATTAAAGTTTTTTATTTTTTAAGGCCGAAATATACTGTTTCTGAATTATTATATTTTTAATTCATTTTTTCGGAAAAATTTATTAAAATTTATTAAAATATTAAATAATTAAGTTTATTTTTTTTAAATAAAAAGCTAATAGAATAAAAATATAAGTACATATATATTTTCAACATACATTTTTCAATATTAAAATATATTTTCAAGCATTAAAATATTTTTCAATAATCTTTTATTCATAATTAAAAATAAAATAACTTTAAAGTTAGTATTTTTATTATCATAAAAAAGATTTTTATGATAATAAATCAAATTTTTAGTTTACAGGATAAGAATAATAATTATATAATAAAGTTGACAAAAATATTGAAAACAAATTAATAAAATATAACAATTAATAAAATTCTTCATAAATATAATAAAAATCAATATTTTATATCTATTTAATTCGTAAACTTAAAGTGATAATTGTTATTGTCAAATAAAAATTTAGCAAACAAAAACAATTTTTAACAATATTAACAATTTTTTTATTTTTAAGTTAAAAAAAATTCATTTATTTTTTTGGAATCTTATAATTAAAAAAACCAAATATTCAAATTTGTAAAAATAATAATAATTATATAAATATATGTATAACTATGGTTGATTTTCTTCTATATGTTATAAAACAAGGCATATTTTATATTGATATATAAAATAAATACATTAATTTAGAGAAACATTGAAAATTGTGAAGTATTATTTGGTTTTGAACTATATAAAATACACTTTGTATATTTGTATAGTATGTGATATAAATACAATATATTCTATGATATTTCTTAGCTATTTGCTAACAAACAAGTTTTGAAAAATTTATCAACTGTATGATAAATAATACCAATTTTGAAAATAATTTATATAATATATTTTTTTTTTCATAAAGTGAAAAAAAGAAAAAATTGTATTAGCATAGAAATCTTACATTAAAATTAATCTTAAAAATAATATTTTTATATTACATTTTTAATAACATAAAAAATAATATTTAATTATATCATATCTTATAATAACTTTCAATTTTAAAAAATATTATATTTAAAATATTATTTGAGAAATATTTATTAAATTAAAAACTATATTATACTACTAGTAATTATATATAGTATTACTTTATTATCTAAAAGATTAGAAAAAACAAAATTGAAAATCTACTACTTTAATACGAAGAACTTTCATTTTCTCTGATTCTTAGGATTTCATTGGCTTTTGTAATGCGATTTATGTTCAACTTCAAGATGGCGCAGCGTGACGTGAGAGTTTTTCTTAAATGTTTTCGAAACTTGAAGATATATTTCATACTTCTAATTTTAATATAAATTTTAATATAGATTAAAAGATCGTAACATTATATAGGCAATTACAATATTGGCTTTAAATAAAATATTTTTTGATATATAATGTCATATAAAATATTTTTTTATTTTAATGAATAATTATATTGTTTAAATAAATTTTGTTTCTAAATATGTAAAATATGAATTAAATAGAATTATATGAAATAAGTAATAATATAATAAGTAATAATAAATTTTATTTGATTATTATTTAATTGTTAATTATTTGTTTATTGTTAATTATTATTAATTATTCATATCTTTTTATTTGAATATAAAAATATTTGGAAAAAGTATTTTTATATTTTTAATAAAATATAAATAATACATCTAATATTGAAAAAATATAATAATATAATAATAATTTAATATAAAAAATCAAAATATACAAAATGTCAAAATATAATAATTTATTTATATATATATAATAATCAATAATTTGCAAGATTTTTAACAACTTTTTTATTGTTTTTCGTATTTTTCGTTTGAATTATATTAAATAGAATAAAAATCTTTTATCTTTTTCAATCTTTTTTAAAAAATATAAAATTTTATCAAGTTAAAAAATATTCTATTTTTGCAAACTAAAAATAAATAATAAATTTGATATAAATTTATAACAAATATTTAACAAAATGTTGTTTCTGGTATTGCTAAAAATTTATCTTTTTCGACTATCAATTAATATGATATTTCTGTCTATAATTTTCAATGATGGAACTATCGTGGTACCAATGATAGAATTTTCGTATTAGAAATATTAACATAAAAAGTCAGTTTAAATGCCAGTATGAGTATTTTGAAAAAATAAGTGGTATTGATAATCTTGTTCACATCCCTCGAGCAAATTCATCTGGAAAGATCGTATTTTCTTTATTACTGCCAGACTGATATTTGTCAAAATTTTCAATTTAAATGAAATAAGAAAATATGATAGACACTGAAATACTATGTTACGAGAAAAATAGGGAAAGAAAAAGTAAAAGATGCATGTTCATGTAATTCGAAATTGAATAATCTTCAACAATATTATTCTAAACATAGAAAGAAAAATATATAAAAATTCCATAATTTGTTTATTTTTAAATTAAAATAAATACATAGAAAAAATATTGAACAAAATATTATATTAAAAAATATAAACAATGAAAGATTTTAATATAAATATTAATGTAAAAATAAATTTCAAGAAAAAATAAAATTAAAAAAAAGTAACTTACCATTTTTAAATTGTTTTTTTTATTATTAACTTTAATGATGTATTTATTTTCTCATTTTCATAAAAAAAAATATATAATATGTTATAGATTTATTAGATATAGTATTATATATATTCTACTATTATATATAGATTTATTAGATATACTTTTATATATATATATTCTAGTTTAGTTTAAATGATTTAAATGAGAATATATATATATATATATATATATATATATATATATATATATAAAATTTGCTGCACTAAAAAAACTAAAAAATATAAAATAATATATAAAATGTATTGTATGTATAATTTATATTCCATGCGTTTAATATTGGGAATCAAAAATATATCAATGATATATCTATATGAAGTGATAAAAAAGTAAGAGTGATAAAAAAGAAAAATAAAAATAAAAAACATAAGAATGTAAATTTTTTTATTTCTTTTCTTTCAAATATTGATAGGTTTACATTATTTAATTTACTTAATTACTTAATTATTTAAAAGAGTTTTAAAAAATATCTTGTTTTAATAGTTATCTTGTTATACTTGAATGTCACTTGAAAATAGAATTTCATTTTTCAATTTCAATTTTAATTATGGAATCATTGTACATATACTATTACAAAAAAAAAAAGTTAAAAAAAATTTATAAATAGAATTATTTCAATAGTATTCAATAATATATATTCAATAATATATTAGTATTTTAATAATATTAATATTTTCAAAAGAAATAAATATAAATTTTTATTATTAAATTACGTAAAATATTTATAATTTTATAATTTTTATTAATATTTATTATTTATAATTTTTTTCTATATTATTCTATATTATTTTTTATTCATTAATATATAAAATATTATATTATAGATTTATAATACTCTAAAATAAAAATGATTCATAGTAATTAATTTATAAATGAAATTCAAAGAAGAAATTGAAAATTTAGATTTCAAAAACTAATAAAATAAATTAAATATTAAATATGTATAAATATGAATAAATTAAGATTTCTGATTATTATTTGCAAAAAATATTTGAATGAAATATTTGAATGAAAAATTGTATTTATATATATAGATAAGATATACAAAGAATCAATTCATTAGTAATTTGGAAATTGTAAGATAATGTTTATAAACTTATTATATTAAAATGATAAAGAAATCAAAAAGCAAATTTCATTAAAAAATATGAATTCTTATCTAAGTCTAATCTAAGTCGATTATACATACATACATATAATATTATAAATGACTTTGGATTTTTTCAGCATACACAACATTTTTATGAAGACTTACCTAAAACAAAATAAAATAGATATATTTAAGAAATTATGTTAAGAAATTTTTAAAATAAAATTATATTATATATATAATCATTCAACTATTCATATATCAGTATATAGATTATTGGTAAAATATTTTGAATCTCTTTCTGAATTTTATTTTATTACAAATATCAATAAAATTTATTTTATTACAAATATCAATGATTAAACATATAAAATATATAAATAAACATGAAAATGATATACATTCTATTTCCCGATTTACACAATAATCGCTTTGAATTGTCTGTTTTTATATGTGATTTTAATTTATGCGATTCTTTTTTTTCTTTCATTATTTATTAATGTTTGTAAAAAATAATACTTTATTTCTGCATAATACCAATATTTATTAACAGAGAATTATCAATTATGAAATACTTGAAAATTAATTATCGTAGCATTTGATCGATAATAATTGAAATTAATATAACAAAGTATTAGATCAGAAATTACATAAATTTTTTAAATTATCATATCAATTACATTATAATTTATTTATATAGTATTTTATTATGATTTTATCACTGTTACTAAATTTTAATTATCATTTTTATAATTTTGTAAAATTATGTATAATAAAAAATAATAAGAAATAATTATTTTTATAATTTATAATCCCTTATAATCTCATTAATAATAAATTAGAACGGATTTTAAAGTGACGGATTTTAGAATTATATCAATAATAACCAATAAATTAATTAAAATATCTATATCTATATATTTATATTATAAGTTTCTTTTTCAACGATTTTCTCAATTCTTTCGTATAGATATCTATTTATATTAAAAAATAATTAAGCGCATAAAAGAAGAAAAATTCAAACATTCGATCAGACTCGATCGATGCTTTGCAATATGAATTCGCAACAAATACTATAGCAATTGAATACTACTATTTCAATACTACTCTCAAGTGGGTAACTAAAAGCTGTTGAATGAATTTTGAACGGATTATTACTCAACGTAGAACCGCCTTTATTTCCCCCGAAAAAGAAAAAGGAAAAGAATAACAATATTATTGGAAAACCGTAAATATTTTTCGGTATATAAGGTAGAATGAGTGTAAAAAAGGAAATCTTGTTCTATTCTATGATTACTGTGCGTGCATCCACATAAATGAAAAAGAGAGAAAAAAAAAGAAGAAAATTAAAGAATTGGAGAATGAAAGATAGATATTTCGAAGATTTCATTTCTTTAGATTATTGTTAACTATTATAACTTTTTTGAATCATATTTCATTTCAACGTTTTGAAAATTTTAATATATTTTCTATTGATTTGATATATGATAATATATCATAGTAAATTATATTATGAAAATGTAAAATTTAACCTTTTCATTTCAAAATTTAACTTCCTTTCGATTTAATTATTTTTTAAAGAAATGAATAATATTAATATTATTAATAATATTATTATTTATAAATAAATTATGCAAAAATATCAAACAATATCATATTTTTATGAATTTTGTTTAAAAAAAATGTTTTTAAAATTTTTTTTTAAATTTATTAATAATTTAATTTTCTATGTTTTATAATATTATTTTAATTTCAATTGTCATAGTATCTTAGAACATAGCACAATAAATATCTCTATATTTCAAATCCCCTAGAATCTAAATCTGATCGTAAAACATTATGAAAATCATTCTTATTCTCAAAAATTCTCAAAGATCTTCTGTAAAATTTCAATAAATTACAAAATTTGGTACTATTGTCAATATAAGATAATCAACTTTTAAAATAGATTTATTTCAAGTAAAATAAATTTCCCATTATTCTAGCTCATCGAATAAAAAAATGAAAAAATAAAAAACATAAACAAATGTTAGATATAAGAAAATTATTTATCTATTTATGTATATTTAAAAATGCTGTTATCTATATAATATATTCAATAATTTATTTTAGTTTATAAGTATGATTTATGTTTTTATAAATTTCATTAAAATATTTTTCTATAAATAGATTATAAAATGAAGAAATATATATAAAAAAAAGAAAAAACTAAATAATTAGAAAAAAAAATAGATTAAACTATTTAAAATATGGGTTACTTCATTATTTCGATATACTTTTATGTTATTGAAATATTTTTAATTTTTTAAACATTATTAATAAATTATTATTAATAAATTAATAAATTATTATTTGGAACAATTTCTTCCTATAAAAAATTTTTTATGTTTCTCAAAGTATAAAAATATAATTTAATTAAAAATTGTTAAAATAATTTTAAATATCAACAACATTAATCAACATTTGTAAAAATTATTTATTTTTACATTTTCTTAATGAATTATTAACAAAAATACTAACCAATCACAGAGCACATATTTCCAAATTTTTGAAATAGATTATATTTTTGTATATATCTATAATGAAAGTTTGGTCTTAATTTTTTAGATATATAAAGCTATTTTCATTTACAGTAATTGCTTACAATTGAGATTGGATTTGATTTGATTGAATTAATTTACTCTTAGTTGTAATCTATGCAAAATTAAACGTAATCTTATTTTGAGGTTTAGTCATTTCTTGAATACTTGGAATTACATTTTTGTAGGATGTACATTCATTCTATCCTTTGGACGTGAAGCATTCTATACAATCTGATAGGTTTAGTTAAGTTTTACCTAAATAATCAAGGTCAAATAAATTTAAATTAAACTTCCTATTAAATTGTTAATTAAGAGACTATATTAAAAAATAATGTATACAAAAAATATAAAATATTTTATCTAATTATAATTTCAAATCTAACTTGAATTTATTTTGAACTTAATTTAAATGCAATTCAAACTTAATCTAATTTTATAATATGATATATAATATCGAAAATATTTTTACATTATATTTTATAGAATAAAACTAAATAGCAATCATATATAATAATTATTCAGAATGATCTTAATGACCTTAGGGCATTGAAATCAATGAAGTGGTTTCTATTCTAAATAATTATTCAATATTTGGCAGACATTGTAGAATTCAGAACATGAACAAATCGTCGAAACTCTTAACATTTTTTTCGAAGAATCTAACCTTATTCATTCTAAATTCACTCTGTCTTTTTTTCCATAGAAACAAATTTTTTTATACTTAACTTTCATTATCATAATATAAATATTATACATACATGATCGATTGATATTATTTGTAAAAGAATAAATCACAGTATTTCAAATTTAAAACTAAATTGCCGTTATTGATAAAGTATTATAAATTAGTCTATTAGAAACATTTTATTTTAAAATTATAATATATAAACCATGTACTTATATGAATTAAATAAATCATTAAATAAGTAAAAACAAATAATATTGATTTCTGAAAATAAATATCGAACAAGATATCTTGAAAAAAAAGAGAAAACAAGTGGCGCGGTCCAGGATATTGATGAACACGATTGTAACAGTGGCCTGAAGAGGAAGAAAATGTAAGCGGCATGGAAGCGAGAAGCGGATGAACAGGATGATAAACTCGGAAACGCTTTGTCCGGTGGTTGAATTTGTCTGGCGTCGTTTTCACGCCGGCTTGAACGCGCTTTTCGTGTAAACCGCTTAAGGGCAAGCCGTAAACGCGACGAAAACGGCTGATCCAAGGCTGAAATAAGGTGAAGAAAATCGAGAGGCGTGTCTATCTTTTCACGTGTTATGTCTATTACCCATGTGTTATATATGTACATGTATACACGTGATGATTCAGTTGTGAGTGAGAAAGATATGCAGAAAGACGACCGTCATCGAACTCGCAATAATCGCTCGACAAATATTTAACCTAATTGTATCCTCGCGTGGAAAAACTGGTATAATGTGTTTTCGATGTCACAATGTTATCCGTTTCGAATACCTATGTCAAGAGATACGCGATGACATTGATTTTTCTTTTTTCGAATAATATATCAGACGAATCTATGCATGATATGATCGATTTAAAATCGTACATGTAGCGAGTTCTGCTCGAAGGATGCATCATAATGCACGTTGTATAGAATGATACATTCCCGTCAATAAGTATTCTACAAACTTCTTGTAGTTCAATTTATTAATCTATAATATTATCATATATAATATAATATTATATTATTATATAATATCTAAGTTAATTTATAATATTAGTTAATTCATAAATTATATTTAATAAAATGTTAATATATTCATAAGATATATTTTTGGAGGGATTCTAAAGGTCAAAATAAAAATTGATATAAAAATTTATTTATTTATTAAATTATATATTTTAATTATTAAATAATTGAAAAAAAAGGGGAATGAAATAGAGTAAATGATTTTGTTTCCATTATATCATCGTCACATTTTCTTTTGCTTGGTTTAATATGAATTTAAGTTGTTTAAAGTGTTAATAAATATTATGTATAATTTGCATAATGATACTTAAATATCGATTTTATAATTTGATTTTATAATTGATTAGGAATATAATAATATTTTAAATAATTTCATAAAGTAAAAGTAATATTAGGATTAACATCACCTTTTATAAATACAATTTTTTATATTGAAATTATAGGAAATATATAAATTATTATAGAGTTATGAATTTAGAAAAGATTTGTTTTCTGCAAGATATTTGTAATTAATTTTGAAATTTGAAAATTCATTCTCAAACAGAATATTATTATTTTTCTTTTTCTTTTCTTGTTTATTAAATTCACTTTATTAAATTAATCTTATATAAAAATTCTTGAATATGTTATAAATAAGTTGCGGATGTTTTCATTTAAAAAATTGGAATATACAAAATCTTTAACGTAAAATACACATAATATATTAAAAAGCATAAAATGTTCAAAGCATGCATAATATTTAAAGAATAAAATAAATGTTTATTTAAATTTTATTTTTTAGCTACAATTATATAAATTTTATTTTGTATAAGTATTCATAATCTAATTATAATATTATAATTATAATTATAATCATATTTTAGTTTCTTTAAATCACTTTCATAATTCATTATAAATTCATTATAATATATAAATCATTTCAAATTGTTTATTTTAGTGGAATAAAAAAGCAATTCTTGATATTAATATCAAATCAAATAAAACATTCTAGATAATAGAGAGTTTAAATAATGAGTTTAAATAATGTTTCCATAATCGAGATTTCATTGTAATTGCTTTAAAATTTAGAAAATCAGCTGATTTAATGTTCTAAAAAAGAAAATTGATTGGATCCATACTACTTGAGAATAAATATATATATATATATATATATATATATATATATATATATATATATATATATATATTTATTCTCAAGTAGTATATTTAAATTTTTAAATTTTAAAAAATTTTGAATGAATTAACGAATATGTCATTGTAATTTCAATAATATTTTTAATAATTATATATATTATATATAATTAAAATATAAAAATTTAATTATATATAATAATTTATATATTAATTATATAATAATTTATAAAAATTTAAAATTTTTTAAAAAATTACTATTATTTTAATATAAAATCTCACCGCCTCTAAATTTCTCCCATTTTTTTTCTTCTATCCTACTTCCCGACAAATTATCCTCCTATCCCTATAAAACGAATTTAGAAGACTGATCGAAATGTTTGATTTTTCCGTGGACGTGGCAATGAACGAATGGAATGAACGAAATCACGGTGGAGTGATTCTCATTATCGGTGTCTTGATAAGCATAGCAAACGAGTGCCATTCTTTCGTAGACGATTGTTCCTTCGCAATCGATCGCGCGTATAATTTGCGAGATGAAGAAGGACAAGTCGAAAGAGAGAAAAAAAATTAAGGGAAGGATGAAGAAAGAATAGGGGGATGAAAGTAGATGAGAAAAAGAAAAGAAAGAGGATTCGATAAGAATGGGATTGTCCGCATGGGAATCACGGTACTGTGTCTACGTTCGACTGAGTTGATAACGAGAGAACTAGGTAACGATGGCCGATAAAACGGTTCTAAGATGAATTTTGCTTTTATCTTTTGGAGGTACCAAAACTTCGAATAAAAGATATTTTGTCGTCACATTAAATAGTGATTTTATGCAAAATCGAAATTCTTAATCGTTCTTAAATCGTATTTTCTTATGGATACATACGGCTAAAATAATAAAACTAACGGCTAAAATAAATATTATGATATTTAAAATCATGATGACTTAAAATCATTAAAACAATTAATAAAAATAAAATTAATCAAAGTTTTGTGTTTACATGTGATTGTAAAAATTTATAAAATGTTAACAAAAGTTGCAAAAAAAGTAATGAATTAATTTTTAATAATAATGCCATAAATTAGAAATTTTCAAATCAAAATGAGAAATTATAATCAATTATAATTTTTATTATTAGAAAAAAATCTTTAATATAGAGATCAAGTTTTAAAGATGTTCTTGCTAATAATACAATTTGAGAAAAATTGATTTTATACAAAATGATCTGTAAATATTTGTAATGATATAAATAGAGTTAAATAAATTTTAAGGTTCAAAAAACTATATGTGAACTTAAAAATTTAATTTATATTTTATATATTTCATGTAAATTAGATTAATTACTAAAAATTAATTGATAAAAATTTCATAAAGAACATTTATTGGTCTGCATATAGAATATCATTAATTACTAACATCTCATTCAGTGTATTAAAAATTAAATTAAAATAGATAAAATAAAAGAAAATAAATCATTTATTTATTAAAATATTCTATAACTTAACTAGTTGGTGAATAATAAATATTTTATGAACGAATAATATATTACTATTCTAATTAAGTGGATATCATTCATTTAAAATTTCTTCATTTTATCTATTTTTAAAAAATCTTACAAAATTAATATCTTATTAAAATTATTACCATATATCAATAATTTTTGTAATCTTGTATCAATTTGAAAATATTTTTTTTGAATTAATATACATTCATAATTTTAAATCATAATAAATTTATTTGTTTATCACTTTTATTTATTGTTATATTAGTTATTATTGTATATATTAGTTAATTTCAAATTATAAAGGAAAGTACATTTAATTTTATTACATTATATTTTATTAACAATTTTAAAAATCAGAATATTATTAAATAAATTATATATTTATAAGTTTTTTCTTTTTTATTTATTCTTGAGATTACACATATTTGCTTTTATCTCTATACATTTCAAAAATATTAATTATCATTATTATCATTATTAGATATTCTATTATTTTTTTTATAATTTTTAAACAAAAATTATTTTTATTTATATTTCTATAAATCCAATTATATTATCAATAATTCAACTTTGTAATTAATAATAGAATAATAAGAATAAAGAAAAATTTAGGAAAAGGAGTAAAAGTATCATTTTATCATATTTTCCTTGTAAATTTAATTATTAATATAATTTATTCTCAAAAATATCATTATTTATTTGAAACTATATATCATTATATATTACTATATATTAATGTATTTTTAATTCCACATTTGATATTTATTTAAAATTCTACAATTTTGTTTATATAATTCTAGAACTTTGCTTATTTATTTATTAGAAAAATTATTATTGATAATAATTATTTATAGTTATTTCTTTTTTTATTATCTTTTGTTTTAAACTTGCATTAACTTTTTAATTTTCAATGTCTATGAATAATTTTATATAATTTTATACAATTTTAGATATTAAATTTGTTTTAAGAATTTTATAAGATTGCTTATTTTTTTTTTTTTTGTAAAAATTATCTTCTAGAAACAATTTAATAAAAAAATTTGATGGTTTCATTGTAGTTTCAGATAATGAATTAATGGATAGCCATCACAAATTATTTTTTAGATAGTATATGTATATATTATGTATATTATAGGTATATGTAAGTATATTATATTCTATTTTATATTAAAATTCTATTATATTCTATTTTATACTAAAATGTATATTAAAAAATTTATTCCATTATTTACTGTTTAATTAAAGGCTTATTTATTATTTGTAACTTATAAATAAATTTTAACCAAAATTTTTATATATTTTTTATAACTTTTATAACTTTATATATATATATATATATATATATATATATATATATATATATATATATATAATATATTAATATTAATATATATATAAGGTTGAAATATGTATCAATATATTCATATATATATATATATATATATATATTAATATTAATATATATATAAGGTTGAAATATGTATCAATATATTCATATATCTTATATATGAAATTCTATAATTTGAATTATTTATTTTTAATATTTGATTTTTTAATTAATTCAAAACAATGGACATATTCTATTCATAAGAATTCATACTTTTCTATATTCTATAATTTCAATCTGTCATAATCAACGTTCATTCAGGGTATATTGGCTGTAATATTGAAATTTTCAGTTGACATTCTCACAAAAGTGAAACTAAATGAATAAACAAACTTGAAACGTGAATTAATGCTATGTCGTTGAATAAATGATTACTTGGTGTTTTGCGGCTAATCATAAGTCATAGCATAGCAATGAAGCACAGTAAAGTGTAGAAACTGGGAAGAGCGTAAACAAACGATTCAAGAAACGTGAAAGCGCTAAATTAGGCTATTTACAGGCAGCTGTAGTGAAAAGCCGCGAATTTATAGAAAGAAAGAATGGATAAGATAAAGAAATCTTAAAAATTAGAAATAATAGAAATAATGGAGATACTAATTTTTAAAAGAGATACTAAAATTTATAAAATTATTTATAGATATGATTTGATTATATAGATATGAATTGAACTCTATTCTATAGTATAACTATATATATGATTTTAATTACTATCAAATTACTATCAAATTTTTTAAATCAATAAATAATTAGATATAAACATTGAAGAAGTGTGAATTTTAAATCATTATAATATTTTATATCAGTAACATTATTATTAAATTAAAAACATAAAAAAATATTGTTTATAAAATAAATTTTGAAATAAATAAATCTTTTAAAATTGACAATGAAAAAATTATAAATAGTTATTTAATAGAATTTAAATTTAATAACTAATATTTTACAAAATATAATATTTTACATTTTATAAAATAATATTATTTGTTACAAATAGATGTATATAAAAATTAATAATGATATAATAAATAAAGTTTTTAAAAATCGAATTTAAAAATTTTTGTTATAATATTCTTTTCTTTTATAGCAAATAAATATTTATATGGTATTTTTTAAATTAGATTTTTAAATTAGATTTATATTATTTGTACATATATTATGATAATAATATATTCAAATTTTTGTTTTTATAGCAGATAATATAATATGATATATAATAGATAATAATATAATAAATAGAATTATATTATATCTTATTGTTAATCATGAACAAATTTTTATTTCAAAAAATATTTAATCAAATAATAATTTTTGAAATATAAATTATAAATTATTATAAATTATTTATAGAAATAAAATAAATATTAATTACATATATATTTATTTATTTATTTATTTTATTTATTGTCTTCCTTATTTTATATTACCATGAAAAAATAATTTTTTATATAATTAAGATTTTTTAAATAATTAACAATGAAATAATAAAATAATTAAAAATTTATTTATTTGTCCAATTAATATATTCAAATTAATTTATTCAATTAATATATTATAATTAGTAAATAATTATTTGAAAATTATTTATTCAGTAATATAACATATACCTAATTAAAATTATTATTCGAATATATTATTTAATAAAATAAATAATAAAATAATATAATAATATAATATAAAAATAATAATAAAATAACTCATCACAAAATAGTGAAAAACAATGAATGAAAAATGTATAAATTCAGCATTTTTATTGATTTTTATAATTAATTTTGAATCAATTCATTAATAATATCTGTCTCTTAAAACTATTCGAATTTAATATTCAAGTATTTTTTGTTTCTATATTTTTAATTTTGCATTATACAAAAATTATATTATTATACATGTCTCGCAATCATGCTTTTAGTACAGTGGCGAGCTGCATAATACAAAATATACTCAATCATTTAAATGTCAGAGTAAACAGAGTAAATTTCGAAATGAAACAAACTCGTGAGAGCACGTTGCAAACGGCCGCAATCGATGTCAAAAACATTTTTCATGAAAAATGGACGATTCACATGTTTATTGAAATAAATCTCCATTTTGGTTGATGTTTTGATTGGAAGTTCCAATAACAAACAGACCAAACATACTGCAAAATTGTTTCGTATCAATGGACAGATAACCACAAGAAAAACATATAAATCTCTGATTGTTTATGATACTTTTTAATAAATTTGTAAATAGTTATTGTATTTAATATAGCAAAATAAATTTCGAAATCAATTATTTTTGATAATGCAATTATTATTTATTTTATTTATTTATTTACTTTTATAAAAAGTTCTAATATGAGTATTTATTTTAGAATTTATTTCAATTTTACAAAATTTAATATATTCATTTGATATCTTCTGAGAAAATTTATGTAGCTATATGCATATGTTTTATATATATATTATCATTCTTATAATATAATGTATATCTTATTAAATAAATTTCATTTAACGAAATAAATTTTAGATAAATTTTTATATCTGAACATTGATAATAATAATAATATGAAGTCAATGATGATTATATAAGTATGATAATAATATGTAATAGTATTAAATTACATGCAGCTTTAAAATGCTAATTCAACATATAATAGTTTATATATTCAATTTAAATAATTTAATATAATTCGCATAATGATAAATTAAATTTTGTAAAAGATGTTTTTAATATTAAAAATACCAAAAGTTAAAAAAAATAATATTATTAACAGAAGATTGAAACGAAGATGATTTTAATTTCATCATTAATGTAATATAAAATAATAAATAGAGTATTTTTTACAAAATTTATAAAATATAAAATATGAAAGAAAATCACAATTAAATAATAAATAACATAAATCAATTTTTTTTAAAAGTTACCAATTAATAACATTGAATTTATAACAAAAAAGTTAAAAGTAATTTATTATAATTTATATTACAATATATTATATATGTATAATTACAAAACATATTATCAGTAATAATTTTTATTATTACTACAATTTACAAATATATTTAATATTATATTTAATATTTATTATTATATTATTAATATAATATTACTATGATATATTATATATATGTGATATTATATATGTAATAAAATTATATTTATTAACTATATGTATAATTATTAATTAAATTATAATATTGTATTATGTATAAAAAAATGTATATACCATAACATTTTTACTATATTTTTAGTATTTATATTATAATATTAATATTATTATTATATACTTATATATTAATATATCGATATATTTTTATATTAATATTTAATATTAAATATCAATGCTGATATATAACGTATATTTAATAAACGTTATATTTATCACATATTAATATACGTAAATAACATATTAACATATTTTTTTCTTATACTAAGCTTTTCGTGTATATTTGCATTTCGTGCATAAATATCACATCTTCTTGTACATATATAAACATCTGCAATCTAATTATTATATAAGATTCTTCTTCACATTGTTCTTCAATTACCATTTTACGCAATGAAAACTGTTTTGATAATCATGTCCATTTCACTTGAAGTAAATTAGCCATTTTGCATTGTGCAAAATCGCAGTACAAAATACAATCTTTCATTTTTCAAAAGTGCAATCGTTGCGCATGAATTATGACCGGACGTTGACACGAAACTTATCTCCAGGGACCGGAGTGAGATTCCTCGTAAACAAGACCGATTGCAAATTACAATATCGCCGGAAGAATGATCTCTGGTTGTAAGTTAACACGGTCGATCAGTTTCGCAACGTTCGAGTGTGTAAGCAAGCAACGCAACACGGCCTATATAATTACGTATTTGCCGTCAACGAAACGTTTTCATTCGATTCCGTCGAGCTGTCCATGGATCGTGTACTCAAAATTACCCCCTCATAAAATCATTTCCCTCTAAATACAATGTAGGATACAAATTGCGCTTAACTTCAACGCGAGATCGCTTACTTGTTTTAATATCGATCCGTGGGAATTCCAGAGCGATCGTTCGCCGACCCGTTTTCCTTGTGTTTTGACTTCGTTCTTTTTGCCGCTCACTTGGGGCCTGGTGCGATATGTTTCGGATGCAAGGTCAGATAGATAATTACGTTCATGACAAGAAAAAAGACCAGAGAGTAATTGATTCGTCGTGTGTTCACATCGTATTACTTATTGTAGATATATAGTTACTATAAAGGAAAAGATTAATGGATTGAAATAGTTTTCGATGATAATGATGAAACGATCTCACAATGGAGTATTAAAATCTTAATAATTTGTGTAATATAATTGTCATTTGAAGATATAAATATAAAAATATAGAAGATCCTATAATGTCTTGTATAAAACAGAAGGCGATTTTACATAAAGAAATAAGTTTAAAATATAAAATGATGTTTAAATATTGTTCAATTGGCTATTTTTTAATTAGATATGAATAATTAGATATGAATTATTGATAGATTATTGGAATGTTTCTTATATATGAAACAGTCTTATGAAATGAAGATCTGAATGAATGTTTTTATTAATAATATTTTTTTTATATAAATATTTATTTTGCATTTTTGTTTTCAATATTTCAAAAAAAATCTCATTTTTCTCTTCTAATTCGATTTAAATAATATTTTTACAATCAATAAATTAAATATATTTCAAATAAAAACTATTTGAAATAATTATTAAAATAATAAAATAAAATATTTGAAAATTTTTTGAAAATTTTATATTTATATTTATATTATATATTATATAATATTTTATATAATATTTATATTATATAAATATTATATATATTTAATATAATATTTATAATATAAATATAATATAATATTTATAAAATTTATATTTTATATATATATATATTATATATAAATATATATATAATATATATATATATAAATATATAATATATATATTATATATAAATATATATATAATATATATATATAAATATATAATATATATATTATATATATAAATATATAATATATATATTATATATATAAATATATAATATATATATATTTATATATATATTATATATAAATATATATATAATATATATATATATAAATATATAATATATATATTATATATATAAATATATAATATATATATATTTATATATATATATTATATTTATATATTTTTATATAATTTATTTTATATGATAATAATAGATAAATATAAATTAAAAATTATTTCAATAATTAAAAAATGGAAAGGATAATTTGAAAAATAATTGAATTTTTGTATTTAATAAATTGTGTATAAAATTTAATATACACAATTTATTGTGTTAATGTAATAATGTAATAATGTAATAAAATTTAATATATAGTTTTTCAAAAATATTTTTACTTATTTATATATATATATATATATATATATATATATATATATATATATATATATATCATATATATATAATCATATAAAATATGATTGAAATAAGCATCATAGATATTTTAAATGATATTATATTATTAAATTGAACATAATTAAGAACATAATTAACAAATGATATTAGAAATATTTCTAATTATTATTTAAAATATTTCTTATATTTTTAAAAATTTTAAAAATTCCAACTTATGTATTTAAAATGTACAAATAAACAAATAAGAATTTTTTTTTATTTCTTTTCAAATTCTTTTTATTCATCTTTCATTTTTTTTTAGTTGAAAGAATAATCCAATTATCAAATTAATAACATATACATGTATAGAATCTAACTCATTTCATATCATCATCATTATAAAATATAAATATACATAAATCTTTTTGTCCGACATTTTATCTACTACTATTTATATTCATTACTAACCAATTAATGAAAAACTAAACTATCTTGTTCTTCTATTCTAATATTTTTATCTAATAATTTAATATTAGATAAAACTTATTAGCAGAACTTTACATAATGCTTTATTTTACAGTTCGAATAATTAGAGTGATAAGACATTCCTTACAATAGCCTTATCTCTTTCCTCCTCTCATATTATGTTTCCTACGTTAAAATTAAAGATTAGAGAACGAGAGAATCAACTGTATAAAACGATTCGATATCAGAGAAAATCTCGAATTATTACGTGCGCGGAATTTCTTCGGCTATAAGCTAGTCTTCACGTTTCTGCAAGTTCCATAGCTGCGTCGAACAAAATTGTATGTTTGAAGTTTTTTTTATAGAGATATGAAGGTCGCAATCCTGCCAAATTCTTCGGTTTTTCCGTTTGTTTTGTCAGAAAAGTCGAGAACGGTTTACATATCATCTTATCGAGTTCTATGGCTTCTACTTTATCGAAGGAAGGTTTGTTTAAGTGGTTTCGTTTCGGCTGATCTTTATATGGGAACTAGTAGAAAAAGTTGGTATTGTTGGAATTTAGAATAACGGGAATTGAAAGATGACGGAATTAACGAAGTATTATAAGAAACAGCGAATTATATATTCCCTTGATGGTTTTGTCGATAATTTGAAATGAAATTCTTCAGATGTTTCTTCTTGATATTCGACGTTTTTTAAGTAGGACAAGAACTATCGATTAATTTAATATTGAAAATAATTTAATATCGAATATATCAAATCAATTGATTTTCAAAATATCTGCTTTTGTAAATAATAAAATATATGGATATTTTTGCTAAAATTAATTTTGATTTATTTATTTTTTTAATTTTTATCTAAGCAGAAATATTATACATATGAGTATATTTAATTATTTTAATAATTTTCATAATATTTTATTATTTTCGTACAATATATTAAGATATATATATATATATATATATATATATATATATATATATATATATATATATATATATATATACAAAAAGATATTGTAGATTATTAGTTCTAATATTAATTGCTTGTTTTGAAATATTAGTTTACTATTGTTTTAATTTATTATTTTGCTCTTTAAGGCATTGCCTTTGCTAAACTGATGCTTTTTTTATTTTTTTTCTTCTATATTTAATTATTTCAAAAAAGAAGCTATAAAGTGAAAATACACATTGTGATCGAAATGAAACATTATTTAAGATCCATGATAATCTATTCATGTCGATAATTATAATAAATAAATAATTTATAATTTGTTTGTTTCTTTGTGTCTATCTATATCTATTTCGAAAAAATATAATGCAACAAAAATATTTGATTTAGTCGATGTAATAGTTATAACAAAATGTCTCATTCACTTTTTATCATAATAAGTAACAATTTAATAATTTATTATATTATGATGCTAAGTTAATATATTAAGTACATTTAATATATAATATATTTTTATAATACAATATTTTTTATAATATAAAAAACAATATATTGTAACATAAAAATTTTTTATAATATACAATATTTTTTATAATATAAAAAATAATTTAATTTAATAAAAAGTTATTAGTTTAAATTATTTTAATTTAAATTTTTTAAAACTCATTTAGTTTGAAGAATAAGTAAAAAATAAATAGGATAGTCATTTCAAATGATCTCTATTTTTCATATCACGTATTTTACAAAATATCTATTCTTAAAATTATGAATCCTTTTTTCTCTCTCTCTCTCTATATATATAATTTTCTATATATACATAAATCGTACATGTACAATGTATGTATATATATAGAATCTCATTTAAAAAATTTCAGATGAAAATGTTATAATGATAATATAAAAATTCTAAAAATCTTTTTTTATTTAAAAAACAATATTCCATAATAAATTTTTATGATAATTTTCATCATTATTGCTAATAACAATATAAAATGCTTCACGAAAATATCGAAATATTTATTATAAATGTTTTGCATTAATATATTATAATTAATAAAAATATAAGATTTAATTTAACTAAATATATTATATTTGTAAATTTTTTATTGAGACATCATTTTCATTTATTAAGAGAGTAATAAAAAAAAGTGAAACCATTAAATTTTCAAAATTCTTTCTTTTTTTTAAAAAAATGTAAATTCGTAATAATATAAAATATTAAACTTTAAATGTGAAAACTTTAAATACATAAAATCTTCAAATTTAATGTAAAAAATATTTGAAATTATGAAAATAAAATTATATTCAAATTAAAAAAAAATACTTTGAAGATAGAGATTTCATCCAAGAAAATTTTTAGAAAATTGTTTAAAACATTTATAATCACATATATATATATACACATAAACTTTGAATCAAGAATTGTTGAATTATATTTTTTGGTCCATTATAAGTTTTTGCACGTATGTTTGATACAACGTGAAACGAAACAACCATAAAAAAAAAACGCAACTCTTTACTATAATTGATAAATAACTGTAATTGATAATTGTAAATAATCAAATGAAGTTCCACATTTTTTTTTTGCTGAAATTTTACAAAAAATTTTCATAATTATTCCGTTTTCAAATAAAATTCGTAACGATTCCTTCATTGATTAAGTTAGATCAAAACACTGATTCTGTTAGAAAATAGAACGGAAAATAGTTATGCAAATTACCACGATACGTATATGAAAAGTGCATAAACGCACGAAAACTTCCGTAGAAAAGTCCAGAGATACTTCTGTCCAGAGATAAGCGAATCCGAAGGGAAATTGGCGAGAATCGACGAAAGCAAGCCCCAAGAGTACCGAAGAGCTTATGCGCTATCCTTATGTGAAATGGATCAGGTTCGAATTGTCGAATGATCGATATTATCTTATGTTCTCTTTCGATTATGTCTAAGTATAAATGTGATGTATATGAAATATCATTTTCGTAAATGGAATTTTATGCATGATTTTTTTAATTTATTCAGAATTTATCAATTTATTTAGATCAAGAATTTAAATTTTAATGAAAGTATACATATATGTATATAAATATATATAGTATAATAGATTATATAGTTCGTTTATTTTGGAAGTGGTATAAGTCCATTTTGTAAAAAAATGAGATATCACATATAAGTTGTGAATAAGTTAATATAAACTTTTTATTTATTACTAGTTAATATTTAATATCTTAAAAAATGCCAATGATTTGTTCAATTTAAAATTGGCCAATAAAAGAAATTGCGTAGCGATTAAATATGAAAGTCCAATTTTCATAGATATAAATGATAGGGTCATCTGATTACATTTGTTTTATTTCACGTGTCGAACATTACTTATTTATTTTTTGTTCTTTCAAAAATAGATAATTTTATATTAAAATCAGATAGTGATATAGATAAGAAGAAATAATAAATCAATATTATTTTATAACAATTAAAAATATTTATTTTATTTAATTATAAATAATTATAAATAAACTCACACAGAAATAAAATTCATGAATATATATAAAAGAAGAATCTTAGAATCGAAAAATGAAGACAATTCTATTAAGAAAAATATGTATTTAATAAAACATAAAAAAAAAAGAATTATAGAGATGGAATCTTCATCATATGAAGATATTATTAGTCAAAACTTCGATTCTGCAAAAGAAAATAAAAGAAAATATATGCAACGATTAACCAAAATGCCAGACAAGAGTATTATAAAAAAAATAAATTTATTCCAAAAAAATTTGAACAGTTAAAAATTTTAATTTTAATTGCTAAGAAATATATAAAATGTATTAATAAAATGTAAAACAATTTTTGATCAATTTTGAAATATAAGTGATTTTAATAAGCAAATTGTAATGTTCATCGTGAAACTATAAATAGAAGAAATTATTCCGCCACTTTAAAGACTTATGCTTATAAATTTTATTTGGTCATTTTTCATGGAAACATTTTAGTATGTAAAAAGTTTTTTATTAGCACTTTTAATATATCTATTGGACGAATAATATCTTAAAAACACGATATTCCGAAAGACATGCGTGGATGAGTGGCTCTTGCAGAAGAACTAATGACAAATACAGTGATAGAATACATAAAAAGCATTTTCAGCATTTAAAAATTATTAAACTCAATTACAGAATGAATGTTTTTGAATCCTGAATTAAATATAAGAAAAATGTTTAATTTGTACTTAAAAAATAACTTAACTTAATGAATGGATATACATTTAAACGAGATTTCAAATTACATTTCCATCTGCCACGTAAAAATATTTGTGCAAGATATGATTTCTTCAATATGAAAATTCAGACAACAAATAATGACGATTCTTGTACAAATTCATGGTATTCACTTGAAAAATGCTGAATTAGCAAGAAAAGTATTATAAGAAGATAAAATTCTGACATCAAAAAATCACAATATATAATTAACATTCAAAAAAAAATACTACTTCTATTTTATTTCTTGTTATTATTTATAAACAAAATTGGATTAATACAAAATATATTTTAAATAATATTTAATTTTTCATAATTGAAATTAAATAATTTTATTGACTAATTATAAAAATGATGTCCATTTATAACCTCTAAAAATATTTATTATTTTAGTTAAATTTATTAAAAGAAATTTATGTAATCAAATTACATACTGATAAATAATAGAAACATTGTCAGACTTAATATAATTAATTTATATTTTTGAATTGGCTAATATGCTAACCATTAATTTTCTTGAAACAACAAAATGGATTTGCACCACTTCCAAAATAATATCTAATATGTAAAATAATTTTTTTTTGACAAAAATTTCTTTGAGGGACTGAAATCAACCTCCGAAGTTTCATCATTTTTAAAATTTTATCTAGAAACTTGTTTATAATTGCATTAAATTAAAAATTAAGCATTTTTTACTTCAAAAGTTTTGTTCTATCATTATTTTAGAATTATATTTTACAAAATGAAAAAGTCAAACTTTAAATAATATACTAATTTATTTTCTTCAGATAATATTTGTTAATTTGTAAAATTTCACTTATAATTCCATTATGCTCTTCATATACACAAACTTTTATTAAAATTATTCTTATTATATTTAATTAAAATTAGAACTTTTAATTTAGATAAAGTTTCTTGTAAAATAATAAGATTTTTTTGACTGACTAAATATATAGAGTAAACAAAGTAACTTGACATCTAGAATATATATATATTTTTTTAATAATATTAAAAAATATTTCAGATAAGAATGAAGTTTAAAAAAAAATACATTTAGATAATTATTAAATTTTGTTTGTATATATAGACAAATAAAAATATAAAAATCAAATGGAATCATACATTTTTTAATATTTTAATCTATACTTTATAATTTGACATTCTTATTAAAAGATTAAAATTTTAAAAAATTAACACCAAATTTTTTATATATTGTTTTATGTATATAATATATATGTATGTATATATATATATATGTATGTATATAATAATTCAGCTTGACTATAATTCTACTTCTATTAAAGACAAAAATTATTAAGAAAAATTTTATAATTTAAAAAAATTTATTTTATTAGTATTTAATGCGATTTTATATCATTTAAAAAATTTTACTATCCTATAATACGATTTTTTTCAGAAATATATCAATGCAATTGCAAAAAATAATTCTTTTCATTTTTGAAATGAAACTCTTTGATTCTTTTCATACAAATATTTGTTCATGCTATTTTAAATAAAAAAAATATTATGATTATAAAAGATTCAATATAAATATTTAACTTTTTGTTTGAACAACAAATGCACAAATGTATCTTATATTTATATATTTTTTCATATTTTCTTTTATATTGTTCAATAATTGTTCAATAATTCAAATTTGAATAATTTCTTTCAATTTAGAACTTTTTATTATTCTTTTATTATTTATTGAAGTGAAAAATTAGTATTTTACCTATTTTTTAAAAAATTTTACAAAAAAATATTAAGTTATGCCAAAAAAATAGTTAAAATATCAGATTAAGAATAGCAAATTATGTTTTTTTTACTATACGTTATTATTAAATATTTTCTTATAATACAAGCATAATGTGCTCCAACAAGCAAACTTCTGCTCCATATTACTATAAATATTTTAGATCAGATTTTTGTGAATTTTAAAAAAAGGCGATATCATATAACTAATTTTATATGATTGAAAAAAGAATATAGAGATAAAGTAAATAAGGCATGTATGTATTAAGAATTCTACATTGTACATTGATTATATCTTAATTGATTATTCGTATTACTTGTAAAATTTTCATAATTTAGATATGTTCATTGCATCAATTAAAAAAATATTCGTATATTGATTTTTCCAAAAAAAAGGAATTTTAATTTCAATTATATATAATTTCAAATAATTAATTTTATTTATTATATTTTAATATTTCTATTATCATAATGATATGAAAAAAAAAAAAGAATAGAAAAAAGAAAAAGTTTGAAAGATTCCGTTTAAAAAACAAGAGCAATCACTCTTCACAATTGCATCGATGCACTTCTGAAAAAATTCGTGAAAAATATTGCACGATGATAGAGTTTGTTAAACGATGCAAAATTTTTCTCTACAATTTTTTTCTATTTTCAATAGAAATGGATTTCTACGTATTGGTCCAGTTACTCATCCTGTACATTCATCGAAAACAATTTTTGCAGTATGTTATAGAAAATATCACTTGTAAAAAATATTTATATTTGCAATAACATAAAAAAAGAAAATATATAGAAAAATTTCATATTTTCAGTGATATGTGATATAAAACTTTAACATTACATTTATCTTTAAAATAATTCTTATGTGATTTTATATATGTATTTATATATATATAAATTTTATTAAATTTTTAAATTTGTAAAGATTTATAAAGATTATTAAATATAGAATTTAAAAATTTAAGGCTTTAAATATTCATAAAAATAAAAATTTATATTATACATATATACTATTTCGAGTGAGCAATAAGAATGGAAAAATACTATAGAATATATTAAATTGATTAAAAGAAAGAAAAACAAAGTTATGAAATAAAATTTGTTTACATTTTTAAAAAAAATATTACTCATTATTTTTTAAAATAATGATAAATTTTATTTAATAATATCTTATTTAAAGATAATATTTAATTTAAATCAAAATATTTTAAAAATATACAAAATATATTATAATAATAAAATATATTTTTATTTGTAATTATTTATATTTATCTAAATTATAATTATATATATGATTTCACAAAATGTCCATAGATTATATAAAAATGACATTAATGTTTCATTGTAATAATTCTTTAACATTCTGAAAAAAATATTAATTAAATGAAATTTTTATTAAAAACTAAGAAAAATTGTCTTTTTTTTTCAGATTTCTTGTGAACTCACAACACAATATATTGGAATATATTGGACGAAAAATTTCTTTATCACGATTTTTCTTTTAAATTTTAAACGTATACATCAAATATCAATTTAATACATTTATACATAATAAATTCATTCAAAAAAAATAAACTATTCAAAATTTATATACAATGGTAAAAATAATCAAAATAAGAAAGAAAAAAAGAAATTCTTCATTTCATGAATAATCTCATAATACATAGAAAATTGTTTTTCAAAAAAAAAAAAAAAAAGAAAAGAAAAGAAAAAGAAGACTTCAACTTTCTTTTTTGAAATTCATAAGATTAGAAAATATCTCCATTCTAGCAAACGCACTCGGCAAAATCATGTGGAATTGCACGATTTCGAGAAAGTAATTAGAATTACAATTATGTTACCATATTATCGCGCCAATACATCAAAGATCACATAATAAGTTTTAGTTGCGAGGGATTAGAGGCGGGCGTGATATGATAACCGGAATTTAGGATGACTTACAAAAAAAGGTGAGAAGCATGAAAGAGAGCGAAGTTCGAGCCTCTGTGCATTTTAATAAAGATTTCGAGTCGCATAAGGCAGTAAAACTGAAGATAATAAAAAGATAATAAAAAGAGATTGAGACAAAGAGAAATTGTTGGTCGTCCGCATTATAAGATTTTAGTAACTCATTGATGTTTCCGGAAAAAGGAAATCATATGGGTGATTCGATAATTTCAAAAGGAGATTAGATATTTGCATAGGGGGGATGGCTCCTTTTATTTCGATAAGTAATTGGCCCTTCTTTATCGTGGTCAAGAGACAAATCATTTTTTCTTCGCGATCGCACGATTTCATTCCTTTCGGATAAAAAGAAAAGACAGATAAAGAAAAATCCCATCTAATTTAATGCGAAGGATCATTCTAAGTTAAAACTATGGTGAGATAAATAGCGTTGAAAGTAGATACTTACTCGCTTTTACTTTTTTATTAAAATATCAGTTATATGAATTTTATACATTACGCATTGAATTAATAAATATAAGAAATTAGTATTCGTTTTCATTTAAAAAAAAATTTTAGAGATAAAAGAAACTATGATAAAAGAAATTATGATTATCGCAACATCGAGAATGATAAGTGGTACGAAAAAGTTGCAAAAAAAAATTGATTGATATAGGATTTTTTTAAAAAATTATTTTTTTATGAATACAACAATACATCTAAAAAATACTTATTTAACACAAATTCATTTTTTTTTTAAATAGAATCATATACATATAAAATTTTTTTTTGTAGATTGATTTATTATGACAGTTGTGAAAAGTATTAAGGTAATAAAATATTAGGATATAGCATCAATAATAATTTGAGACATTGTGAGGTATTTATATAGTTTATAATTCATGTATATAAAGGAGGCCAAGGAGATTCAAAATAAAAAGAAAATTAAGAATAACGAAATTACATAACAGAATTTATTTTTGAAAAAAATATATTTGAAAATCAATCAATAATTGTATTAACTAATAATGTATTAACTAATAATTAAATGCTGAATCGAAATATGTATTTAATAATTGATCTTACAAATTACAAGCTGTTGTTATGACTGTTATCATAATATTATATAAAATCAAAATTTGCTATGGCTTTTATGTAATACAATGTTAGAATTTATTTACTAAAATGTTATTATTATTGATTTATTTCTTTATTCTTATATTTCCTTATTCTATTAAGATATTCTGTGAATAATTAAATTCTAATTTCTAAATGACTATCTTGGCAATAGTATTTAGTATCTTGATATTATATTATGTAAAAAAATCATAGAAAATCAAGAATCTTCAATCCATATGATAAAATTTAAAAATTTTTAAATATTAGAAAACGATATATTCAAGTGCATTTTCAAATGCATTTTTTAAAAAACAAAAGTTTTTTTCTTTCATGCAATTTCTATTTATAGCATAAATTATGGAATATTTTTTTGATATATAATATATAAATATATAATATATTTCATGCTGGCGATTTAAATTTCAAATATTAATAATGATATCCTTATAAAAATAAACTTGATAAATAGCATAAAAGTCATAATATTAAATTATATAATAGATATTAATTAATAAATAAATTTAATTATCAAAAAATTACGAAAATCTTTAATAATTGTTATCTGAAATTTTTTATTATTCATATAAATATTCAATATTATATATAATAAGAGTTTCAATAATTAGTTATAATTACGTTATATATATATATAAGTATATTACTTTTTATTAGAATGTTTAAATTTTATATAGAGATATTTATAATAATATATAATTTAAAATTATAGCGAAAAATTTATATATTATTTATTAAAATGTTATTTCAGAATTTATTAATATTTTGGATTATTTCAATTTTTTTATCACTAGGTTAAGTTTTTGCAACTAGGTTAAGTTTAAACTTTTATCTATATATTTTTTAATTATTCATTAAACTCTTATAAAAATAAGAATAATTCTTATAGAAAAATCCTTCTATAAAATATGATTTTAATATATAAAAATTCTCTTGATACAACAATCTTCAAAAAAAGTAATAATAAATAATTTTTTCAAAATTTTTAAAATAACATATTTATTATATTTTTTTAACAATAGATTTTTAACAATAGATTTAAGAATCTTTTATTAGTTTTCTTAACATATTTATATGTGATTATTAATATTTTTAACCTTTAACTAACTTAACTATGTTAATTATTCAAATAATTCAAATTAAATATATTATATCTAATAAAAATAATAACAAAAATATATATAACAATAAAATTTATAATTATGTAAATAAAATAAATATTAAATTAAATAAAATCAATAAACACAAATATTTTTATTTTTAAAATATAATATTGATATTATATTACAATATTATATTAATTTTATTTATAGTATTATTTATTCTTTTTCTATTAAATCATTTCATTTCGCCATTTATAAAATTAATGTAAAATTAAATTAACATAAAAATAAAAATAATAAATAAGATATTTTATATTTTATTTGATTAAAAAATATTCTACAAATTATTTGATATGTATATTCTCAAAAGAAAAATATTATATTCTATTCATAATTTTTGTATTTGTACTGCATTTATATACTTGCTTTTCAAGAATTTCATAAATAAACCATTAGTATTGATATAATATTATTGATAATATTGATATTATATTTTCTCTTAATCAATATACTAAATTTTCGACATCATCTAGTATAAATTTAACTCTGTAATTTTTCATAAATACAACAATTCTCTATTCTTAATCATCACCATCAAAACATATAATATATATCACAGAACCAAAATCATACATTTTTTATTTTCTCTTATTCTCCAATTTGGATCCGAAGATGATCACAAATAAGAGGAAATCATATAATTTAACTCATAGGGCGTGAATTACAAACAAGAAACGCGAAACAATTGCAATGGAATGCGAACAATTTTGAGGAAAATCGAAAGAGTGAAATACAAGGGATCAAAGACAAATCGTGGATAAGGGAAGTTAAAACGAGAGATACAATGAAGAGGAAGGGATTAAACGTCTGGTAAGAAGATTCCGGCAACGAAAGAAGTACAGCGAGATCAATAGAAGTGAACTAAACATCCCAACCAAGACAGATGAGGAAGACAAAATGAAAGTGGTGGCAAAGAAAGAAGATAAAGAGTAATATGGAACAAGAGAGATAGCGGAGAAACCAGGATTCGAATAAGCCACGGAATGTAGTTGGAATGCTTGTGCTCACCAACCGACTATTCGATAATGATTACATATGTATACCATAACGGATACACACGCCAACTCCTTACCATCGCTTCGGCTTGGCTGCATGCACGCGAGTTATCCGCTTTGCGTTTAAACGTTTCGCGGCGGAACGAAATGATCCAAACGTGCATTCGCAAACCATCGCGATCCACAGAATCCACGGAAGTCGGTCGATTTATGTACACATATTCTTCTATGTAAATATTAGAACATGATTTCCTATGACGGTCAACTTAAATTGTTATAATCAGAGAAACGATTAATGTAATAAAAGTTTGTAGGAAGATCAAATAAGATTGATTTTGAAAAATAAAATTAAAAAATATGAAAAATTTTATTATTTTTTCATGTAGTTATCATTCTCTTAATCGCATTATTTGTAGCGTTTCATTATAGTTTTTTTTTATTTCAGCTTCAGTTAATTAAAACAATTAATAAAGCTGTTTTTCAATTTGTCATTTTTAAATCTTTGTGATATAAATAGATAATTATAAAACATGACAATTTTCGTGAATTTTTCGTTCACTTTTTTAATCGAATTATCTATAATCACTAATGGACAGTCACTATATTTTTTGTCGTAAATATTTATTCTGTAATCATATTCTTAAAATAAATGATACTATTTTACTCATAATATTCATTATAAAAAATTTATCAATAGGCAATTTTTACAGGATAATTGTTAAGAATTGTATTATCATATTTCATATTTTATTGAATTAATGTATAATTGTAGCACTTATAATAAAGGGATGAATATAAGCAATTAACAAATAATTGAAATATTAATTCTAATATTTGATAATTAATGTTGATTATTATTTTAATAATTGATTATTAATTTAAAAAATAAAATGACGAATTAAAAACGGATTTATTTAAAAAATAATCTTGTATTAATGCTGGAATAAAAAAAATATAGAATTGATCAAATTTAGAAACGAAAAATAAATGGATTTTAAAAAATATAAAATTTTAGATATTAATAAAAAATTTTCAGTATTATACATTATAAGTATATATATAATAGTATTATAAATACTAGTATTATAAATTCTATTTGTATAGATATAGTTAATATAATCATTTTCGCCGTAGAAGTCGTCACTATAAACAATTTAATAAATTTATAAATATAATATAGATTTAATAAATTTATTTATAACATCATATAAAATCTTTAATTAGGTTTCCATAAAAAATGTTGACAATTATTTCTAAATTCTAATTTAATTTAATATTTATCACAAGATTTATGTTTCTAAGCAGATTTATAACAACAATTAACATTTTTACTTTTATTTCAATAAATTAATTTTTTTTACTTGAAATTTGATAAGTAAAATATAATATATATTTAATTTCTTTAAAACGAGTGATCAGATTTTTAGATTACAATTACTTTATAATTGTACAATTAATATATACGACTTATACATATTATGCAATTAAATAATTACTCAATACTAGATGACGATGATTGTAATCAGGATTATTGTATTAATAATAATTAATTAATAAAATAAATTAATAGTAGTATTATATATAATAAGAAAAGTTATTTATTAATATCTCAAAAACTAATAGATATGAAAATAAAATGTTAAATAATCTATTTTTCTCCGTTACTATTATACTATTACTAGTATAATAGACTAAGATTTCAAATAATATAATATCTAATTCTTAAATGTTTATTTCTAATATAAATTAATAAAATATAAACTAATTTAAATAATCATTTCATTTCGAAAAAAAAAAAAATTAAATTATAAGATAGATATATAGAGTAAGTTTAATGTGAACAAAAATATATTATTTAACTTAAGGTATAAAATAAAAATCTCAATTGTTTTACTTTAAAATAGATCTCGAGTATCTTGAATTTTAATTTATAATTTTCGTTTTCGATAAACTTATCTGAACTCTATAAATTTTTTGATACGAATTTTTTGATAGGAATATATAGATAATAAGAATATATAAGTAGATAAATATTATACATATTACATAGCGAAGAAACAACACAAAGCGCGAATATGCTTCCACGATTGTCAAATTGGTTCGATATTCCGACTATCCCAAGTCGTTAGACGTTATGACTGGTTACGCGGCAATTCGTCAATGATGCTATCTACTCTCGATGTATATACCTAATGTAACTTTACCGAGAGATCTCACGTCCAGGATGATAAGCGAATAAGAGGGATACGAGGGAAGCGGAGCGGAAGTTTACGCGCTCGTTTTGGCTTCTACCGCGACCGTTATTTTAGCCCTTGACGCGATTACCTTGTTACAAGTGGAGGGAATTTTGAGAGAACCGTTAGTGCTTGATACTTTGAAAGGATTGAATAATTCCTACGATATCCATGTGCAGATGTAGGAATTTTGTTGAATATATCATATGGACTATAGATAGTGTAATAGTAATGCAACTGGATTAATTCTTCTAGATGTTTATGCATTGACATTGATGATTTATTTTTATAAATAATGTGATTTTTATTATTTTTTACCTGATAAAAGTTCTATTAATTTACTTAATTAAGCTTTAACGAGAATTATAAATATACTTAAATATATAAAGTATTATAAAGTACTTCCAAAATCATAATACCAATGTAATTGATTAGTGATCATTATTTTATAGAAATAAATAGTAAGAAATGTAAAGTAAAATTTTATTACTTATATCTTTGTTTTTTTGAATAAAATCGAATTTTTTTTTTCTATTCTTTTTTTTTTTTTATTTTTGTGTATGACATGTAGAATTATCTTAGTCGTTTATATCATGATTCATAGATTATTATTACTATTCGATTTAATATTAATTTGTATTTCTGCATTTTTATCATATATAAATAAAATGGAATTAAATAAAATTCAATGATTCAAATAAATTTGATTAATGATACAATGATATTAATTAAAAATAAAAAATATAATACCTATTTAAATATACGATAGCAAAAAATATGATATAGATTAAAATAAAGTAGATTTTTATTTAAAATATTATATATTAATATATATATTATAATATATATAATATATATAATATAAATATATATAATAAATCAAAAATCTAAAATGACGGTTTTTGAAATGAATTTGAAAGTTTAATTTCATTTTTTATTTGATAAATTTTTTTTTTCCTTTTCATCCTATTATTTTTTTTATGTTTTTATTTTTAAACAGAAAATGTTTAATATCATGATTTAACAATTATCAAAAGACAAATTAAGGTGCAATGTGTAAAATATATGCGATAATTCCCAATTGAATTCTGATAATCACGTAATATAGTGAGTGATAATATAGTAATATATACGTAATATAGTGAGCATCCTATTCCTTCACAAAAGTTCAAACCATAATCATTTGGAGATCAATCGAAATTAAGAGACATTATTCCATAGGGCAAATCTATCTTCATTTCATAAATATATAATAGGTACAATTTTCGCATGCATTATCTTATTATAACTGCCTGAATTATTGCGCAATCATTGGAATATATAAATTAAATTTTTTAATATTAATGAAATTTAAAATTTATGTATATAATATCTATATATAATTTATATATATTACATATATGTTATATATATATATGTATATATATGTATATATTATATATATATTATTATATATTGGGTTGGCAACTAAGCAATTGCGGATTTTTTTTAGAAAATCAGACAATTTTTTCATGGAACTAAATAACTTTATTCTGTAATGTGTTGCCTATCAATGACCTTTTGCCATCTTTCAGGCAGCATCATAATCCCACGTTCATAAAACTTCTGGTTTTTATTAGCAAAAAACTGAATTAGGTATGATTTGATATCATCATCATTATTGAAATTTTTACCATTCAAGGAGTTTTGTAAAGATCGAAACAAAAAGTAATCAGATGGTGCAAGGTCAGGATTATATGGTGGATGTGGCAAAACATCCCAATCAAGCTCCAATAATTTTTGCCGAGTAACAAAAGATGTGTGTGGCCTTGCATCGTCATGATGGACTACAACACCTTTTCGATTTGTCAATTCGGGCCGCTTTTCTTCAATTGCATTGTTTAATTTCGTTAGTTGTTCAGTATAGACAACATAATTGATCGTTCGGTTGGGTGGTAAGAGTTCAAAATAGACAATTCTTTTGTAATCCCACCAAACTGATAACAAAACTTTCTTTTGATGAATACCAGTTTTTGATGTTGTTCGAGCTGGTTCACGTGGCCTGCTCCACGATCTTTTCCGCTTGATATTGTTGTAAACAACTCATTTTTCATCGCCAGTTATCAGTTGTTTTAAAAATGGATCATTTTCATTACGTTTCTTTAGCAAATCGCAGCTGTTAATGCGTTGCATTAAATGCTTTTCTTTCAGTTCGTGACGAACCCATGTATCGAGTTTTTGAACATAGCCAAGTTGTTTTAAATGATTTTCAATGCATGTATGTGATACATAAAGCTTCTCGGCAATCTCACGAGTTGTACTGTAACGATCCGAATCGATTATTGCTTTGATTAGGTCGTCATCAACTTCAACTGGACGACCAGAGCGTTTTTCGTCTTTGAGTGAAAAATCACCAGAACGAAATTTGTCAAACCAATTTTGACACTGCCGTTCTTTTAAGGTTTCGTCGCCATAAACAGCACATAACTTTTTGTGAGCTTGCGATGTGTTTTTCCCTTTGCGAAAATAAAAAAGCAAAATATGACGATAATATTCCTTTTGATTTTCCATTTTTCAACGAACGCCAAACGAAAACTACGCAACCGATTAAAAAACTTTTTTTACTGATTGATAGCTGAATTGCCAACTATCAAATAACAAAATGTGTTTTACATTTGGATTACGCCAGCAAACCTAAAAATTCAACTAAAGCCATCTATGAGTGAAATCCGCAATTACTTAATTGCCAACCCAATATATTGTGTATATTATGTATATATTATGTATATTTATCAATAAATATACATATATAATAATATAATATAAGCATATTATATACAATATAACATAATATAAGCATATTATATATATACAATATAATATAAGCATGTTAATTTGATGAATGAATTGTGAATATATTTATAATCAACAAACTTGCTCATAATCAAAATTCTTGTTAATAGTCACATATCATATTTTCGATTCTGACATAATTGATAAAAAGATAAGTAATATTTAAATGAACTTTTCAAAATTTTTTTTATTCATAAATAATATATATATAGTTTTATATCCTATTATATCCTATACTTTAAATTTTATAATATATAATATAAGATATAATATATAAATATATATATATATATATATATATATATATATATATTCATAAATAAATATTAATATATGTATAAATTTTATATTTTTATATTTGAAATAATATACTAATTATATAAATTTTAAAATATTGTACAATTATATAAATTAGTATAAATACATAAATAAATATTTTTATTTTTAATTTTATTTTATTTTTAATGTTTAATTTTTATAAGTAAATTTATTAAGTTAAGTAAAAAATATTTATATTCTTTATCAGTAAAATATGAAATCTATAAAAGTCCTTTTTTTGATTGTTATAATGTTATTATTGTATATATATATACATTACATATTAATTATAAATATTATAAATATTATAAATGTTTACTTTTAATTTGAATTTTATGTTTAGATATTTATTATTATTAAAATATTAACGAAATTAAAAATAAATAGTATTGGAGAATTTTCTTACTAACATTAGAATTAAATTAATAGTTGAAGAAATTAAAGATCACACGATTGTTAAGAAAATTCTTTTATTCTTTGATATTTTAATAATTTAAAAAGAAAAGAAATAATAAATATAGAAAAGTAGCTATTAACCAACTCTTTACAAATTCTATTATAAAAGAATTTAAAAATATTTTTTTCAAATTTTTCAAAGCTTTCATTATTAAAATATTTCTTAAATATGATTCATAATTATTTATTATTTATTAAATTGCTTTAATTATTTTTGCAAAAACATTAAAATTTTAAAAGATTAAATAGAAGAAATAAAATCATAATTATCAATTCCTTTATTATACATTATTAATTTCATAATTATTTTAATTTAATATAATAATTAAGTAATTTCAGCAATGTTTCAATTTCATTAACAACTATTTTTTTAATCACATGGATTTTTTTAATAATTAGTTTATATAAAATTAAATATTATAAAAATAATATATAATATTCATAAATTAAATTAAAATGCTAATTTAATTTAAATTAAAATTTTATTTGACAGAAAACTCAGAACTTTCTTAATTTTCCAAAGATGGATACCAATATATTTAACTTCTTCGAAATTACGCTCATGCCATTTCGATTTCTCAAACATTTGAGTTTTACGCCTCGACCTTCTCCCTAAATTAAATACGTTTTCGACAGATCTCATTCCGCGTTAATTATCAAAGAAATTTTTGCAACATGGTATCCAAATAAAAACTTTTCGTGTCCGCAATTTATTCGAGCATCCTTTTCTTAATGAAGAGAACTTTATGAAGAGGATTGAGAATGAAGAGAAGAAAGAAGTATATTTATTCTTCTAATGAAACTAAGAAATGCAATATAAAATTGATATTAAAATAATTAACAATTGATGGTTATAATGAAATTTTACATTTTTATTGTAAAATTGTAATATATAATATATTATAAAAATTAATTTAATTAATTCATGTAATTAATTTAAATCCTAATCTAATTAGGATTTTGTTTTATTAAATTTACTACTAACTTGAAAGAATATTTTATTTTTATTTATTTTGTAAATTATAAAATCAGTCCAATTTTATTAATTTGTTTTTTTTATGTTATTAGAGTTAAAAGAGATTAATATATGTATTATATATTATTATACTTAATATATTATTATATTATACTATATTATACTATATTATATTATACTTAATATATTATTATTTTCATAATGAGATATTTATATTGATAAAAATTTTTTTTTATAAAAATATTTTTATATTTATATCAAAGTATGAAGAAAATAATCATTGATATTTCATTAAACATTTGAACTATGAATATGAATTTTTTCACTTTTATTTAATCTTAATATTAATAATATATAATTAATCTCTTTATTTGAAATCAATTTTTTAAGCATAGCAATATTTAAATAGTAATAATTAAAAATAACGAAAATTTAACATTTTTTGAAGTATCGTTTAATACTAAAATTTAAAGCTCAATAATTTAATCAAAAAAAGAAAAAAATCATACAACAAGTTGTCTTCGAAATTTAATTTTTTTTTTCTATTATGAATTCAGTAGAGATAAAAAAGATAAGATAAAAAAATTCTTTACAGTTTATTGATTCTTCAAATTTTAAAAAAAAATATATATTT